>NC_080672.1:264024208-264624208 GCF_030247195.1 Topomyia yanbarensis | reverse complement strand
GAGGCTTCTGTGTCGAGAAAAAAACAAACAAATCCTCCGCGTTTCTTCCTACGGCGACCGAGTGAGGATACAGCGGATTAATAAATGTTGTTTAGGCGCAGGCATGCGAGAAGCGTATCATTTCGTACGTGTTACAAATGTGCGCTAGCATGTCTAGCTGCTTCGGGATAGTGTAACCAGTACCTTTCCCTTTCTGGCCATTTGGTCTTTTGGAAGTTCATCGGCTCACCCAGTGAAGCCTGGAAGCTTTGTTGATGTCCTTTTCAATTTACAGGTCAAGTGGTTTTGAGACGACTGTTGAGTAGGTGAGGTACAGTGTTAATTATTATTTTAGTCCAGTCTAGTAGTATTGTGGTTTCCAATTAGCCAAAGGCCATATTTTCGATTTTTATTTGTTTACTACGAGAAAATACGATTTTCAAGGATTTGTCCAAAATATCAAAAATGTTTCATGAAGTGGCTGAATTATAAACGTTAAAACCTAACCACATTTTGTTACACATCATAATTTTGTTGAATTTTCAAGGTATGTCCGCTCCCCATAACGATAACAAAAACGCCGCTAAATATTAAAAAATGGCAGAAATTACTGCATAGAAACCCAATTGTCACAGAAATGTGGTTATGGGTAGCAAAGCAGGCATCCTTTTTAAAGCTGTAGCGAAGATCGTGGAGTAAACCAGATCAATATAATCATAAAAAAATTACCCCATGCCTTTCCGTGTAAATTGAAATTTCCTCGATGAGTTCCACAATATCATAAATTTGTCGGTGCCTAGCCTAAACCCAATCTGTCCTGCACTAAGGTAGGTAAGGAATTTGCCGCGCTTTCGGGAACACCCAAAATCACATGTGACGTTTGAACCAGAAGGTTCAAACGTCACATGTGATTTTGGGTGTTCCCGAAAGCGCGGCAAATTCCTTGGCTGGTCTCAAATTTCTAAGACCAGGATCTGTTTGGCTTTGTGTCAGAACCTCCTCGAGCTGGTATATTTGGCGGTGCGGTCTTTCAGTAGAAAAACCCGTTTTAATCCACCTAAAGGTGCAATTGTGCCTTTCTCATTTATCCGAACTACGATTCAATGGCTGGTTATGTTTAATATAATGGTGGAAATGTATATTACATTTTCAGTGCAATTTACAAATACGTACAATGAATCGACAGCTACGAACTTGAGTTGCTATGTGTCGACGCTGAAACACTTGAAACCAGCGGTGAATCCAGGAGGAGGGTTCGAGACCTCGCACAAAAATTTTCAACTTATTGAGAAATTTTGAATTAGTTTCTCAACTCAAAATCATTTCAAACCAAATTTTTCACAGGTTTTTCAGACCCACTAGATAAATTTATTCTGGAGGAACTAGAATCTTTGATTTGGGGTAAGGGGGTACATGATGAGGGAAGGGATAAGTTGACGATGTTCAGAGTGATTGCATAACCTTTTTATAGGAGAAAGACAAAAATGTGAATATGCTGTGTGTCCGCACTCTTCAACCCGTAACTCCGGAACCGGTACTCGGAAGTTAATGAAATTTAATAGCAGCGTATGGGAACGTTGTACCTTTCATTTGAGACTAAGTTTGATGAAATCCGTTCAGCCGTCTTCGAGTAACCGATGTGCATATTTTTGGTCAGATACATACATACATACATACACACACATACATACTCGCACACACACACACACAGACATTTGCCGAATTCGCCGAACTGAGTGGAATGGTATATGACAGACGGCCCTCCGGGCCGGGATTATTTTGACGATATTAAGGGTGATTTCATAACCTTTCTGTAGGAGAAGCCTTTGCAAGGAAGTTTATCAATCCCTCGCTATTTCTGAGCCAAGAACGTAAAATGATTTGTCGTGGTGAATGGCGTATGTAGACGTTTTAATATTTCTACAAAGAAGTGCTTAGAGCATCATTTTAGATAACGCTCCAGAGCATCATTTTAGATAATGGGCGCTATTCGTACGCGAGGCTAGGTTATAGATCGTGTGGATTCTCTCCACTAAAGGCACACTTTTTAGCACAATGGCTCATTGGCTTGTATTCATTGCAAAGTTGCAATGCATGACGCGAGGTATAAACAGCCGAACAGGCAAAGGATCCTTGTCAAAGAAAACGTAATTAAGGGGTTATATACAAAGTTGTGGCGAAAAAGTGAGCTAAGTTCGTGATTTTTTAAGCGTTTTATGAAAATTTTATTTAAAAAAGGGAAAGACAGTTCGTTAGTAGTATTATCGAAGTTCGAAAAAACAGATTGAATTAAAAAAACTATTTAAGGTTGGTGAAGTTATGGCCTATCCCCCGAAATGTGTTTTTTGGTAGAGGTTTGCGGTGAACGCTCTCCAAGCTCAACAGAAATCAAAAAAGTAAAAAGATTATTGAAGAAAAATGGATTGTGGTATACTTGAATGGATCGGTTTCCCAATAAAACAAAATTTTCCGATAAAAAACATGTTGATCAAAAAATTGAGTTTTTTGGTGTTCAAAATTTTAAACAAAAATTCATTGCAAAAAATCGAAAATTATTAGATGAAAAATGAACCGTTCAAGTACACGAGAATATTAATATAAACAATTAAAAAAAATAGAAATCGTATGAATCGTTTTTGAGATATCACGTTCACCGCAACGGTACTTTGCAAAAAACATAGTTCCGAGATAATTGCGTTTAAAGTTTTGTGTTAACTTCACTCGTGGAAGAACCTGCGCGCTTCGAACGGCTGTAGTATGAAATCTGATGCTCCGAACTGGATGAAATTTCGCACAGATATTTTCAAAAGTATGTACTTTCAAAATATTCAATACAAATTTTTTGGTTTTGTGACTTCCAACTTTGTATATAACCCGTTAAAGGCAACACAATCCCGCCAAAGGTCGTCGGACACAACATTTGTTCCGTACACTATTGGTTTCTGAAGGGACAAACCATTTTGTCCCATCCAGTATGTTTACCACTCAAAATCTTCGCACACTAGAGCAAGGGGTCCTTGAAATAGTCAACTCCATGCTTCAGTAGAGCCACGCATGACAAACTCGGATCGGGAACTACACCGTCGATCTCAACTTTATGAGCGGACATGTAGACGCGGTAATATCATGAATATGTAACATGTTTCGCCAGCACTTCGCATTTATTTTCTCCCAAGAAACTCTGACTAAACAACAAATTGTTGGAGCAGCTAGAAACGTTCCTCTTTGTTCTACCATGGGATTAAATCTTATTATTGCAACCGATATTGTCTGTACCGCATGCTCTAAAATTAAGACATCATCCAACGTCGAGCCCGACCGTCTATAGTGTTAAAAAAGTGTGCAACGAGTCTTCTGGTAGGGGAACTGGTGGTACTATGAACATGTTAAGAAAAGTCATTATTTTTTAACTAACAAGTGATTGAGATACCACAATCATCTTATATGTTTCATGTTAGGCATGTTTTGTACATATTTGATAAAATACTTCGACATAAACCCATTTTTTCAAACATTATTCTTGATTTAAAAACTTGTACATAAATGAGACATGAACACCTTCTGGACCTTGAAAATGTCCTGTATGCATGCAATGTTTAGCGTTGGAATGCATGTTCCGAGCCATGCTGATGTCCAGCGAATCATGATCATTGCATTGTAGGGCATTTTGTAGGCAAAAAAATTGTCATGGAAAAATTGAATTTTCATGACATAATATCAACCAATTTACAATCCTGTGGCATCGAAACACATCTACAAATTGTAACCGCTTGGTTACAAATAATAAATATTTATGAGTTTAGATGCAATTTTGATTAATCTGGTGGAAGATATAATACCAATATAAAGGAAATTATATAAAAAAATGAACCAAACCCTATCAGTCTTGTGGGTACAACTTCAGTGGGCGGAATTTGGGAAATCTGGCAGGAGTTAATTACGAGGGTGGTTGGCTGCATCGGGATGGGATTGTGGAAGAAGGAAAACAAGGAAATTGGAATGAGGAGGTTCGTTGTAGCTGCACGACGTGAAGCAGCTCTCTTGGGTTTCAACCACGGAATCGAGTGGATCTAAATCTAATAAGTTCAAGTAATTATTGTTAACCAGATGTGGAGAAAACGGCTAGTTTAGCGCTGGTCGTCGGTCTGACTGAAGTCGCCGGCTAAATACCAAGGACCAGCGAAGAGTTTGCCTGTCTCGCCCTGATCAGTCCTAGTGCTGCTACGGCTAACAGCAAAAGAGATAGCAGGTCGTCGTCGCGGGTTTCATCGACCCTGTGTCGATAATCGCTCCTCCCGATAAACGCCAACTACGACCGCGTGGCTCGAGGGTCCGCCGCAGCAGAAAGATTGACGCTAGTAACGATCTGTCCTATCGCCATCACCAGAGATTACCGCCAGTGCACTACCACGCTCTACCCTGCTCATCCGCCCGCCGTCACAAATTTGGAAGCTGAACAATTTAATAGAGTAAGTGAATAAATCTAGAAAAAAATTAAATTCAATCCACACCCTTTGACCTGATCCGAAAACTCTCCCACAACAATATACGACCCTGGAACCTGAGGACCAAAAAGAGGTCTTCCGTGCCCACCCCGAAGCGTCCATACCAGCCGTTGGGGCTTAGTCGGGTTCCTTTCAGGAACTGCAACGATGATGGGCTGAGAGCAGCCTCGATCCCATAAACGGTAACAAAATATAAGGGTTATCCATGACTGTTTACGCTTATAGGATCTGTTGGAAGTTAGTGTCCCGACTAATTTTTAGGTACTTGGAGTAGCAAGATGGTTCACATTGCCTCCACCACCACCATTTTATCACCTAATAAATTTTATTTTCATACAGCCGATTCAGTTCCGATTGAGCTATTTTGTCCAGATCCTTACTAATTGCACGGAAATATCTTCAAGGGGTTTATTTACTATGAAGTGACACCATTCTCAGCATAAAATTAAAATTTCTCCTCAAAAGACCTTATATTCTATATGCCAAATTTAACATCAGCGACTGACGTTAATACCGATTTTGGTTTTTATTATATTTTTTTTTTTACGTTTTAACGACATTCAATTAGCTAGAGATTACTGGGTAGGGAAAGTTATGAAACTTAGAGCCATAGTACTCAAGTGAGAGCAAGGATGTGAAGTAAACAGATCGGAAAACTAGAAGTGGCAGGGTCATTAGAACAGGCTTAATATCGTGCGGGCTTAATTTTTGCCTTCTGATAATGAGGGTCGAGCTTAGGCAGAATAACTACGAATCACCCGAGTTCACTATCATGTGTCCTTGATAAAGATAGACGTATCTATCTTTACCGTGACAACCGGCCGGTTGTCACGGTAAAGATAGATACGTCTACCTTTATCAAGGACACATGATAGTGAACTCGGGTGATTCGTAGTTATTCTGCCTAAGCTCGACCCTCATTATCAGAAGGCAAAAATTAAGCCCGCACGATATTAAGCCTGTTCTAATGACCCTGCCACTTCTAGTTTTCCGATCTGTTTACTTCACATCCTTGCTCTCACTTGAGTACTATGGCTCTAAGTTTCATAACTTTCCCTACCCAGTAATCTCTAGCTAATTGAATGTCGTTAAAACGTAAAAAAGAAAATGTGACTAACATAGTCGAAATAAAAAAGGAAAAAAGTTTTTATTATATTTATTTCACATTCAACAGCTTTTTCATCAAAAGAGATGATTTCAATATGCTTTGAATACTTGACAGGTCAGGTTTCTGTGAAGTTTGTTCTAAATTTAACAAACATTGACTTGATTAGGCTACCTGTTCATTTTACCCACAATTCCCCTAATACTGTCAACGCTATTCAGTATCTCGGTACGTTCCGGACCATTTTTTGATTCTTGGAAAAAATACTATATTTTCCTAGTGTTTAAAAAAGGAAACAAATGTCATACATCAAACTATTTGAACTGATTGTGCTCATCATTTAAAACTGCGCAAGCTGCATATCTGAGACACAGCACGGATTTATGCCTAAACGACCAACTTCTACTAATCTTGTACCCTACACATCTTTCATCATCAAGTTCTTACAAGCACGACAACAAGTTGATACTATCTACACTGACTTATCCGCTGCTTTTGACAAATCAACCACCAGATATATGGAGACTGCGTGACCTTTTGTTTCACTGTGAGCTCAGGAATCTCGCAAGGCTTGGTCCATTTATATGTCTGCTTTATCTTAATGATTTAAACATTTCATTGAAATGCTTCAAGTTTCCATTCGTCGATGATTTTTATTTATCGAGCATCTTAAAGACACAAGCCACTTACAGGTTTTGACCTGGTGCAACGTTAATAGGATGACACTGAATGCCTCGAAATGCTCCGTCGTTATTTTCAATGCTCTCCCAAGTAACAATTGAAAATTTATAGCATGGAATTGCACGAAATGATAGAGAAAAACTCTGAGCGCCGGCATATGAAAGTGAACAAGTTTCTGTTTTTAAGTAAAGTGATTTTGTAAGTAGCTGTACTGTAGTTCTATTATAATACAGAAACCGAGAAAAAATCTCTTCCGCAATTTTAACTATAATACACGTTCATAACTTGACAGGTTTACTTGCTCTAGTTTATTAAATAGTTGCTTGGTGAATTTGTCAACAGTTGTTACGGCATTTAATTAGCAAGGGACTGGAAGGTGAAGTATATTTTTCAATATTAAGAGACATAGTACTCAAGGGAGAGCAAGGAGTTGAAGGGAGAAAGTTTAGAAAAGCGTGGAAGGATCATATAAGCAAACTTAGAGCTTACCGGCGACTTAACTTTTTGTCTGCTACCGTAGGAGTCAAGGTCTTTTGGCATTAGAAATGCGAATCACCTGAGTCTACGGCATGTCCGGACAACCCTAAAGAAACTTGTTATTTTATGCTGTCGGAATGCTTGGTGAAATTTACCTCTTTCGAAAATGGTATTTTTGTCACGAATAAAATGTGCTTGACTCACTTCTTTGGAATTTATTAAAACATCGAGCTACTCAATTACTTGTCAAATTTTTCTCTTGAATTGCTTGAATTTTCTCTGCAAATCGACGATTTCCATTAATTGATAGAAAAGAGGAACTTTATTTTCCGGTAACTGAGCTCCTACGACATCGACCAGCAATTGAATAACCTATTACATTTGATGAAAATATCTAAACTTTCTTCCCTATCGCATCCATTACATGTACGTCTCAATCGAATCGTGTCGAAAAAGGGCTGAGGCTTTTATTGTCGAAACTTTTTCGATATCAGTTATCACTGAGACTGGATTTCTTTGTCTGCTCACTGACTGGTAGCTAGTCGTTCGATAAATTTAGGTGAGCATTAGCAATGGAATCACGTAACAGTGTTGATAACTTGCTCCGCAATTGTCTTAAAGCGCTGCTGCTACGAGGTATTAAAGGGGATTTTCTGTCGGCGCAAAATTGAATGGAAACGATTCCATTTTGACTCAGAAATCTTCAAGGCTGATTCTTCTGGTACACTGGCTTGAAATGCAAATCTTTTGGGACCAAAAATAGCAAATCCTCTGTGTATGTCTCATGATGAGGGGAAACGTTCTAGTAGAGCGAACGGATGCTGGCAAGCTTCGACTCCCTAACGTCGCTCAAGTGTCAAATAAATTGTGAAGTAAAGAAGCTCCGTAGCCGTGAAATTCAGGGACAATTTTCGCACAATTTCAGGCATCGCCAGCAGCAGCTGATAACAACCCGGCACCCCAGCATCGGCAAGCGGTTGATTGTGCCATGGTTTAGGGTTTGCTCGAACCAAAATATGGAAATTCAAGCCCGCAAGGGGTTTGATTTTCTATGGTGCTCGTTGGGTTTTTTTCTACCTTGATTTTCCGGCAACCTTTTGAGAGTTGGACAATTGTTTGTGGTTGTTGTAATACTGCAAATGACAATACGGGGTGCAATAAAGTGAATGCTGCGGGCAGGATCGCAATCAACGTTATTTTTGCTTGCTTGTTTGTCTGCGCTGGTGAAGGAAATAGTTAAATGAATATGGACGGTTCGAACCTGAATCGAGTGGATATTTTTGCGAAAGGATGATGTGATCAACGCAAGTGAAAATCAATAATGTTCCGAATATTACATTTGAAATCGCAGCGCAACTCAAAACAATTGACGACCTGAACGACAATGTACCCCTGTTCTACAAACCGGCTTCAATACGGAAGAAGCAATCCAGGATAGCTTTGACAATCAAATTTAACAAATCAATCCCCTAATAGAGACAGCTGATCTCCTAAAACTGCTTCATAAGCATGACAATGAAATTTGGCTAATCTGAGTCTCAGCGTGCGATCTTGTTGTAGGCATTCTGCTTCACTGATAGAATTTTATTACAGATTGATTTTCCGTTCGACATACTCAACACAGCCAATATCACAAATGGAACCATTCGCTGCCCCGGTAGCCACGCATATTCCTCCAAAGTCCAAAGCGCGTAAAGAGCAGATGAGATGAAAATACCCGAAAAGGTAATTGAAATATATTGACTGGAATATTATCGGCGGCTCTGCCGTTTCCCAAATTTCCCTCCCCCCAAATCATCTCTAGGTGGTTTTCTTCCAACCAATCCAACCGGATGAGGAGCATTCCGTGGGGAAGGCTGCTGGCTGGCGAGCAAAGTATTCTGCATATCGTGTATCAGCAGACCCAGGAGCCACTTTTCGTCGTTCTCTCGCCGGAGCCAGTCAAAGCAGCAATGGGGGAAACGATTTCCTGACGTACATTCATTGCTATTGCTATCGACGGATATTGGCAGTGGAAACGTGTGGCGCAAAAAAAGCTCATCCACTCTGGTAGGCAGTGAAAATTACTTTGTTTCTGTCGATATGGGAGGGTAGGGAAAAATATGCTTTCAGCCCAACCGGGGACCAATTCAGAACGGTTATTCGCTGGATTATTTTCCATTCCCATTCCCGTTTATTGATGCAATTATTGTTTCGAATTCGATTGGTTCATAATTTAGAAATTAGTGGCGAAAGGCAAAAGCAATTTTCGAGCACGTTTCATTCGATTTAAAACTTATGCTGGCAAATTTCCGAGTGCTTCGTTAAACATTGAACCTACAGTGCTGGGATGCCGAACGTGACTAATAAAGTTAATAAACGACTGGCTTAATAAATCACCAGTAAACAATTAACCGCAAATATTTGAGTAAATATTTGCCCCCTTCGTCGAACTTTGCAGCACAACGCTCCACACCCAAACCAGTCGCGGCCGATAACGATTGGGCGGCTGCTACTGGGCTTGAATATTGACAGTTTACCATCGAAGTTGAGTAATTCCTTTGGTGTGCTTCCCTGCGGAACACCACACACCGACCAGACCATGGTTAATCCCATGGTCCACCGGCGAGGGACGGGATGTATCGCGTAATTATCATCAATAAATTTGCGGAATTTCTGATGCTAACGAGATGTGGATTGGTTGGAATTTATGCTGCTGATGCGGAAAACTTGGATGCTGCGTGGAATGTTGGAAAAGCTTAACGACAAACATCTTCCGCTTCGGTGTGTACCTTTATGATTTATCTTCGGCGATGCTCAAACTTAAATAATGGCCGTGGGTGTGCAAATCTGAAAATGGTGCAAAGGATTCTTTTTTTCTAACAATATTTATTCATGGATTATAGCAGTATCACATAATATACACTCTTTCGTGAATTTAGGCGACCATGACATGTTGTACTTGAAGCATTGAATTTAGGTGACCATGACATGTTGTACTTGAAGCATATGTAGCAAAAGAAAAAGAGAGGTGATGCGTATTACTTTGATTTCTATGTTTCGTTGGTAGGAAGCTGTAATAATAAAAGGTTGAAAATAAAGAAATTGATTAATATTAGAATATATTGGACATGGTGTAATAACCAGAGACATGAAGAGATGCATTGTGCAACGCTTGTTTTAAAATTGAGATTGGTTTTGGATTGCTCAAATGCAAAATGAAATAGCTGCTGCGAATAATTTTCAAGCTTAGAACACGCTTATTGCATCTGTATTAAAACAATTCGAAATAGCACGATAGCCAGCATGATTCCGACTGAATAACATCTTTATTAGAGCAAAAGATTGCATCCAACTGCTGGAGCTACATTCGGAGACTGTTCAAAATGAATCCATTTAATAGAAATAAAATCTAAACGATGGACTTACTGCACAGCAAACGGAGTAAAATCCCAGACATGAATGCGCTAACCCTATTCCGAAATCTACTCCCAGGGTTTGGTACCAGGTACCAAATGCACGCTGCCACCCCGACAACAACATGGCCGAGGACCAATTAGGATACCACTAAAGGTGTTAATTACAGCAATCTTGTCTTTTGTCTTTGCTCGGATGTAGCTAGCAAGAAGGAAAAACTACATCGCAACGGAGCGCAGACAATACCCACACTCAATTTGTCACCGAAGCCACACCGAAAATGAGCCTCTCCGGCACAAAACATTAGGCACTCGTTGTTGCTTTGTGTCCCGGATCCCGACACACGACGGCAAACAATGGTAACGGAAATTTCCGGGCTGCTGCCGAAAGAATAGAAAAAAAAAAAGCGAAGGCGCCGGAAGTGGCTACTCGTACCACGTCGGAGCAATTATTCCATTCGCACAATTTCCTTCCAAGTTGCAATTTCGGTGCCGTTCCCGCCCGACGCGGAAGAAGTGTATATCTTTCATTTGTCACTCGGATTCATCGCAAAGGCCGCCAACAAAGAAAGGAAGCTCCATGAATCATATTGTCAGCATGTCTATGTCCGTCCTCGTGAAGAGGCGGCAGCAGTTGTCCCTGCCATATTCCGTGCCGTTCCGGTCTCGACACTCGGCAGTGAGTGCCATTTCACCGCAAGTCGCTGAAGATGTTCTTTTTGTGTGTACGCCGCTCGCTGCTGTTGCTGCCAAGTCGGTAAACATAACGACAACATAATGCATACAAATATGTATTTTGTGTTTGAGGCTGATATATCTCAATCACGGGAATCATTTGCAGAAGAAAGGAAAACGACGTCAAGACAGTGTCATTTTCAACGCCACCACCCTACTTGCTTCGACATTTTCCTTCGTTTGACGGCCGCCCAGAAAACTTTTCCACATTGGGCATATCTTCACAAGCCGAAAACGACGAGCCTTCTTCGAATTCACATTGTCGTATTCATGACAGAAGTTGATGTTATTTTTGTGTTTGGAAGGAAGAGTGTTTTCCTTTCGTTTGCTCTGATCCAACCTGTTATTACGTTCTTTCACTGAGATATCTTCATTTGTTAAGGGACGAAGAAAAGAAAAAACCTTCTCTCTCGATGTGGCTGAGCGTATGTGCGTGTGTGTTTCGAAGTATATGCAGTGCACCCACTATCAGCGGGAGGGAGGAAAAAGCTGATGTATTATTGTTATTGTGGGTCCAAGTTGTGGCAAAGAAGGAGCTGTCATTTCGGCTTTCAGCAGGGGCTTACCCACGTCACAGCAACAGAAGCCACCGCTCGGCTCAGCATGACGTGAAAAGCCTAAAGTTTTTCCAAGACTATTCTTTTTCTTTTCAATTTGGCTCATCAAATGGGTGGAAATTCGAGCGGAAGGTGGTCGAATGTGTTTGCCAATACGTAGGTCTATTTACCCATACACAATCAACCATGGGTGATGGCTGAATGTATGACAGCTTCCCCCCAGGGGCCATGCATAAATGACGTAGCATTTTGGGGGGAAGGGAGGGTATGCCAAATTTGTGACGAAGTGTGACGAGGGGGAGGGTAGGGTCAGAAGTTGTGCGACGTAGCATTAAGTTTAAAACCCATTGTTTAGAGAAAACAATTTAATGATCATCCATTCCCAATAGAAATAAATTTAAATTCAAACAAGTTACGGTTTTTCATGAGGTAAATTTTACGATTCGCGGAATTGCAAGTTCGCGAAAATACAAAAAGATTTTGTATGCGGATTTAACTAACTACATTAGTTAGCTAATGTTGCTAATTAGTAGACTTAGTTTGAAAGCTGAATTAAATTTTCACTTCGGATTCAACCAAACAAAATTTAGTAATTTAGATGAACGTATGCTTCTTACAATCATTGGCGGCTGCACGATTGTGAACTGAGAGAACTTCTCTTCATGCTCCCTTTGACTTATAAAATTCAAAACAAAACTATCAACACTATATTTGTCATGAAATGGGCTTATTTTACACGCAATTTGCTGTTATAATGAAAATGTTGATAAAAGTCGTCAAACATTTTGAAAGGACATGTAGGTATTTAAAATAATTGAAAAACATATGTAATTTTTTTTCATCTCCCGGGCGCTTTGCATGGGATGAGGGGGAGGGGGTAGGTAAATGCTACGTTATTTACGAGGGGGAGGTTAGAATTTTGTGACCAAATGCTACGTGGGGGGAGGGAGGGGTCAAAAATCGTCGAAAAAAAGCTACGTCATATGTGTACGGCCCCCCATCTGTTCGTGACACTGTTGCTGACGTACAATGCGGTGAGATGTGTTACGATGTACAGGCAGGGAGATGAAGTTTCCTATTTATTGATATTTGTTTGGATGTTGAGTTGGTTGGTGTTGACCGTATGATGGAAAGAGTGGTTGTCACGAGCTAAGGAATTGTTGTATAGCGAGATTTTTTCGACTGGTTTATTTGATGGGGAATCGTGGGAGAGAAATTATGCGTTCCTCACAAACAAATCAATAGATAAGTTCGACAAGTTAAATCTTAGAAAGCAATCGGGTATAATTAGCAGATTAGCTTGGGCCTAATTTGATTTCCGGTGGCTATGATAAAGAGAAATCAATGTTGAAATTCAGCACGGAAGCAGTAGTTCAGTACAAAAAAATTCGGGTTAACTAAGCTATATTTTTCTTAGTGGAGCAAAATTTAGGTAATTTTTTTTTTCTTCACTAAGGAGAAACCTGTTTAAAACCATCTTTGCGCGTTAAGAGCACAAAACCTACTAACTAAATTAGTTATGGAATTAGTGTTTCAACTTTGTCTCATCAGAATCCGACACTATCATAGTGGCAGGACAAAGCTAGCACTGGATTGACGCTAGCTCCAAAAAAAACGAAAACACTATTTGGCATGTATTAAGTCAAATAGAACCAAGCGCCATTTTGAGATACATGCTCTAACAACTCTATTGCATACAATGTAGCACTCAGGCCCGTAGCTAGGATTTTGTTTCGGGAGGGGCTTAAAAATTATTGCATAAATGTATTAATTCTGTCGACTTCAGATAGTCACTGAAAACTGAATGTATTTTTGGAAAGTTCTTAGTGAAAACAGTTCCAAAACTAAGACAAGACACTTAAAATCCTAAAAATATGTTATCTGTTACAAGATAGGCTATAGTGCATCGGCGAATTAAATTTGATTATTATTTGAAATTTTCTCAAGCTACAAAAATGAATAATCAAGAGATGAAAGTATTTAGGGGTGCTTGAAAATGCAAAATACTCTAGACTACACGTTTATAAAGTATAGAAGACGCTTAACTGGGATGAGTAGAAAAATATCTAAAAACCAGTCTCACGAAACTTTACACGAATTTGCTAAACAATGCTGTTCCGTAGTGATGGAGGACGAAACCAACGCCAAGGTTATCTCCATGGATAGGAAAATATCAGTGAAATCCAAGTTTACCGTTGCAAAAAATGTCCGAATAAAGTGAATTTCGAAATTTGCGGTAAATCTTCTGATCAGGCAGGCGATTTGTAAATGCGGAAAATATTTTCATGATCAGGCCGACTTGCTACTATTGACGAATTTCGCGCCAATCGAACAAATGTACGCTCTCAGATTTTAATGAAACTTTCCGTCCGTTTAAATAGTCGATGATGACATGATTCATAGAAGCGTAGCGCGCTAGGTACACAAATCTGTCGTGCTGGACTAGGGAAGCGCTATCTTCTGTGTGTAAATGCGCGATATTTTGACTAGGTTGTTAATTACTTAAATTTGTAATGCCATGATATCAAAAATCTTTGATTTATCTATTGGAATCTATTCTTAGAAGTATATATGGGCAATATGTGCAAAAAAATTGAAAATTTATCGTGAGATGGCTGAATTATTTGCATTTAAAATTGGAACACTTTTCGTTACATACCATTTTTGTAGAATTTGCAACGTGCACAACAAAGACATAGTCCTACGTCAAAATCGATTTTAAAAATTTAAAGTCAATTTACAAAAAAAACATCTTTGATTTGGATGAGATTTTGTTCCAAGATAGGTAATTATGTTCCCTACCTACCGTCAAAAAATCAAGCTGGGAACTTTCAAGGAAAAAAAGCTTTCCTTGCCCAAACTGATTTTTTTTTTACTGTATTTTTATCGAAAACTAAACCAATGAAAGTCATAATCATCTCAGAATCCAATTTCCCAACTGATAGTTGCCTGATACATCCAAATAGTATCAGTAACGAATTTGGTATAGCACCTCGGACTGGAATGTAACGAGGCCGAAGGGATTCATTTAATGGATCTAGAACACTGGGCGCACGACCTGACAACATGTTTAATATCGCGATAACCGCGCAGAGACCGCTCTCTACGACCCCAACACGGCGGAGATAGGCATTGTACGTATAACGATTGTACATGACCCGAGATATCACCCGAATGAAGTCATGGCCATCATCCATTCTCTTGGACCAAGGTTTGTTGATACGTTTGGGAATCCTGAATATCCATCGTTTCACGAAATTTGCCATTTTTCGAGCGTCCTCTGAGAAGAAATATTTATAAACTCGTTGAAGCCACGTGATCTTTCATAAATATCACCTTCTAATGCCTCAATGTCCATCTTCTCAGTAGAAATCAGTCGTTGTCTGTGGCGTAGTTTTTTTTGCATTTCTTATCGGAGCGTTTCGTTTTGTCCCATGTATATGCGAGATATGTCGAGAGATCATGCAGAGCCTCTCCACAGTAGGAAAATTTTTCATAATTCTCTCCGCATTTTCCACAGCGTGCCTTGTTTCTACAATAAGTCGCTGTAGGCCCAATTGTTTGGAACGACGGCAGTTCATGCCTCGCGGCACAAAAAGGCGACCAGGTAGACTAGCCCCGTTCAAAAGATCAAAGTTTGGAAGAGCAGATTCGGCGAAAGGTTCAAAATAAGGCTGATGGAAAATAAGCTGTTTTCATATTCACCTTGATTTTTCCTGAACGCAATTGCTTGCGAATTAGAATTTTCACTGGCCGAAGCAAAGGGTTCTTGAAGGAGCGAACCCCATACACCGCAATTAAGGCCCATGTTGGAGACTACACCATCAATCTCTACTTCCCGGGCGGGTACATAGACAAGATATTTCTTCGTACATGGCCAAGTGGTATTTAGTTAAATCTCGCATATGTCGATGGTGTTAAATGCCTTATCTTTGTCATCATTCAAGTTTGTTATGAAAATATACCAAATTCGTTACTGATACTTTTTGCATGTATCAGGCAACTAGCAGTTGGGAAGTTGGATTCTAAGATGATTATGACTTTCATTGGTTTAGTTTTCGATGTAAAAATACACTGAAAACAAAATTCAGTTTGAACAAGGAAAAGTTTTTTTCAAATAATTTTTTTTCCGTGCACAACCTGAATTTTTGACGGTAGGTAGGGAACGTAATTACCTATCTTGGAACGAAATTTCATCCAAATCAAAGATGGGCTTTTTTGTAAATCGACTTTAAATTTTTAAAATCGATTTTTTTCAGTGTAGGAGAATTATTTCAATACTTTTATTCAAAAATTTGACGAATTTTGTGAAAATCACTCCTACAACATTTTTTTGTAGGATTTGTCATTTTTAGTCTATAGCCATTTGAACAAAATTGGGAGTTTGATCGCAGCAACCTACATCAACGGGTGCATTTTTTCGCTGCTGTCAATTTTCTTCCGAAATTATGGTGTATATGAGTTTTCCGTTTTAAAAAGTGTACGATTTCCGCGAGTGATGTATTTTTGTAATGGAAGTGAGGAAAATCTTACAGAAAAGAGACATCTGTCCGGCCAAAGGAAGTATCAATGACTAATATTTTTATATATATTATAACTGTTCGAATGGAATAGAGGGAGAATATTCTTCTGTCTTAATTAGATGTGGAAGGTTCCAGATGGGGTTTCGCTAGAATGATTTCACCCGTTTAGTCGGCTTTATGTTGACTACCCCAATAAGATTATTGGATCCGGAGTTTTAGGTTGGTAGCTGCGGTATATTCTCAGTTCTGTTAGTCGGTAGAACTCTGTAAATATGGCGCTTCCGTTTTTAAAGACTTATTTATGCTTGAAATGAGTAGCATAACTCAAAATTTCTAGACTCGTGGAATTCTGAAGTTCTTTGCTAAAATCCCAAATAGGGAATTACTAGATATCTGCTTAAATCCACGGATGCAAAATTTTGTCTAGGCCTGATTTCTCTAAAATATACAAATTAGCTAAATCCTGAATCATGGGATGCTTAAATTTCTAATATATTAAGTCCCTAATTTTGGCTTTTGGAAAGATTGAAGTTAGAGAAACTCCTTAGTTAGAGAAAGATTGAAGTTAGAGAAAATTCATCTGATTCGTTGGCTCGACATTTCAACATTTGACACTGTAATCTCTTCATCAACTAGTCTAATTATTTGTTGTATTAGTTGGTAATTGGTTCCAGCATTATAATACTTGATTCTTAAAAGATTTTGCAATACAAGTACCATTACGAATTTTTCCCTGATGTTACTGGTTATGGTTTCTTATCGTTTTTATCTTTCGTGTTTGTGTGTTTGTTTGAGGAATTGTAGGTATTGAGGTATTGTTGTTTTGAACCAAATAGAAATAGCAATGGCTTCTCAGTCGATTTTTAGTATCGATTTTGCCTATTGTGAAATATACGGTACAGTTATTTGTGTTTACCGTCAACGCTCAACGAACGCGGAAGGTTTCTGTTTTCTTGATCCTGTACTGCCTATTAGGACATAGAAGTCCATACAGGATTTTTTTCGAAGGTGAGTTGTCTGTTGGTTTTTATTTTTATGCGTTTTTTGTTTACATTACTACTAATTAACCGATTTCGCCAATTTTCTCTATTGTTTCAGAGAGCGATTAAGGGCGCTATCACCCTGGCTCATTAGCCAGGGCAGGACTAAATACTTCTGTCCCATCCCAGGAACCTAGGACTAAAGGAGTGACATTAACTCTCTTAACAAAGTCACTCTCAACGATTTATCAACCCCCATCATACTGAAACGGTTGTGTACGGTTGTCCACGTTTCTTCCTTATTCAAGGTTCAAAATAATCCGTTGATTAAATTATTCATTGAATGAATAATTTGATTGCCGTATAATTTTGAATCATCTTTATTTTGTACGCTGAACAGTTGGCCTGACCACTTAATGACAAGAAAAATTGTGGACGAAAGTCTGCAATTTCCCAGGATCCCTACATGTATTGGCTGTATATGTGTAGACTAGACTAGACTATAGCAAAGTTGGTAAAAATAGTTTGAATACGATTTAGCGCGAAATTCGTCACAATGTACATACTCGCGACATTTTAGTACAAAGAATGAATCTCATATATTTGGTCCGTAGTGCTACGCACAAAAGGAGGGGTTCCATATGATAGCAGTTTTTCGCGGTTTATTGTGACGGACTGCATAAAGGAGACACTCTAGTGATTTCATAGTATATTTATTACCTTTCCAAAAGCATTTCGTAATTGTTTCACACTAAAATGAACATTTTAATTGAGTCAAGAACCTTTTTTTTCGCAAACAAACTTCTTATGCGTAATGGAAGTCCGATATTTTCGATTCTATTTTAAGTATTGCCTCTTGAAAGTCGATTTTAATTATTATTGTTGATTTGTCACAAAATATGTCAAACAATTCGTTCGACGTAGATACACGGTTTTAATAAATTGACCAGCTCATAATACATACTTACAACGCTTTAGTTATACTTGAATTATAGCAGATGAATGCATTTATACACTTGCTTACCTGCAACAAAAGAGAAAGTATATCATTAGTATTGTGTTTTTTGCATTGGCTGTGCGGCGCAGATGGTAAATATATAATGATTGGCGAAAGCGAAATATTTTCAAAGCTCAAGTAGCAATTTAAAAATTGCTAATCACCTAGCTATTTAAAACTACCCACCAACTGAATGTTAGTCAATTTCTCCCTCCCCACTGTCAGCCAAACACAGTAGCAGGACGCAATAACACATAATTTATCCTGCGCCCACTAGCCCCTCAACCGGATGTCACCAAAGCATTCAGTGGCTTCCTGCGGTGTCTCGTAATCGCCTATTCGACTGCCCGGCCTGATGACGAAAACTGGAAGAATGCAAACAGCTCAGCAAGAAAAACGAACTAGCAAAAATTTCTCGTAGGCCGGAAGCGCGGCCTATTACGAGTTCATTCGAACTTCCTGCTTTCGCTCTTACAACTTTTCGCCAGCCATGCCAAATCGAAGAAAGGTTCGCAGTCGGAAAGACACAAACAACTCACCACCGACAAAGAATCGAAGAACCGGAAAGTTATCCTCAAATAGTAATAGTGCAGTAATATTGGAATGGGAGGAAAAAAAGTTCACCAACTTTTTCTATCCGAGACGAGACTTGCTATTCACGGCTCTGTCTCCTAACACACGGTTTTTGGCTCCCCTCTGTCAGCATCCATCGGCATCGGCAACATCATTTTATTTATGCGAATATGTCAGTAAATATATTTTATTGCAGCTCATCTCTTGGGGTGAAAGCCAACCAAAGTCCTTCAGCCCAGTCCGGTTCGGGCGTTCAATATCTGAAGTTTGAACTCTGGCCATGGGATCAACCGCTCATCGTGGGGGTACAATGAAACGGATGCTAGTGGGAGTGTGGGTAAAACTTTTCCATTCTGGGGGACATTTTTTTACTCCTCTCGCTTTTCGACGGTAAAGTTTTCCTCATCTTTTGCGAGACAAGAGTGACATAATGTTTTCGAGCTGATGATCCTCATGAGGAAAAGTTGATTGGAAAGAATGTTCTCCTTGTGCGAGTGTCTGTCGGTATGTGTGTTTGGTAAAATTGAAGTATTGATAATATTCTTCGGAGATTCGTTGATGGTTCATTGTTAGCAGCCGCTACGGGAGGATATATATTTTTCGGCTATTGAAGACAAGGATCGGACGACGGAGAGCAAAGTCAACGACAGACCAATGGAACAAACAATTTCGGTGGTTAGTCGTTACAAACTTGTTTCTGGGTTTTACGAGTTTTTGACGACACTGGAAGATCCGGCCAACCAGCTCAGTTTTCGGGAAATATCTTTCGCCAAAGAGTGTCCTGTGGTTTCTGATGGCATTCCATTTCCGCTTACACTCAAGGATCTGGTGCACAACTTTGCGACACAAGATATTTCGCATACATTGTGTCTGCTTCTCGAACGGGAAAAATATGAGACACGAGAAACGATAAAAAGTTTTTAAGGACCAAGCAATAGTTGGTCTGTTGTTGGTGTATGAGAAGGAGGACATTTTCAACAGAGTAACACTTTGTTGATTACTTTCTCTGCTGCTGCTGCTGCTGTTGCTGACGACGCTTCTCGCTTTTACATCTTGCATGTCTTCCATCTGAAGATGATGACGCTAGTGTTGGACGATCTTCCTGATTCGCAGAGTGCCACTGGCTTGCAGTTCGCTCGTAATAAAAGTACTAAAACTATCATTTTACTGGTAAATCCAACCACGAAATAGGACACGTTGGGTCAATGGTTGGAATATTTGAAGATGTAAAAACTTTGCTTATGGTCTCCGTTTGGGGAGCATATTTTCGGTGCACTGAACCGAAACTAGGTTATCGCACTAAACTGCCATGCATTGTGCAAATACTGTTTACAATGAGCAAATCGCTTCAAACAGAAAATCACTTTTTTTTAGCTGTTTATGTAATGTAGTCGACTCTAACCTTCCGTGTCTGTGTTGGAATACTAGAACGAAAGTAAATTAAGCCATAAAATAATCTCACTCATATCGGAGACCCCAAAAACTCATCGCAATCGTTTCATACACTGTCACCCTTTTATGGCTGTATTTACTTGTTTTGAAAAGTTTTCTAATTTCGTTGTTTCCTTGGCTAGCCTCGCCTTGCGACAAAATGCACACAATGTCGCCCGTGGTTTCCCGGGACAGATTCGCCGCGTAGGTTCAATCTGCAAGAGTGCACCCCGGACCCGAGGTTTAGCACTTTAATGGACAAATGTACCACCACACAAGGGCTTGCACTGCCCGAGCTAGCTTTTGTCGTCGATAATTATATCGAGATCGGTGCCTTCTCGGTCCACCCAAGAAAGGGACATGAGCATCGAAGGAAATGTTTGTTTGCGATGTGTCTGAGGCGATAAAATGTGCAACTTTGTGCGACAGCCGTGGGGAATTTAGTGCTGAGCTTAAAAACTTGTTGTTTGTGGTTTTTGGCGATGGCATATCAAAAGTTCTTATGTTCTTTGCTAATCTGGATTGGATTATGGGGAAGCAATCAGGTTAATGTTTATCGTCATCAAGCTCACATTATTTTCGAAATTTATTATGTCAATTCTACGATAACAGAAACGATTTTTAATCTCACTAAACAGTTCAAGATTGGCGCGAAAATGTCCATTTAATCTCCGGCAAGCAGAATATAATCTCCGGAGCCAGGATTCGCCTCGATTCTAGCTAGTAATACAAAGCATCGTTAATTTTAAGTTCCTTGCAGGAGAACACTGTTAATAGCTTGTTCCCCTTTCCCGCTGGCCGGGATAAACCCCTCAAGCCAAGATGTAAAGGAAAAGCCAAAACAATCGGCGAAAGGAAAAAAAAATTGCCTCACACCGCCGTACTCACACAAAAAACAGCTCGCAAATGCTACAATCCTCACTCTTCGTTATCTTAGCAGTCGGTTCGTGATAAAAATGAGCTCATTTGCAGTCCTTCTCCGCTCGTCAGAAGTGGTGCTTTCGTCCTTGTGCTTATTACTTGTATCGTCCCGGAGTCCATTGCTGTCCATTCTTTCACGTCACTTCAGCGCAAAAAAAATCCCGTCCTCGATAAAAATCTCAGAACGAATAAAGAAGGAAAAAAGTTGGATAACGAACCAAAGTAAGACAAAAGGATCAAGAAAGGAGTTGCTTCAATTGGGACAAAAACGAATTAAAGTGGCTGAAGTCGGTACTGGCCCTGAATCACCTCCGGCTTCGTTGCTAGCGGGAACGGGGAGGGAAATCTTGAGGGATTGGTAAAAACAGACTTTTCCAGCCCGCGCCGAGAGTGATAAGATTTTGTGTCGCTTTGTGTTGCTCGTCGAAAGCTATCGGGGGAAAAAAGCGTATTTTCGCCTCAAGCAGTCGACTCTCACTTTTGAAAATAATGAGTTGAGTTGAGTTGAGTTGAAGAAAGTTTTTTTTCGGCGACCTCAACACTGGTTTTCCGTCTCCCGCTGTCATTTGCTGACGGTGAGGGTTGGTGAATTCGACTTGTATTTTTGTTGTTGTTCAACTCGAGTCAATTTTGTCGCTATATTCTTCCTGTTTTTCAAAGGTGCTCCTGGGTGGGTGAGGTGGTGTAAGGATCATGAGAATTGAGCCGTCGTCTTATTTGATACCAGTGATGCCAAATACTTTGGATGAAAAGTTGATTGAGCAGCAGGGTATCTGCAAATGACAGCTCTATTTCACGAATGATGGATGGTGGCTTCAAGACGCTCTTATCGATGTTGAAAGAGAAAAAAATGTGCCGTTATATGTAATACCGACAGATGCCACCGAATTCGTGTGGTGACAGATAATATCAATGATTCATTGTTCGGGATGGTAGCATGATGGCCCGGAAAATCTCTCAATTTGCATTTGTTCTACAACCAGGTTAAGATTTGATTTGCAGAGTCTTAAGCAGATGGCCTGCTTCCGATCTGTTATATAACTAATTACTACATTAAAGTAAGCTACTAATCAACTAGGGTGCATAGTAATTGCCATAATCGCATATTGCCTCTGTTCTAGAAAATCATATGAATCAATAAAAATGCAAGTGAAATAAGCAAGACATTCTCGCAACTGGCTTGACGAGTACATGACGGATATGGGATTTTTTTGGAACGGTCGTGACAAGTAGATGACGGAAATCGATGAGTCATTTTGAAATCCAAGATGGCGACTTACGGTTGAGCAAAGCTTTTCAAAACCGTGACAATATGGGTATTTTTGAAATGAGCGTAACAAGTAGATGACGGAGATCAATGAGTGACGTCATTTAGAAACCCAAGATGGCGACTTCCGGGTGAACAAAACACTTGAAAACCTTAACAATCTCCATTTTGTTTGTTTTGTAGAGAATTGTTAGCATCCAGTAAAGACTCGATTTTGTCTACCCCCCATGGGATCTGGCAAAAGAACCCAGAAAAAATTCGGGTAGTTAAATGCTTTCTTGGACATAAAAATAAAAGTATCAGCTTCCTTAAAATTTGGGACTGAAAATGTATGAGCTCTGTTTAGAGACTACTGTAAGTCGCCATCCTAAATTTAAAAATGTCCTAAAGCATTTTTTAAAAATAGCCTAAAGCATCGATCGTTGTCACCTTCTCGTCAGTTCCATTGCGAAAATATCCATATTGTTGAATTCATAGTTTTCTAAACCAGAAGTCATCATCACGAAGTAGCCTAAACATAGATTTCTGTCATCTACTAGTCAATCCTGTTCCGGAAAAAAAACTCATGTTGTTGAAATTCTGGAGGGTTTTCCAAACCGGAATCAAAACCGGAATGGCTTTTTAAATAGCTTAAAACATCGATTTCCGTCAACTAATCATCAATCCCATCCCAAAAATATTCATTTTGTTGAGGTTGTAGAGAGTTTACTAAAACGGAAATCACCATCTCAGATTTCAAAATGGTCGGTGTTAAGTCAGACCGGACTAAGTCGCAAAATCTTAAAAAATGAAATAATGATAGCTTTCTTCAGCTGCGTTTCACTTTTGCTAGATTTGAAATATGTTCTAATAAGCATGAATTATGAATATCGATTTTAGATCACCGTGAACTTATTTTGGCGGATTTTAATTGATATTTTTCGGTGAAAATGAACGGAAAGAGGTTGATTGGCTTACGTTTCGGCCTACTGTTTCTTTTCAGCTATCATCAGAACTTTACTAGTTATTCTACTCTCTACACCCCTGCTAGCTATTCACAACAGTTGGCCGAAACGTAAACCAATTAATCTCTTTCCGTTTATTTTCACCGAAAAATCTCAATTAAAATCCGCAAAAAAGCATGAATTATGCCAATAATAATTTTTGAATTATAACGTAAAGGATGCTGCGATCCAAACTTTAAACTCGTTTTTCTCGAAATCAATACAATGTCACTTAGTTCGGTCAGACTTAACACCGACCAAATGGCCTAAAAAATCGATTTCCGTCATTGACTGGCCAATCCCAATCCGAAAATAGCCATATTGTTGAGTTCATAAAAAAGTTTTCTTTCTCCATCTTGGATTACAAAATGGCCCAAACATTGATTTCCGTCATCTAATAGTCAATCCCATTCCGAAAAAAAAACCATATTGTATAGGCTACAGAGAACTTTATAAACAGGATGTCGCCAACTTGGAATTCAAAATGGCCTACACAATTGATTTTCGTCATCTACTCGTTAACTCCATTTCGAAAATACCTATTAATAAGAATAGTAAGCTAAGGATATTATAAATTGTGTATTTCACACCTTACTGTTCGTGCTAAAACTTTTTTACGAACTGGTTCTTAAAAATGAGTTCGTTATTTCGAATTTAAATCGAATATTACGTAATGAACGTTTTACCAATATTAGACCAATGCTGGACTAATGTGGAACAAAGAAGTGTCGCTTCTACGCACCCGCCAGGGAAGTAGGGATTGATGGCGGTGTCTCGGACATGGGGCTTAATTGTGAAGACTTTATACTTCAGCATACTTCTGTCAGTGAAAATTCGGGACTACAAGCAATAATGTGAAGCAAAAACCACAGGGAATAAGAAAACAACTTATTTACCATCTGGCTCGTTTCGAGTAAGTTTTGCCGCGTCTGCTCTTTCGAACCTTGGCCTTTAGGACCGAGTTCGTCTAACTGTTCCCTCTTCTGCTGTGGGTCATAAACTGCCACCATTGCAAACAATTGAATCACACAGCTATTGAGTGATTCTTGCAACAGGGATGTTGAAAAGTTTCCCTTCTATGGGCAAACCTCGCATGACATCTCGACATGTCCCGCGTTTAACTTGCTCGAGTAAAAACAGATACGTTCCGTTACAGAACGTTGCAGAACTGCTAAAAAGAGCTGTAACACCGAATATGTGCAATTTGCACATATTCGGTGTTACACCGCTGTACCAGACGAACAAAAGGCAGAAGGCAATGCGAGTCGCAGCGGGTGTTCCTCAGGGCTCCATTCTCTGTCCAACTCTTTGGAATGGGATGTGCGATGGGGTCTTAACACTGCGGCTGCCCACGAAAGTGAAAATTGTGGGTTTCGTGGACGACGTGTCACTAACGGTGATGAGTGAGACACTTGAAGAAATAGAGGTGTCGGTGACGGAGACAATAGATGCGATCGAGAGCTGGATGAACGGGTCAAGCTACAAATAGCTAACCACAAGACGGATTTGTTGTTGGACAGCAACTGCAAAGCGGTTCAGCGGATACAGATTACCGTCGAAGGCCTTGTGATTCCATCGAAGCGTGCACTGAAGTAATTGGGAGTGATAATCGACGACTGATTGAGCTTTAGCCACCACGTTGATAACACCTGCGAAATGTCGGTCCATTATCTAGTGTTTCGACATTGATACTGCGATATGGGGCTCCTGCCTGTGGTGTGGTGCTGAAAACCAAGTGTAACCGCGAAAAGCTGAACAGGACGCTTCGACTGCTAGTCGTACGAGTTGCGATTGCGTACCGGAGGCAGTATGCCTTATCGCCGAGATGATCCCCATCTGCATCATCCTGACGGAGGATATCAAGTGCTACAATCAGTGAAATGTCAGAAACGTGAGGAAGATGATGAGAATCGATTCAAGAGTGACGTGGCAGCAGGAATGGGACAATACGGAGAAAGGAAAGTGGACCTACCGGCTCATCCAAACCTGTCGACGTGGGTCAATTGAAAGCACGGAGAGATGACCTTCCACCTGAAATAGCTCCTAATCATCGAGCCACGGCTGCTTAAGGAGTATCTTTATCGGTGTGGGTACGTAATGTCAACACTGTGCCCGGAGTGTGAGAACGTCGAGGAGACGCTCCATCTTTGAATGTCCGAGGTTTGAAGTGACGTGCAGGGAGATACTTAAAATGGGAGGACCGGACATCAACCCGGATAATGTAGCCTACAGAATGACAAGCGACGTAAAGACGTGTAACGCAGTAAACAGAGATATGATGTAGATCATGACCGCCTTACAGCGGAATTTACATCGAGCAACGGTTTCAGGAGAGCAATCACCGTCAGGGAACTATCCGCAGGAATAAGCCGGATTCAACGCCGAGAACTGGTCGAGTAGTCAGCAACAGAGCATCGAGTATGAGTTATTGAAACGTCAGCGAACCGGACGTCACGCTCCATGCGGATTCGCCAGACCGCGGCACCTCACCGGTTGTTCCGATAGAAAAATAGCGAAAACCATAGAAGAATCGATATTGGGAGAACTTTTTTCGCCAGGGAACTCTCCGTCAGTGTAAGTTAGATTCACCGCTGGGGACTAGACTGAGTAGACAGTGACGAGACACCACTAGTCGTGGGTCACCGGGGCACCAGTGAACGGGACACCCTGCTTCACCGGAATCGCCGAACTAGCCTCGGCACCTAGCTGATTGGCTCGATCTCGGGAGAACTTCTCTCGCCGGGGAATTCTCTGTCGGAGTAGGTCAGGTCCATCGTCGGGGACTAGACCGAGTTTTTCGTGAACAAGTCGAGGAGCTGAATGGATCATCAAGGAAGTAGTGCTAAATGGCACTAAAGAGAACTAAAGGGTTTAATGGAGTTGCGGTGCTAAATGGTACCAGTCACGGAGCCAAAGGGCTCAAGAAGTTGTGGTACTGAAACCAAATAAGAATCAGTATCGGGTGAACTTCTTTCGTCTAGGACCTCTCCGTCAGTGTACAGTCAGATTCACCGCTGGGAAGTAGACTGCGTAGACCGCAACGACACACCACCAGTCGTGCCGGGGCTCCAGCAAACCGGACGCCCTACTCTACCGGAATCGCCGAACTGACCTCAGTACCTGCCTGGTTGGCTCGCTTTCGAACTTCTCTCGCCGGGGAACTTTTCATCGGAGTAGGCTAGATCTATCGTCGGGGACAAGACCGAGAAGTTCGCGAACCAGTCGGAAGCTCAACGAGGAAGTGGTACTGAATGGCACAAGGGAACTGAAGGGCTCAGTAAATTAGACAGTCTGAAGGTTGCCGCCCAGATTGTTCTCGTAGGGGAAGAGCATTAATTATAGACCCACAGCTAGCTTTCCTACCTTGACTACTCAAACCCGTTCCCTGAGTTGTTGGTTTTTGAACATTTTTTTCCTGCTCAGAATGCTTTTGAACATTTTTTCATAAATATACAAAAAAAATTTCACATCCCCCCAAATTTTCTTACTACGCCACTGGTCAAGATTGACCAGAGATATATGCTATATTTCACCCTAAGGAGGAAAATTTGGTAAAAACCAAAATTTCTCACTAGGGTGAAATTTATAGAGATATATGCTTTACATTAAAAGCTGTTTCAATTACTCTGAAAAATTCTAAACCGAGATTATGAAAAGGTAAGTTGTAAGAGAAGAGTGCCCCTCTCCTTCTCTTTTGTCCATTGCCTGGAGCCGCCGATTGCCGTGCCAAATTATTCCGAATGTGTACACAGTAAAATCTTATCCTAAATTCTAGATCATACAAAGAACTACATACGAAGCTATCGAAACCGGGAACTGGCGAAATCGGGTCAAAACTGACTAAATCACTTCTATATTTTAGGATCAAAATTTTATTTTTAGAAACGAGCCCTTCACACATTTGCTTTTAACATTGAGTATGAATCTGTTTGCAGTTTGATGATTCCTCCGAACATGCTCAACCAGTTTGCAATCCTGTAGTACCTCCGAGCTACAAGTAGAGCAAAACACTAGAAAAAGTGACACACAAATCGACCCTACTGCATGCCATCCGCGGCGTCGAGTTTATCTCGATCTAGACGATCTGCTTTTCATCGTTTCTCATTTTCTGTTCCTTATTGCCAGAAAACTCCAAGAAGTTCAGAGAAGACAGTTTTAAGTTGATGCCATCGCAAATTTGATTGAAGTCATTTAAATGGAGATTACTTCGGTAAATACATAATTTATGGCATCTCCGGGTAGACTCCATTTTCAGAAAATGGCTCTGCCACAGCTAGACCCAGCAAAGCTGCACGAATTGAAAGATTACATGTATAATTCAATGCGAAAAAAATTGTATTGACTTCAATTTGCTCCCGGGAACGTCTCCAACTCGGGAACGTTGAAGAATCATGCCGTCCGGACATATTGGCATCGAGTGAATTATGATGTTCGATTTCCTTTTTCATCTTACTTGCTAGGGGGAGTGCTTCGTTGATGAACTGGTTCTCGCTGGATGAGATGAGAAATTAAATCCTGATTCAATATGACAGCCAACTTTTGATAGACAACGAACTGGGCGTATCATTTACGCTTGGTCGCTTGCTCTGGAACATTGATGTATTTTTTATAAGAACGAAACGAATTTGATTTCCTCCGACCACCAGCTCTAAGCTGGAATCCAATCTTAAATTCAAACAACCTGAAAATTCAACACAAAATCTTTCTTAACTTCCGCTGGCTCGCTGCCAGTATCAGGCATCCGAGAAAATGATGACTGGATATAAATTAAACAGGTTCTTATAAATCCATATCACTGTTCGCCCTTGAGCCCTCGATGGCTCCGCCCAATCGCTTTCCACCGGGAATGGCATGAAATAGCAATCATAATTTCCTCTCTGCTGCACCGGAAACTCGCGTCATATTTCAACCTCCTCCCGCCGATAGCCGCAAACCCATCTGCGCCGTACTCCGACAATCGTTTAAAACATCGGGAGGCCTTACAGCATCTTCCGGGCTTGTTTGGCCTTTTTCGATACATACTAAGCCATAGACTGTATTGCCATCATGTTCGAAACATCCTACAAATTGATAAATAAATAATATCTGACTATGCTGAGGCATATCGGCTTAGTGTCCGGAATGGGAGTCAGTACGGTAGCACAACTCCTTACCACTGTTCCGAATCTCACAAGATTACTCTGTCGATACCTTTCAAAAACACAAAATATAATTAAATTTCTGTTATTCCCGTCTTTGAAGTAACAGCATTATATGTCGACAGACTGCTGGTACAGCAGACGCTGGCTGGTCGGTCTTGCAGCAAGAGCAACCGAGCATCGACGGCAACGTCTTGCAAGATGGCAGCAGCACACAATCCCATTACTGCCAGTGCAGGTGATCCGACTACTCCACGGTCCGACGAGGCAGGATCTCAAGGATAGTGGCTGGGAGTGCGAACAAAACTACACACATACACACACAGCTTGTTTGGTTTTCTGTTCTGTGCACTGCTGACTGCAGCGAAACAACCAGCGGGAAAGTGTTTTTCACATACGTGCTTTCGCTTAATGGATTTTGAAAGTAAATATTGAAATCTTGGTGTTTATCCTGCGAACAGATTTTACTGGGTTGTTTTGGGAAACGTTCTGCAGTAAGTGCTATTTAGTGTACAAATGTTAAACTTCAAAGCGAACTGCGCGCACGAAATCTTGCTGACCTTGAGACAGTTAGTGGTTGATTTTGGATGAAATTTATCTGTTTTTATGAAGCTGAAAATTCTATTCCAGTTTCTTTTTCAGAATAAAACTGTTTCATTAAATCGGTTGATGCCATTTGTTATTCCTCAACATATGCATAAAAGTTTAAGTTAACTTAGTCCTGTTACTAAGTTAGTGTCGGATTCTGATGAGACATAGTCGAAACGCAAAATCCATAACTAATTTGAATAGTTATAGGTTTTGTGTGCTTCACGCGCCATACAAGTTAACAACAAAATTTTTGAACAGCTATAACTTCTGATTTAGGTAAGAAATGCTTACAAAAGCAAGTAAAGCTGATAACTGTGACTATAAAATTTCATATGAGCCCTAACAGTTATAAGTATTGTCCATAGAATCGAAATTATTGAAATTAGTCGGCTTGGATTCCGCAGCTAGTTTTGTGGAGCAGCGAAAAATGAAATTTTAATATAATTGTGTTAAGGAAAACTGTGTCACACTATGAAAAAATGAGCCTACGCTCATTATCGACAGCGACACAAATTCATACCAAATCAGTTGAGGCATCTCAAATATCGTTTTGGGTAGCTTTGAATTGATGAAAAGTTTAAGTAGCACTTATCTGCATATAATAAATGCAGAAAATTGTCTATCATTTGCATGATCTGGGAGGGGAAATGTGCTAGATTTAACCCTTTGCTCAGACAGCATTACGCATCAGTTTGCTTACTAGCTCAAGCCCTACCGACTTCAAACCTTCGTTATCCCATCATATCTGGTCCCCGGGTCCTCTGTGTGGGGTCCCGGTTTGTAGATTTGGGATTGAGATGAGTAGCGATTTCTAGTGGAGCACTTGAAGGATCAAGTAAGATTTTTTGTGATCATTAGGTGTTCCTTGATCAGGTAGGTTCCATTCGATGTCGTAGTCTCGGGTCTGCAGACTGGGACTTCGACTAGAAGAACTTGATGGCTAGTTGTGCGTGCTTGTAGAGGCACACTTTTGTGGCGCACGAAGTTACAGATAACAAACTACTGCACTTGAGCTATTTGAGATAGTTTTAATTTTTGGGCATTCGCTCGCAGAATGACGACTAAATTTGATCATACAGGCGGTTGCAAGTATGACATTATTCCAGTTTCCAGCGTTTGAACACTTCGACAATAGTTTATAAAAAGTTCTCACTTGTAATTTAGCAAGAGGTTACATAAAAAGATCCAAATAATCACAACCGTAAAAGTTCTTTGATCGGCTTCAAGTTTAGTTAAGAGCATGACACTGTTCTGTTGCATTGGTTGAAGATCTCTTGGGAGACACTTATAGTAGTCTTTTTCCTATTTCAATTCATTATCACCTCGATTAGTATAGTGACGACCGTTTAATTAGTCTCATGAAAACTCACCATAGCGTTCATGAAATGGCACGGTGAAATGTTTAAGCCTTAATTGGCTTAAACTGCATGTGAATTACAATCTTTTTTTATTTCGATTATAGAAGTTTTAACCTTAAGGTCATTCGCCTCTTCGGGTTAGAAAAATCTCTAATGAAAAATTTCTAACCCTATGTGCGGGGTCGGGACTCGAACCCAAGTGTGCTGCGTACAAGGCAATCGATTCACCAACTACGCTACGCCTACCCCTCAATTACAATCTTCTATTTTTTTGTAAACACATTTATTCAGATCATTACACTATTTACAATTCATGGTACATACACGGAACTTCTATTCGGAGGTGTTGATAGTAATTTGTTAAATTGTTTTAATAATCGAAGAGAACATATTAATTCTCTTTTTGAGGGTTGATTGATATTTTCCTGCTATGTTAAATAGTATTAATTTGCATGCCTTGAAGAGTGTAAGTATTTCTTTTAACTTTCAGTTTTTGTACCGTTACTATCCCTATCCTCAAATTCTCCTCTTTGCTATTCTTTTCCCATTAGGAAAATGATGAAATTACATTGCACGGCAAGGCACAGATCTCCGCACAACCTGTCGATTAGGCCACTTGAGTCGTTATGTTTCGACTCCTGATGATTGAAAAATTTGAAACATGGAGTTACAAATCGCTTGGCTTCCCCGGGTTCGACCGAATCCTGCAATGACGACCTGCAAACTTTCCAGAACCGTTGCTTGGCGGAACAGAAGCTGTAGAATTCTACCAGATCGGTTGTACAAGAAACGAGCTGGGAACCGGTTGCAATAGAAGTGCGTGAAGAAGTTTCAGGCGATCAACGAAAGGATGTGTGCATTGAGAATCAAAGTTTCTTGAACTACAGCATCATAAACGTGCATTATCATCACGAAGCGTGATCCGAGGACGAGAACGATTCATTTTACGCGCAGCTGGAATGTTACCGTGACAGTTACCCGTGGCGGGACGAAAACCTCGGCATTATTGGCATGTACTTCGAGATAGTCGAGGTAATGCATAAACCGGTCATCGGACTGGATAGTCTGTAAACCGCTACAAATGGCAACGGCCAACGATGCCAACTTCACAGTTTCTGCAGTCCAAATAATCTTCTTCCTCGCAAAGGTATCCACAAGGCCACCTTTAGATCAGCTGATCAATAAACTGTGAACCTAACGGAAAACTCTGCTCCGAAATCACGAAAGTTCACATCCAGATTCGAACCACTATCTGGTAGCAATCTTCATTCGTTTAAAACTATCGATGGTGTACATACAACACTCGTCGAGCAAGAACGCCGAGACTCGCCATCGCGCAGCTACGAGACGATCATTCTGCCGTGGAATACACGCAGCAGCTAGAGACAAAACTGTTGCTGTAGTACGAGAGCACCGAATCGACGAAATCACTGGTTTGATGGCGAGTACAGGCAGTTAGTTTGGGGAAAATGCAGCAAGCGCGAATTTGCTGTAGCATAGTACGAGAGCAAACGAAAAAGTCACCTCCATGAAGATCGGGATAACGAAGTAATGGAGCAGATGTTCCGCGTTGAAAACACGTTAATGGTTTCTACGGAAAGGTGAATCACTCGCCACAAGCAGAGGCTCCAAAGGGAACCCACGAACCAGTGTGAGGTGATCGATAGATGTAAGCAGTACTATTGCAAACATCTAAATGACGAAGCAGTAGACAACTTAAGTAATGCAAGAATAAGCCAGGGAACGCTAGCAGCCGACGACAGATCCCCTGCATCGTAGAGATCTTAGATTCAGCAGGAGATCGGACGACTGAGGAATAATAAAACCGCTGGCATTGATCAACTGTCATGTGAGTAGGGTGGTTTCATAGATCTGGGAGAAGATTTGTTCCGGATGATTGGATGGAGGAAGTAGTATGTTTGATCTATGAAAAGGGTGTTAATCTAGATGGCTGGAACTACCGAGGAATCAGTACATTGCTGTACGCCGCTTACAAGGTGCTCCAAAAATTATTTGTCGCTGAATTTCATCATTATCAAGGAGGTTTGTAGGGGAAAATCACGCTGATTTTACTGGTCTATACGTCAGCACGGACCAAATATTCAAGATTGCTGGATTGCGGGTTCCAGAACAAACCTACATGATAGATTAAAGCGATGATGGACCATGATAATGGTTACGTCCATGTATCCAATGAGACCCTTGAGGAGGTGGTCTTGTTAACGGCAGAGATAATAGACATCTTGGAAACCTGAATGGCTAACACCATGTGGTAGCTGTCTCACTACAAGACGGAGGTAGTGTTGGTCTATATACGCAAAAAAATCCAGCGCGTCGTGATCAGTATCGGGGGACACTCAATTTCATCGATGCGTGTGCTGAAGAACCTAGGTGTGATGGTTGATGCAAGAACAACTAACGCATTGAGAAGGATCAAGCCGAACATTGGAGGAGAAAGATGCAGCACGAAACATCTCGTGGCGGGAGTCTCATCCTCAATTTTGAGGAATGCGGAACCGGACGAAGTTGACAAGCATGTTTTGCCTAATGGCAAGGCGTGTCGCGAACGCTTACAGAACGATATCGTAGGAGGCGGTATATAGTATGCGTAATTGGCGGGATGATCCCCATATGCATCACTGTGGCTGAGGACATGGAAAGCTACCAGCGACAGAATGCACGAAATGGAAGGAGACTGGCTAAATGACTGCAAGAGTGGGACAACGCGGAGAAAAGAAAATGGACCCACACACTCACCCCAAATGTGTCGTGTGTATAAGAATCATGTCGAGGTGAACTTCCATTTGACGCAGGTTTTGTACGGGTATGAATGCTTCCGGAAGTACCTGCATCAATTTGGAATGCTTCGTCACTTCTTTGCCTGGAGTGTGTGAACGTGCAAGAGACACCGGAACATGTGGTCTTCGAATGCCCTAGGTTCAAATAGGTTCGAATGAGGGTGACTAGTGTGATAGTTGACAATATCGTCGACAAGATGTACCACGACGAGCGTATCTGGAATGTTGTCAGCAGAGTGGTTACGAATATACTCTCGAGCTACAAAATGGCGCCACCGGCTAGGAAACCGCCGCGAAACCACAAATCGGGTTTCGGGAGAAATTCCGCCGCCAGAGAACTCCCTGCCGGTGTGCGACGTATCACCGGGTTCGGGTCGTCAGGGTGCCAGAGCGAGTAGATCGCGTCGAACACCTAGCAGCGGGACGTTGGGGTGCCAATGAACCGGAAGCTACGTTCCATACGGAGCCGCTGAACAGACCTCGGCACTTACCGGCTGGCCCGTTGAGTAGGCTAGGTCCACCCCTGGGGATTTGATCGAGTTGATCGGAACATAGCGGGGAACTAAATGGCTCACGGAAGGTAACATCGATATCGGGAAAAATCTAATAATTTTCAGTAGGTTAGATTCACCGACGTGAACTATTCGACTATACGACAAAAATGGGAGCTAATTGGCTAACGAAACAGACAGCAGTACCGAGAGAAATTCCGCTGTCAGAGATCTTTCAGTCAAAGTAGGGTGAGTTCACCACCGGGGTCCGTCCGAGATGGAAAGCAAGAGGAGGTGCGACGAAAGAACAATTAACCCCCCACGAAGTAATTACTTGATGTAGTTCCGCGGTGAAAAAGAGCAAAAAACAGAGTAAGGAGTGTTTTAGTAGTTAGGTACGAAAGTGAGTCGTGAGCCACACACAGTGCCAATACACAGGCCAGGCGAAAAACGTAAACTTGAGACAATGGTAGACACATACATCCGAATTGAAGCAAAACAGATTGGAGTGGTTATAAATGTGTGTGAGACAAAATAAATGAGAGCAAGAAATCAGAAGGAAGTAAAATAAAGCCTCCCATAGAGTATAATGTTTGATGTCGATGTTGGTGATTGATGAGTTCGTGCATTTGGTCTGACCGAGGACCGCCGATAGTGAAACCAACAGAAAAATTCAGAGACGTGTTCTATCAAGTAGCAGATTTGGGGTTTGAAGGACCAGTGTTTCAGTGTTTTCGAACGGAAGGTATTGTGAATGGATCTAGGATGCAATGCAGATAGAAAACAGAATGTGGAGATGGAGTACAAACTACGAATTGCAACAGTTGATTGGTGAACTATTCATAGTTACCACAGAAAAAAATGAGCAGTTGTGGTGGGCATGTGGTTCTCTGAACTGATCCGACAGGTACAAGGAGGAGACGTTGAAAGTGATCTGGAGAGTCTTGCTGCTCTGCTAGGCTGTCGAAATACAGCCATGGACTAAGTGAACCTCTTAATACAGTCAATGATATCACGGCCTTAGAGTTGGTAAGTAAGTATCTGCATTTGGTCGGTGTTAAGTCAGACCGGACTAAGTCGCAAAACATAAAAAAATCAGTTAATGATAGCACTGGATAAAGAATTTCTTCATCTACATTCCACTTTTTCCGGATTTGAAATATGAAACAATAACCAAGAATTATGGCAAAAATCATTTTCCAATTATAATGTAAAGGATGCTGAGATTCAAACTCTAAACGCGTTTTTCTCGAAATCAATGCACTGTCACTTAGTCCGGTCTGACCTAACACCGACCATTTAATCATTATCAGTGTTATTCGAAATGTCAATGCAGTCAGGATTGTGGTGAATATAGAATAAATGAAAGTTTAATGTTTCATTTAGCAAAGAGAACACACTAGCTTTGTGCCTGGATATTTTCGGAAGCTGCAAATTTAAAATACAGTCCTTTAAAGAGTCACTCTTCTTCATCACTCATAAACAATCTTATTCAGTTAAATTCAAAGCAACAACTCACATGTTTCTCTTTCCTTTATTTCCGAAGAATAGCGCGTTACTGCGAACCAATCAGTGTCCCTGGAACCAACGAGAGTGAATTTTATGGTCGACCCGGATCAAGCTTCAACGGTTATCTGGTCGTACACACAGTATTGCGGTATCTGGTCTCAGCTAAACGATTCCTCCTGGATCCGAGGAAGGCAGCCCAACAATCAGTTCGGGATGTGCCATAGCAGCAATCATTTCCCATATGTCACCTTTCTACCACTTTTAAAAACCATCGGTTTCAAAATTTAGTTCTCTCGCCTCTATCTGGCATCTCTGAATAATAATAAATTATATTGGGCCAAGTTTTGATCGATAAAGCTTGGGAACCTGGTGAACTATTGAGCATTCTAGAAACACTCTTCATAAGAATCTGTTTGTGGAATATAATCGTTGTGTATGCGACAGGGCACGCGGGTACCTTTCCAGATTTCAATTTATTAGGGTTACCAACCGTCCTTATTTTAAAGGACGTGTCCTTATTTCCGAGGTTTTTGGAAAGCGTCCTTATTTTACTTCAAATGTCCTTAATTTTAGTCTCAAACCTTGGCATATACAGGGTGGTTCAACATGAAGTTTTTTAACAGGGCATTTTCTAGTAGTTAACGGGTACTTACTGCAAACTGTCATGCTATTGTAGTATAGTATTGTTTGCCATTTCATAATGGATCGACTTACACTGGCTCACCATTTTCAAATTATTCAACTATATTTCGAAAATCAGCGATCTGTGGGAAATGTGTTTAGTGAACTCCGACCATAGTATGGTCGACATCATCGGCCAACTGACTCAACTATTCGCTATACAACCAAAAAGTAAGCGTTGTAGTTCTTGTTATTGGATAATTAGCGAACAAATCGATCACATCTAGCACGCAGTGAAGAAAACATATCGGCGGTGACATCATCAAGCATTGGAAATCAACATTACTCGAGTAATTAGCCAGATACCACTTGAAATACTCGAATCCGTCATCAAAAATTGGACCAGTCGAATGGACTATATGAAGCGCCAACATGGTCAACATTTAAAAGAAATTGTTTTCAAACAATAAATGGCAAAAAATGTTCTTTCGTTTGACAAATAAACAATTTGCGATTCACTTAATTTTTCAATTTTTTACTAGGTTAAAAAAAAACGTCATGACGAATCACCCTGTATTAAATTATTTAGATCTCGATTGAAATTCAACATCCCAGTTCAACCGCTGGCAAATTAGTCACTGGCACGGCTTACATATACTAGGCTAGCTGGTTAGAGTGTAAACATTTGACGAGCGAGTGTCATAGAAATCGTCGACGAAAACAATTACATGGAATTCATATATTGTTTGCTGCTAACGAATGATCGGCACCTGATAAATCTCAAGGAAGCTATGTCGATGTCGAAAACCTTTGCTGTGAACAGAAAATTACGGTGGGATATGTTTTCTATGGCATGCAGCCAAATTCCCTATTTACGCTAATAATCACATAGATGCACTGATTATCCACTGCGTCTGGTGTAATTATGGTGTAATGTAAGTCAAGAATCCATTGCACATTATTTTGTCCACCGTAAGAGCTCAAATATTGTCAATTAACAATTTTCGAGAAACCCGTTTGTTTATCTCAACGATTTCTCTGACGTCACCGAAAACTGTCAATTCGCGGAGTAGCTAGCCTCGTTTCTGTGAGCCGTGGTCACTGGCATAACATTTGGCAGGGATGTCCTTAATTTGCTCTCAGTCTATTTGGTAACCCTAAATTTATGTAATTCTAGTTCATTCCCAAACTGGAAATTGATGCTTAGTAACATCTTAGAACGTCACCAAGCCTAAGTTTTGAAGAAACAGAATCGATGATACAGTAATGGGATGAACCCTGGGGAAGAGCTAGACAGGGGACCTGGGTATCCACAAATTGAACAGTCCATAACAATGGCAATTTTCAATCGATTTGAACACTTTTAGATGTTTTGTATTCAAAAACTCTTTCACTTTCGAAAATTGTAAAGATGAATCGGAAGAATGAATCTGGTTCTCGGTTATTCGGATTTTCAAAGGTGTGTTTCAATTTCAATGGGGCAATATGGGCGACAACTTATTTGGAATTTCCTGAGAAGACTGTACGTCATTGTTATGGGTCTATTTTATAATTTGATTCCGAAACAATTATTCTGGACCTTTTCGAGAATAAAGCGTCATATGGTCTCGGAATGGTGAGAATTATTAATCAAAATGACATCGAGTTTTGATCTAATTTTACTATCGTTACATTTATGCTTCTTAGATTATTTTTTATATTTATTCAACAATACATCAGCTAAAAATTTCAACTTTTCAATTAGTTTTCAATTTTCATACAATGAACAAATTTTCTCTTTGGTGTCATTGGATTCATCGTCTGCTCTCGATTTTGTTATTTTCGCCAAAACGATAGAAACCTGAGAATTCACCTGCTACATCACAACTTCAAGCTCAGTTTTAAATGTGATATCAGACCATGCTCGGATAGCTTTTATTTTATTCGTGAGTTTTTTGTAATGTGAGTCTTGAAAAGAATGGCAGCATTTTCGTAAGATGTTTTCGGATACCAAAAACTTGTCCATCGTTAAATTTTGGCAACAGGCATTTAGTTTGTTGTAATTATGAAGAAAGAGCTACAACTGCACTTTTATCTCCTACTATGTATATTCAGCACAAGACCGGGTATCACATACAATATTAAATGCAATCATGAAATGATTCTCGCACACGGCCCATTTCAATCAAATGGATAAAACAAGAAATTCATCCGAATATCCAAGCCCATTGTCCCGTACCCAACAGATCAAAGCGGATAATGATACCTCGCCAAAGCGCAAATCAGCATTCTCGCATTCCACATGCCCAGAAGGAATTTTTAATTAGTTTCATTTTTCGAAATGAAGCCACCGTCCAGTGGACGGCCGCCAAAACCAGGCAAAAATCTATCCTCTTCCATGTCCTTTTAACGAATTCAGTTGCTCTCCACCTCCCATCGAAAAAAATAAAACGAAATAACAGAAAAAGTCCTCGCCGCCAGCCAGCTGGGAGTTTTCGAGGTTCCCGCAAAGCGCGTGTAAAATGCAACCAAAAGCCATTTTCACTCGGCCACTCGAGGCATCGGCTGAATGACCGCACCAGCAAGAAAAGAACATCGCCCTCCCTGTTAAAGGAGAGGGGAGTAAATCCTCTTACTGGCGAATAGGTGAATAAAAGCGCCCAGAAATACCTTCCCGGCTGGATTTGGGACAACAGTGCAGTAACTAGGGAGGAAAAAGCTTCCCTGCTAAAACAAATCCCCATCAGAACAAACGAGAATGAACACGGAACAACCGAACCGAGCTGCCGGGTGAGAATGAGCGGCCAAAAGACCTACCACCTAGAGAGAGGGGGAGAAAAGGAAGTCCTGCAAGGATTCGTCAGTGGATGAGAAAAAAAAACTGCCCGCTCCAAGTGACTGCTTGACGGATGGACAAATGGTATGAAGTAATTGAAAATGGTCTGCTGGCTTTTTGTGCCAAGTACGAACGGACAAAGCTGCTTTCGGCTGAAGTGGGAGAAGAAAAATTGCACCAGATGAATGGAGTCTTCTAACTGAAAGTGGTTTCGGGTGTCGGGTAAAGTGATAGTGAATAGTTGGAAGAAATGACTAGCATTTTTCCGCCGCTAAAGTCTGCTGGATTGTGTGTAATGTTTTGGTGGGCAGGAAAGAAACCATTTACCATTACTACGACTGGTTGATTCGGGATATGCGAAATCCGTTTAAGAAGTTTACTTGTTGATAATTAATCTTCCACGAGAGCTTACCATGCCATACGGAGGAATCTATTAGTGAAAGATTTGGTCACTCGAGGAAATACCAACTAATCGAAATTTGAATTTCTTTCATCTCGATAAATTCAGTGAATTAATTAGTTTGAAGAAGCAATTCGACGGAAAAGACGTCAATGTAAACTACCACCTCTGGGACCGAAAGTTCTCACCGGAAATTAGCCCAGTCTCTTCATTCTAATTTAAAAGAGCAAAAAAAAAGAAACGTGTTCAAAGAACAACTAGCGACGGGCGTTTTGTTCACTTCGACAGCTCCAATTAAAAACTAATTTCACTAGCTTCGATGAAATTTTAATTATGATCCGTCCTGAGCAGGATCACAAACTTGCACCATCGCCTTCCAGCGACCAGGGGGGGACAAAGCAGAAAGCGACAAACTTTACCGTGGCCCGAAAGCGGCAAAATCACGTTCCTCTCGTTATTTCCTCGATGGCGTTTAGGTATTGTAGGTGTATGTGTAGGTGGAAAGCTTTTGGCTGACTTGACATCGAGTGCTTCTTGAAGGACAAGTTTTAATCCGATCCTAGAAGAAGAAAGAGTCGCTCCCGGGGCTATGGAATGGCACCGCTCAGGCTTAACAGAAGACATCCCGTCCGGATCATCTTCCACCAATCGGGCGTCAATTTCTTGGTTCGCAAAATAAAAACTCCAAACAGAAGGCACTAGATAAAGCTGTCGTGTCGGTTTTTATCGGCTCAAATTACAGCACCATCGACCGAAATGAATTGCTTTATTATCGGAAAGTGCTGAACCCTTCTCTTGGTCGGTGCCTTGTGGAAATTTTCCTTCAACAACAGACTGGCGAAAAACAAGCAGCTCGAGAAAAACAACGGCTAATGCGATAAGATAAGCTCTACGAAGGTTTCGCAAGCCAAGGCGACTCGGCTGGGTAGGTGGTTGTGGGGGTATACATCCTTTTGTCTTGCTATTTACTGAACGCGAGCGGCTATCTGTTGCTGCATAAGCTGTTCGCTGTTTTGAATGGATTTTAGTTTGGTTCATTTGCTGGATTGTTAAAAGGTTCGTGGGTGGAAATATTTTGTTTGTTCGGTTGATTCATAGTTTAGATGAAAATTGAGGAACTGTGGCCAACTGTCGACACAGTTGTAATAAATATGAATACCTATAATTATTCTAGCTCTGAAATATGTATTCCAAATGTAGGGTATAGTACCCATACTTACAAAGTGTACCCCAGAATATTGCTGTTCGGGGTAAAGTGATTTTATTGCATTGAAAGCATAAAAGTCTTCAGTGATCCGTTTTAAAAAGCTTGGCATCAGTGGCGGATCCAGGGGAAGGGTCCTGGGGCTCCGGACCCCCTCCGAAAATTTTTAACTTCTTGAGAAATTTTAAATAAGTTTTTATTTTAAATTCGTTTTAAATTACAAATCATTCCAAACCAGATTCGACCACCAAAACTGATTTTAATTAAATGAGGGTATTACATATTACGTATTGTACAATGAACACTAGAAAATTAAAATATCGGACCCCCTCCGAAATTTTTTTTTCTGGATCCGCTCCTGCCTGGCATACAGGAAACCTTAGCAGTTATCGCAGTGCTACGTTCGCCATTTCCTACCAAAGAGTCTTCTCAAGTCACGAAGTGTATATACTATTTAAATTTTCATTGGGCCTTATGGATGGGACAACCAAGTTTGATATTTTTCTTTATAATTTCTAAACAAACCTGGTAGTCCTATTAAAGCATGGCGAATCATAGGTGATTTATGAGTTTACGTATTTATGTATTTATCATATTGTAAAATCGTTGAAGCGACGGATCATTGCTAATATCGGGTTGTTGGCAACGTAGTTACGTATTTCAGCGCTCGTATAATATAACTCAGAGAATAAAAATCGTAGTTACTCAGAGACTGAGTAGTGACAATCAAAAAAATCGTGTGGTTTTTGACTAACGTCTGATCATTGGTCGTCATTATAATTTTTCATCCTGCCTGATACTCATTCTATGAGTTGGTCCACTTTTACTGAAATTGAGTAGGTATTAACTCAAAATTGAGTAAATATCTACTCCATTCGGTTAAAAGAGGAACAACCCATAAAATGAGTAACATGAAGAAAGAAAATCGCATTGACATTTGTACAATGTCCCGAACAATGATCGGACATTGGTCAGAAAGCACACGATTATTCTGATTTTCACTACTCAGTCTCTGAGTAACTAAGGTTTATATTCGCTGAGTTCTATTTTGCGAGTGTGTCCGCTTGGCGGCTTCAATTCTTTGGCTCCAAGTTGCATGGTACCAGGCACCAGATGATTGTTGCGAATTCCAACTATGAGCGCACCAGTGAAGAGTATAACGCCTTGAAATATAAAATATCCCGGAATTCGTTGGATATTTTGAACGAAAACCTCACACCAAAAAATAATGAAATTTACAGCACATGTAAATCAATACAAATATAAACATACAAAGCTTGAATGGAAAAAATGTATTTAAAATTAAGTTGAATTTGATGCTTTTAATGGGAACATCAAAAAGCATATGATTTTACGCTTTCGTTTGTGTGACAATACATGTCATTTATTTTACAGCAATATTGAATTAAACATACATTAAAGTGCATTGGTATCCCGTTTAATGAAACTGTAATTTTCAATCAACGTGTAAAATCATTGTAAAATTCGTTGAAAACAGCACGACAAGTTGTGCGTATTTGTGGTAGAACTTAATTTTACATTTATATTCATGCTCCAAATATGTGCATGAAAATACATTTAAAATCACAAAATATTTTTTTCTGTGCTAGTAGACGATTTGCTTTGTCAATGATCGCTTAGAATAGATGGGTGTACGTTAGCTTTTCACCAAGAATGACGCCGAAATCTTTTACATAGTCACTGCGTTGCAGCTGAGTTCCAGCAATGTTGTATTTGCAAGTTAAAATATTCCTCGTATGATGAAAGCCGATAACAAACATTTCGCAACACTAAGAACATCATATTTCCTTCAGACCAACTGTAAAAGGTATCAACGAGATGCTGTAATGCACGGCTATCGGCTTCTTTTCTTATAACTAGACATATTTTCAAGGCGTCGGCGACTAACATTTTCCCTCCACGCAAACCACATCATTCACGAACAATGGAAACAGAAGCGGACCAAGCCTACTACCTTGAGGAACTCCAGAATTGGAAACACCCATCAAATATCGACTTCAAGGTGAACAAAGTATGATCGAAGTCAACGGTAGAATCGAGGAGTGCATCCAAGTTTACAAGCTTTATTAACAGTTTCTCATGGTAAACTATGTCTAACGCAGGCTTAAGATTTGTATAGATCGTGTCCGCCTGCAGTTGTTGGGACATTTATTCTATACAGAAGGACGTGAAAGAGACCAGGTTCGTCTTCACCGATCAACCGGGGAAGAAACCGTGCTGACAAGTGCTAATGTAATGTTGACAGTGCCTCGTTTATGAGCGATTCGAAAACCTTCGACTCAACTCACAATGAAGCTATTCCACGATGGTTTCCGATGTTGCATTTGTTACCTTTTTGATTACCACCGAAAATATTACCGAACACTTGCAATCATCTGGAAATATATGCTGCACTTAATCCAGGAGCAAAACACGATTTAATTTTCCGGATTGCAGAGAGAACCGATTGTTCTGAAATTGTGAATACATCCATGTCCAGAGCATCAATGGGAACATCCAGAGTCGCATTTTTGAGCTCGATAGAAGATGGCGCATCAGTTGTAAAAATACTCGGGAAGTAATGGGCAAATAGTGAGAATTTCGCTGCAGACGTAGTCGCTATTTCTTCAATGTAAACCATCCATGATGGAAGGCCAGTTTCTTCTCTTTACGTGTTGACGAAAGACCAGAAGCTTTTCTTCATAAATATATAAAAAGAAGAACGGTTTCCCTTTTGATTCCACTAGGTAGTTACTAAATTGTACATATACGTATTTCGTCGACGTTTTGTCGACTTCTTCAGTATTCGTACAGCTCAATAGACTGAATAAGTTTGCAAGACGTCGACGAAATACGTACATACATGTTCAATTTAATAAATACCTGGTGGAATTAAAAGGAAAACAGTCGGGAGCGGGTATAGCGTAGTTGGAAAATCGATTGCCTTGTACGCAGCTCGCCTGGGCTCGCCTGCCCAATCCCGCACATAGGGTTGGAGATTTTTCCAAAAGAGATTTCTTTAACCCGGAAAGAGGCGAATGACCCTAGGGTTAAAACCTCTATAATCAAAATAAATAAAAAAAAAGAAAACATTTATTCTTTTTATATTTTAATTTTTCAGCATCCCACTAAGCCGCTCAAAGAAAAACTAGCTTTTCTTCGTAAGTTTTGTTGGATGCGATTCTCAAATCCTTTGTACAGCAGTTTATTGTAACTACTGTACTCATTACTGGTTATTGCAAAGAAGCGCTTGAGAAAAGGACATCTTAGATTTGTGTATGTACGCGGAACTTTGGTACGAGTACGTTTCCGATTCGGAATCATGGCGTTAGACCAAGAAGGCTTCCTAGGAGCTTGACATTTAGACACGAATGTTTCAACACAGCCATGCAGTTGTTGGTTGTAAAGATCAACGCTCAAGCATCTACATTCACATGATTAAAAAGTACACTCCAGCCGATCAGCCGCAGGGAGCGGCGCAATGTAGCTAGATCGGTTTTGCGAAAATACGACGATCCTTAACTATTTTTTCATATTGTATGTAGAAATTGATATTTTTAAAGCGGGATGATAGTTATCCAAAGGGACGATTACACTGGAAGCTTAGCTCACAGAACTCATAGTCAGAGCAAACATCGAAGACGAAGTCAAGAAAACGGGATATGTGGTTGAAGATCGTGCTCAGTTGATTTAGATCGTAGAAAGCCATCCCTTCAGAAGAAAACGGCTGGCAGGATTAGTTGTCGAGGATGACGGGCTAGGGTAAGCGTATTTACGCCCAGAAGCTACCAACGTAAGTTGAAATAACCAAGGACTATCATCACATTTGCGTATGCTTGAGAAGAAATGTGTTTCTATAGAGTATAAATGGAGCTGCATCGCATTCAAGACGTTCTTCTGGAGGAATGTAAACAACACCGATAAATTAGCTATTCAAAGTTTGCGGAGCGATTGGTAAGAACAAAACGATTAAAATATATTGGAAACACGTCGAAAGTTAAAAAATATTGGAATCGCTCCAAAAAGAATTGTATTCCGATACATATCACGTACACATTGTGATTCAGAATAGCAATAGAAACAGATAACTCATTTATAACAATAATCTATAGACTAAGCTTTAAGGAGATAGTCAAAAAGGGACCTTCTCCCGTTACTTCTCGCTTAAACGTATGCCCGGCAAAGGTTTTCGGCTGCCATACAAAAACTCTGTGGGATGACTTTTGTGAGAATTCGATCATCGAGCACTTCTTTTCCGATTTACACTAGAGACGAGTTTCGGGTCGGGTTCGGGTTCTGTAAGTTTATTCTTCTTGTTCGGGTTCGGGTCAGGTTCCGGGTTTTCAAATTTGAAATTCTCGGGTTCGGGTCGAGTTCATGGTTTGGACAAATCAAACCAAATTATTTCTTGACTCTCGTACACACAGTAGTAATGAACTATATTGCTTATGATCACATATCAGTCCCATAAAGATAGGAAATCTCTTAGAAAACGGGACAACTATGCTATCATGGGTAGTATACTTCATGATACGAATGGATGACACATATGTATAAACGTACCAAATGTTACCACCTTTTGAATCGCTAGAATTCATCATATCTTCCTGTGCTCAAGTATTATATTTTTGTATTCATGTATACAATTTCTTCTCTCCAGATTCGCAAACCATTTTATTTTTTAAACGAGCACTCACCATTAAGTGTTTCAGATCTAAAATCTCCTTGCGATGTATTTTTCATGGTAATCATCAAAGAACAAGTCAACGGGGATTTGACGGAGAACATTAGTTCAACTTTCCATTATGGATTATGAATTTTGACATTCTTTGAGGCCGCCGTCGTAGTGAACGCATGAAACTCGGCTTAAAGTGTATAGCAAATCAACGAGAGTAGAAATCTACGGAAAGTAGAGACAATACAAAACTATCTATTGATCCGATCCTGATTGGTCGTTTTGACAGTTGCAAGTAATCGAAAAGTTTTCATGAGTCGCGAGTGCTCTGAATAGTAGCATTTTTTGCTACATATTGTATTGTTATTGTCCATTAAGATTTAACTATGTATATTGTTAACGGAAAAATAAATTCAAATGATAATTCAATTTAAATGTAGCACGATTTGCATATTCTTAGCATAGTTGCGATCCACGAGATGCTTTTAAACAATTGACTACAAAAGCTCTTATAGCCTGGGGACAATTTGACAATCTCTATATAGGTATTGAACTCACAAATATGGTGGTACTTTGGTAGCATCATGGCGGCACAAATTGAGAAACATTCGAAAAAGCCACATCGTCTTATTTGTTTCTGTAAAAGCAGATAATTCAAGCAGTTTTATCCCAAAATTTATTTTTTAGAGACTGTCTTGATAATATTGAAAACTGATAAATCTTATTAATTTAAACTGTATTTTGCTACGTGTTCCACGCAATTGGACTATTGTAAATATTCTAGGAGAAATGTATTTTGCATTGGAAGGTAAAAAATTGAGCAGCCTCTAGTACTGCAAGAGTAGCACCTATCGCTATGAAAAGAAGTTTTTCATGTTTGTTTACGAGGAAAACCACTACATGCACTAGAAAAAGTTGGACATCGTTTTGTCATAGGCCCGAGTGGGAGTGATTCCATTATTCTAAAATAAGCCTAGAATCTAGCTCGGGGGCTTAAAATTAAAAATCTTCGGGATCTCCAGTTGATTTTCCATATTAACAAGCCATGTTCAGATTGAGTTTCTCAAATTTTAAATTTTCGGGTTCGGGTCGGGTTCGGGTTCGGGTTTTCAAATTTTAAAATTCTCGGGTCGGGTTCGGGTTTTACAAAATTTTCTTTCTCTGGTACGGGTCGAGTTCGTGTTGTTCAATTTTAAAATGTTCAGGTTCGGGGTTTTCAAGTACTATAATTTCGGGTTCGGGTCGGGTTCGGGTTGTTCAATTTTCAAGCTCTCGGGTTCGGGTCGGGTTTGGGTTCGAAAAAATGGAAACCCGACTATCTCTATTATATACATACATGATGCAATCATCCAAGAAGAAAATGTTTGCTTCATAGAATAGCTCATGAAATGAAGAATGATAAATTATATTGGGGTTCGTTTATATACCACGTAGACTAAATCCCTCGTTTTTGAATCTTTCTTCCCTTGTTTCTATTTTCAGCTAATATATGGATATCCCTCCCTGTGCGTTAGATTGCTTTGATACTGCTTGTAACCTAAAGAACGGAATGAAAGTCGTACATACATCTTTATAGATATTCTTAGGATTTTGTGAAAGTATTTATTTTTTTAACAAAAATTCAACTAAACTGAAGTCTTCAATTGGCTCATATAACGTCAACATTAAGGGTAGGAAATAACATTGTTGATCTATTTCACTATAACATAGAGACAATATTTTCATAAATGTTCTACGAATAGGTTTCGTATAGAAAACTTACGTGGATTATACGAGTTTTTCGTACATATAGTCATTTGTAGTTCTTTGGAAAAGTTTTTATTTTTATTACGACGCTTCCGTAAAAAACACGAATTGACCTTTGCAGGCTTATTACGATTCTATTTCATAAATCAAATGAATTGTTTGATAAAATAAACGAAAGTCATTCTAATATTTACGAGCATCTTGAAATCGTTTTTCCCAGATCGATCGCTTTCATATAATAAATCGATGTTGTTAAACATCGATTCTAAGAGATCGAATGAAAAAATATACGCAAATGTTGTTCGATGAACGAAATGAAATCGTGCTACTGACGTGCCATACACAAACATTTAGTAAAATGACGATTCATTTCATTTCATTCACGAAAAATAGTTTCGTCTTTGACGATAAATTTCGTGCAACGTATACTAAATATTTAAATTTACGTAATTTTTCATTTATCAAGTCGTCATGTTCTCAGGCCGTAGAATGAACGAAGCCAACTATTGTAAAAATGCTTAGTTGTAGAAAACGACGAATGAATTCGTGCATTGTGCCCTCTTTTGCGTTCTATTTATTTCGAATTTATTTTATTAGTGTATCCGGAAGCGTTACCATAGATTTTTCGACCCAAATAATTCACTGTTGTGTTGAAATTACAAAATATTGCCAAATGCTGTTAAAATAAGTAAGGAATTTTCAGACGTCTAGCTGTTTGAAGTTCAAATTTTCTTTGCTTAAAAATGAGCTGCTCTGGGTAGTTGGCTGCCTAGAGTTTGAAACAAATTAAAACACTAAAAATGTTTTAAGAAATCTTTTAATGATAATTTTTGTTAACCCTTTCAATAATTTGTTTGATTCCTTCTCGTCTATGTTGTTTATAAAAAAAACAAGCAGCTATAACTTTTGCTGTTGGCAAGTTTTGCTCACATCAACTAGAAAGACTAATATCTAAGAATTTAGCCTTTCACTGTAGGTAGCATTAACGATTCTTATTATTATCCGCAACACCGAAGTTTAGGCTGTTAGTCCAATTGGATTCCGTTGAAGCAGTGCTGCCAGAGTCAGTCTCAGTGCACGACTAAAAATTAAAATTTGTTTCTTGCGTGTAGTTCTATTTCCAAAAAGAATTTACTTACGCATAATCCGAACAACAGTTGCTCAATTGTCATCGTAAAGGATGTCATCCCAATGAATTGGTAGGAAAGCGATGCTAATCTAAAAATCTGTATGAAAAGATGTAGGATTCATACTGTACGTTGGTCAGATCTATCTCCTAGTCATAAATTTAGAAAATTTCCTTAGCAAGGAAGTTTACACTCTAATGACAGATTTTTTCCGTTTAATTCTGCTATAATAATAATAACGAAACGCAGTTGCATTTCGCCATCAAACAACGGATACTAGTGTTTCGACTACGACGTATAACCTTCTTCAGTGTTCATATCAGCCTTAGTACTGATATGAATACTGAGGAAGACTATACGTCGTAGTCGTAATACTAGTATCTGTTGTTTAATTGTGCAATGCAACTGCATTTCATTATTATTGATAATGTAGTTAAACGGAATACATCTATCTGAAGAGGGTTAATTGTGACTTTGCACTAAGTGGCGCCAAAAATTTTGAATTGTATGGAAGTTTAACTACTGATCGTTCAAACTTACGGCTGTGCTTTCACCTTTATTAAAAAGAATTGACTGTCACTAGGGTATCTGTCTCTGATTCAAACCCTCTCTATACGTATTGTGTACTCCAATTGCCTTCCAGCTGGACAATCCAAGCACAATGTAACTCACAATACCACAACTACTACAACGTGTAACGAAAATGCTGCGGCTACCTATTCACCGACTGCTCGGCTCACATCTCTGCATAACAATGACAACACCGTGCACAATTACACTCCATGTAACTAACATTCTGATTAGCGGGCAGTAACTGGGTACATAGTATAAGTGATAATCGTAAAAAAACAAAATTGAGCGTGTATCAAAACTCACCTTTGCTGGCACCGTCCGGTCCTCTCAGTATCGTGCACTCCTCTATGGTTCCGAATGCGTTAAACAACTGTCTTACATCCTCCTCGGTTTGCTGCTTGCTAAGCATGCCAACGAAAAGCTTTCGATCTGTGTATTTTTTTGCGTGTGATGTGGGTTGTGAGATGGTTTGTGGTTTTTTTTTCGGACGGGCGGGAATGTGTGAGTAAGGCGAGAATAAGAGGTTTGTTTTGGTTGTTTCCAATCACAATCACACAGTGGTTCAGGAAAGTGGATGGAGATATCGGGTGGTGTTTTGATTGGTGTGGTTTGTTTTGTCATGGAAAGGCGAGAACAATGGGAATCACATAAAAATGAAAAGAGAAAAAGAAGAAAAAAGTAAATTAATAAATTTTGCTATGAGTTTCATGTGTTGTTTTGTTTTTTTTTTCTTTAGAAAGTGGATTGGCATACTAGTAACACTAGGAAGTGTTTGCAAACATTCAGAAAACAGCTTTATACAACTTGTAAATAAACAATATTTGGATTCACGAAATTACGAAAAGGATTAATCAAATAAAACACAACACTTCACTGGTTAGGAAATTGTTAATGAATAAAGAATGGATAAAGAAAAAGTACATTTACACCATCGATGCTGCAATAATAAAAACATGGAAAACATTTGGTAAAAGAAAACAAGTCGAAAGAATTGTTAAGCAAATTACAAACATTTCTAAACTTTCAGTCAATTGAACGTGTACCATCTAGAGAGCAGCTATTGATTTCGATTTTTTTTCTGTCACAAGAGCTAATCCACAACGATTAAAAAACAACACTCATATTCAAATAACAAGTAAAAACGGAATACAACAGCAACACATACAACGTAGTTTCTTTCAGCTGGAAGTCAGTAAGCTCCTGTACGCGCATTTATTTTCGTTTTGGTTCCGAATAGATTGAAATAAAAGTACACCGGAAGGTGTCGTATCCCAGTGGTTTTTCGCCTAATGTCGGTTGAGCAGAAAAATTATCGCATCACCTTTTTTGTTTCTTTGTATATTCCTCCCTCCCTCCCCCATCTGTTAGTGTCATTTCCTGTTTGCCACGATTTCTGGTAACAAAGATTTATGGTTCAGTGTGTTCAGAGGCGCAACCAGAAGATATATTAAAACCGGACGAACAGCTAGTGCAGAAAGTTCTAATCAAAACCGAAACTTTGCTGCTACCGTACACAGAATAATATCATAAATCAAAATCTTTCTCGTAAATCTATTAAGACGTCGCAGAAGACAAACTCACACGCTCCTGTCCGGCCTGGCCTGGCCTGGCCGACCGAACGACCCTGACTTGGCATCGGGTGATGCGAGTGAGTGAAAGGATGACGGCTCCGGGTAGATTAAAACCTCGCCAGGCGCTCGTTGGTTGGAAGTAGGTACTGGTGGGGAGGATTGCGGATTCCAGAAGCCAAGGGAAATGATAAACTTAGCTAGCTTCTGCTGGGGCTGATGGGTGGTACGATACAGGATTGCCAGCGGGACGTGGCCCAAGCAGCCCACAGGAAGTTTCCATCATAAACAACGATTGGATGGCACGTCCGGAGGATTTCTTTCATTTATCTTCGGTATCTTAGGTGCAATTGGAGTGAGCTTCCGCGTTTGGGTTAGGGAAATGCGGCTATTTGGCCTACGTAGGAGGGATGTAGCTCGGTTTGGGGCAAATGTGCTGAAATGAATTCAGAAGGGTGTATGGAACTGGTTGTCGCTTTTTGAGTTGGTTAGATCCTTAAATTTTGATTATTGTTATGCTTTTGAAATCAGCGTTATTTGTTAAAGGTGTGCCTTCGAAGTAGCATGGAATATGCAAGAACTTCGAATTTTTCTTAGTTATGAGTAAATAGTCCGAGTAATATTTAATAACTTCAATAGATTTCGCAAAAAAGAATCAAAAATGGCAGCTCGGCTCCCACCAAACATTATAGCATGACCGAGTGTATTTGGTATTATCGAAATTCCGATACTGTTTTAATTATTGAGTATAGGTTCATAATATAATAATAATTTGTTATCACATTTATCACAAAGCTGTATCGCATTTTTAGTGGTTTTTTACATTTTTTAAATCTCTAAAAAATCAAAAGGTTTGGATGAATTCCATTCCTATGGATCCAGTAAATGCCTAGGCGCAAGCAGGGGTGCCAACCTTCCAAATTTATCTGGATTCTTCCAGATATTTAAGCGTCATCCAGACATGCAGATTTTTGTTTCTCTGATCCAGATTTCAAGGAATTTGTCCAGATTTATCCTGACAATTTGAATAATAAGTTACAAGAACACATGGTTGATTTTTAAACCGCCTTTTGAGCTACAACTTTTCAAAACAAAACTTTTTAGAAAAGCTGGAAACACATCATACCCTAATTTTTTCGCCAAAAGTTCGCTAATTTTGTCGAAGGGTCTTAAATTGCAGGAACATACAAATATGTTTCATTAATAAATTGCAAGATTTATAGCTCTTCCAAAAAAAATTTAGGCCATCCAGACAATTCCAGATATTTTCAAAAAATATTACAGATTTTTTGGAAAAACACTTGGCATCCCTGGACGCAAGTCCCTTCACACATATAACCACCAACTTGGTTTCTTTGTTCGAACTCCTCTCTCTGGTGCACTAAACTTATCGATGACTGACTCTCTCGACGGGCGCAACAGTAAATTAGCAATTTCGGGCAATCGCCCATCGAACCCATCTCAGTCGCCAAAGTACTGCTTCGGATAGAACAATGATGAGCATGTGTCCTTTCAGTATCCCCCTCGTCCGTGGCCGAGCGAACGAACAAAGGCCCGTAAAAAACATCTCCATCGACATCAGTCTCCATTATCTTCCCCATCGGATTCTTCCTGATTCGCATCGCCGAAAATTTCTTTGTACGAGCGTGATGCCAGCAGACCCCAACTTTTGAAGAAGACGATGACGACGGCGACGACGCCGCGGTAACAATTGACAGAACCGGGACCAGACCGACGCTTCCAGCCGCGTACATCACTTGAAAGCGAAAATCTGGCGAGGGAAATTTCTATGCTAATCAAAAATAATTTTCCTATTTTCGTCGCCTTTGAACCGACAAAAGATGCCAACAATGACAACGACGACGTGAAACGAAACAAAGTAAACAAGCGACGGTGGCGGTGAAAGCGGCACGTGGTTCTTTGTCACGCGCGAGTCTTGGCTAAACTTCGAAACTCGGTGGTGCCAGTAGGCGAATCTCCGGGTCAAGCGCGTCCACAAATCGAACAGCAGCAGAACGTGACAGTTTTGAGTAACGATGTTTTCGATAGCTATTGTCAAGAGCTGCACAGACTACTTTGTTTTTACTGTCGGAAGTGCATCAAAGTGTGCATTTCAGCGGAAATTGTATTTTCTTTTCGATGAGGTAAGGCTTCGCATGGCATACTGGAAAAATCGTGATCCGGATTACGTCAATCCGTCAGAGCTTTTTAACTCTTCGATGCTGAACGCCACCCGGCGAGGGTGGGTTGGTCACTCCTCCGTGAAACCGAAGGTCAGCCATCCGGAAAAATCAGCCGCGGTATGCTGTTTTCTATTTCTGGCGGATTATATAACCATTAGATATAATTTGGATCATTAGTTGTAATTTATGGGCTTCGACGGGGATCCTTTTCAGCGAATCTAATCTCGTTAATTACGTATCATCGCTCGAGCTGGTTCTGAACCGGGCGGAAGTAGGAGGTACGATAGTACGGTGAAAAATCGATTGCAGAATACGAACTAGCGGGGTAGAAGTCACCCGTTGTGACATTTATTTCTAAATTTTCACAATTAACTCTGATAAATCAACTCCTACACGGAACAGCGAAGCTGTTTGTGGCCACGCTAATGACTTGGACTGCACGAGAATTAGGCCGTTCCCTGTCGACAATGGTTTGGCGGCGGTATGGTGGACAACGAGCGTGAAGATGCTGACACAAAGTTTGTTTGACTTACGAGGGTAATGAGGCGACAGATAAAATTAATGAGCTCTTGCTTTTACGCCACACTTTGTTTCCGGTTTTTTTGACCCTCGCCTACGTGGCGGTTGGTCGAGACGGGTTCCACCGGAGTGGCCTTACTTGCAGGGAAAAGCGAAAGTAGTCCTAACCCAGTGGTTTTTGCGGCGAAACATAATTTGAGTTTTATGGGTGTCGTCTCGGTGGGCCTCGGGAGCTGTGGAGTAGCAAATTGCGACTGATCCCTGCTGGGATGTGGCTCTCGTGCGGGGAAATTCAGGGCACCGGAAAACTTTAAGAAAAAAAAGAATTGAATTTCACTAATGTTTCGACGCTTAGGCCAACGAATCATGAGAAATCGATATCTTTCAAGAAAACTCTTAAAGCTTTTTCTTCCACAGACTATATCCTGACAAGGCTCAAGTCTTATTCCACCACTCTTTACAAAGCAGCATTGGAAGAATATGCCGAAATTTCTGGCTGTTTATCAACGCGAAAACGGATCCATAAATTATCCTAATTACATGATGACGCAGCTGTTTGAATGGAAACGCTTCTCTTGTTCCAGCGCTGGTCGGTCGATGACTTGTATCCGTCCGAGACAGTTGGATGCGAATTTTCCACAAATCTGCGGTGTCAGCTGTTTCGAGTCCAAATAGAGGGGTGAACATTTTCGGGAAGGTTAAATTCCTACATGAAGAGATTTCTAGGATTTCCTGAATAAATTACGACCAATTAATATTGATTCATAAATATAAAAAGATTTAGGAATTGAGAGTAAACAGAATTGAAAATTCCGATGCCGAATAAGGAGAATTGAAACTAAAGCTAGATATTTGTTTACTCAATTTTTTTTCAAATTTCATAAAAAACTGACGTCGTAATCCTACCGAATAAATATAAGTTCTTTCCGAACAAATGCCCTTTTGAAATCTCGTGCTACCTTCAAAAGCGTCCCACCCCTTTTTCATCCCTCAAACAGCAACACGAAGAGCAACATTAAATCATCTAATTACCTACATTTTTTCAGAAAGGCAACCCCTCCTGTCTTCCCTCTGGCAGCCACGCGATCGATCCTGTCAGTTTGACTTCCACGGCCCCATTCATCAACGATGTAAGCCAGTGCGCACAGAACAGAACGACGATACCGATAGAAACGCTAATAAAAATTGAATAAGCGAAAGTAGACTCGCCTTTTCGGAATTTTCTCCGCCGCCCCATGCCAAGTATTGAATGGGAAAAACCTCACACCCCCAACCGGGCGGCAATCGATGTTGCACGCATCCACACAATCGTACACAATTAGGATTCTTGTCCTATCTCGGATCCGTTCCACTGGGTTGCGGGAACATGTCCAAAATGGAAGCTTCTTTACCTCGTAGTTTCTTTGTTTCGTTCTTTTTCGTCCTCACAGGAGACATTGAATTTGAGCGAAATATTTTAATTTACATATAAATTTAATAAGAGCGCCGTTTTGCCACGCGACGAGATCCAGCTTAAATACTCATGAAGTTGTGGGCAAGACGAACTGGAAGCAACAAAAGTATCTACCGTTTGTGAAAATAAATAACGAGGATTAGTCGTAGAGGGCTCGAAATTGGGTGACCGGACGAGCGTATGGAAGAGCAAACGCTCAAAAAAAAAATTGCTTCGAATCCGTGTCGGGTCGCAGATAGTATGCTTTTTCGTCGGTTTTGTGTCATGAGATTCATCTCAGAGCTCGCTGGAGGGGAGTGTTGGGTAGGAATTTATGAATAAAGTATGCACATAATGTGCGTGAAAAAGAGCGAGGGACGCGTTTCGGCGTGCAGGAGATGGTCGAGAGTTTGTGTAGCGAATATTTTGTTCAAGTGCTCGTGTTCGTCGTGGAATGGGCGAGGGAAGTGCAGAAAGGTGTTATTAGGTTAATCGGGATTAACAATTAGGCTGTTTATGTAAGTTATTTCGTTTTAGATGGAGTTTTGATATTTTTCGAGTTTGTAAAAGTGGGGGACGGTGATTTTTGGCTGGTCTCGATTTTCTGAGATTTTCAGACATGTAGGAAAGATTTTTAAAGATCAAATCCTAGGAAAATCCTAATCAGTTTAGGAAAGTGCTTCTGAATTCAGATAATTTCTACAGAGCCTACGGAACTACAACATTCAGCGAAGCCTTTGTATTTTTTGCGAATTGTTTTACTTTCCATTTTAAACAGTTTATCTGAATTGTGGAATTTGTCCTTTTCTGAAATTAACTACCTAGTACGGTTTATAACTTATAAAGGCCATTCACACCAAAATTCAGACACAGTTTTAGGATTGTTACGCAAGCAATTGACTGTTATATAACACTAATACGATTTGTTTTCCTCCAATATAGGTAAAACGCCAATAGTGCACATTGTTTTGATAAGAGCTTTTAGTTTTCAAGCTAACCGCAAATACAAAACAAATTTGAAAAATATCTTATATGGCAAGCCTTATGTTCATGTGGGTTGAAATCTTAAGCATTCTTAGGAATAGGTACCATAAACAGTGAAATCCACTTAAAAGCCCTAATCTACTTCCGATTGAAGCATACTGATCGGTTGTGAAGTAATGAAACTAAAAGGAGAAGTATCACAGATCCAAGAATTTCGTTTCAAGTGAAAAAAACTGTACAAAAACCAAAAGGAAGATACGCTTATCAGCTTATGGAACTGTACCCACAAGTAGTTATACAAAATTTTGATAAGTATTACAATTATATACTATAGGAGAAAGTAGGCCAATTCGGACTTAGTAAGTGTATATGAGCTGGAGAACTAGATCATGTCAACCGATTTGTAACTAATTATTTTTTCCTGATCAATTGCGCACATTTTATTTTAACAACTTTTTTAAATGTTTACCGTTTTGTGTAAAAACGGTTCTGCATAAAACTTCATCAAATGTCCAAATTACTCCTGCCCTGGTCCAAACCGGACCATACATTTCTTACCGATTTTTTGCAATAGAAGTGAAATCTTATTTTGTTCTTAAAATCCCTATTTGTTTTCACTCTATTTCGAGTTGTTAAATTATTTTTTCTCCTTGATATGTGAAACTTTATAGTAAGAAGTAGGAGCTGGTCCAAATTGCATAAACAGAGGATATGAGCTATAACTTCAAAATCGGCTACCGGCTACCAAAAAAAACCGAAAGCTTCAAATATGTCAAAGCAGGAAATTTACTGATTTTCAGCCATGATCACAAAAGAACATTTGGTTTGGCAGGTGATTTGCATTTGTGGTTTAGAAAAGCAAAACTATTATGACAGTTGGCACTGACGGTTACGGTTGTTATGTGCTGTTTTGGTCGCATTCTATCATTTCCGATGGACTAATCAGGAAAAACGCGTAGGCAACAAGGTGCAATTCCAAACTCACCGGAAAATTTATTTTAAAAATAAATGACAATCCTAAATCGGAACCTGAGAGCAAGAGTGGCCTAAAAATTCACTCCGAACAAAAACGGTATACGTTTTAATAAGAACAAAACCGGTTTGAGTAGCAGTCTGAACCGAAATGAGATAAAAAAATCTTAGCGCAAAAATGGATTATAAAGTATTAGACATTATTTATCACATTCCAATAAAAACCGTCATCAATATGGCTGTCATTTGAAAGCAAGTGTTCAGTAGATATTGAAAATTGAAAATTATCACGATTTTGAAGATGGAGATTTCCGATTACCGGAAAATAGAGAGAACCATCATCAATATGCATGTCATTTGAAAGGGGGTTGTCAGAAGACAACAGAAATGGATGATTAATACCGTTTTGAAATCAAAGACACGGTGACTTACGGTTACCAGAAAATAGACGGAACAATTATCAATATGGGTGTCTAAATAACACAAACCAACCTCAGTAACCCATCAATTTATACACCTTTCTATCGGTAGACACCAAGAGTAACGAAAATAAGGAACGAGCTGTATGCTTCAACTTATCCCCTCGAATCTAATTCGCTCTATGGTTGTCAAAACCTAAATAAGAAATTTGTCTAGACTTTCTCGTCGTTTCAATATTTCTCTGCGGTGAATCCGGGCAGTCACTAAGTCTCCTGGTGGCCCGATGCTCACTTACCAACAAATATCTCCACCCTGTTACTTGTGGAATGTGCAGTAGTATATACGGCGGACGGTGTTGCTCAATAAACACTTTGGGATTACCTGGAGTTGCACTATGAAAGATGTTTTGCTACTCCCAAGCATAATTATCAACTGATTCCCTGTGCAACTTCAGCTAGTACAGATCGATAACGAAGTAGTAGCCAGAGGTGCTCGCACAAACTCAAGCTTAAGCTCCAGTCCTTTTGAATTTCAATATGGCGTTAATCATCAATTTTCGAAGTCTGCTGCCCACCCCATTTTAAATGACACCCATATGGGTCATACTGCGCGAAGTGATCAAAAGAAGATGGAAACTTGAAATCGACCCCCACAGATTTGAACCAATTTTGGAGCAATCATTCATCTAGAGCCAATACATAGAAATCTAAATTTTTGTGTCAATTGAATCATCCTTCAGTTCATGGGAGCAATGAACTCAGTTTACTAAAGTTGGATTGTTGTCGTTGTGCGCTTGCGATGTTATGCAAGACATTGGGTTTTTTCGCTTCAAAACGGTATATCTCAGGATGAACTTAAATTATATTGAGATTATAAGTGTTTTTTATTTAAAAATGTCTGAGAACACGATGTAATTAAAATTTTCAAAATATATGTATTTCAAGAAAAATTAACAATAATTTTTTAACTGAAAGAACGCAAAGTTGGCAGCACTGGCGCTAAAAAATAACATTTTTTCCAGCCTCCTTGAACAATTTTCTTCAGGAAGCGACTTACGCATGGCCCGAGGGGTGGTTCATATGACACAACAATTTGGATTTTGATATATTGGCCCTAGATGAACAATTCCTCCAAAATTGGTTCAAATCCGTGAAGGTCTATTACACGTACCTTGATCATTTCGCACGGAATGGCTTATATTGATGATGATTCTCTTTTTTCTGGTAATCGGAAGACGCTATTTTGAATTTCAAAATGGCGTTAGTCATCAAGTTCCGATGTCTACTGACCACCCTGTCGAAATGACACCCATATAGATGATGATTTTCACTGTTTTGTGGTAACCGTAAGTCGCAATCTTGGATTCCACAATTGCGTTAATCTTCAATTTCTGATGTCTTTGACCACTTACTTTCAAATGTCATCTACATTGATTACGCTTTTAATTGTTTTGTGGGAGCCAGATGTGATTTTTACTGTGGCGTCAATAAACAATTTCCGTTAGCTACTGACTTAGACTGATCCATTATCTCAAGATTTCTAGAATGTTGAAAAATTCACTGAAATTTCATCACTCACAGATTCGAGTAAGCGATATTCCTTACACTTGCAATAAGTACGTGTTGGAAAAAAATAATATTAAGTAGGGCAAAAAGAGCGATGAAAGCTCTATTATCAACAACTAGGGTAAGAGTATATGTCAGCTGGATAATACAGCAGCGGAGATTGGAACAACATTAGAGTTAAAGGTGATGGACACATTTTGATTCATCCCTAGAAATAACTATCTGTGCGAAGCAATTCACTACGCGCTATATTTCGTTATTATTTAATTTGGACATATTTACAAATCGGCCATGTAAATATGTCAAAAGCCTCGATTGGAAAATAACAAAATAAAACGCTCCTTTTCAAGACACTTAAAATGTGACTCTTACGCGAATAATTTTTCATTTTTAAAAAGTTTGGGCTAGTAGGCGGTTGGGGCAAATTTGCGGCATAAGCAATTATTTATATCGTTGGAATTCACTCTAAGGCAAGTAAATCTTTTTTGTGTTTCTAGTCAATACAGAAGTCATTTACTGCTGAGTTTCGCCTATAGAATTTCAAAACAAATGCTTTTGAATAGCCATCCTCAGATGTACGCGCCGAAGGAAAATTTCCCGTGTATTGGCCCTGAACAATTCTTTTCCACTGTGAAGGTCGCTCGGAACTCAAGAGCAAAAATAGCCAAAATCCCCACCAAGAAGCGGTTGGATTCAAACGTTGCAAAATTTATCCATCATACAAAAAACCATGTATCCAGTTTCATTATATGATAAATACCCTGTTGATATAAATATTGAATATTATAGCGCTGAAGCAAGAGCTATGGAGGATAACTCAATCGAGACACGACTACTCGACCTGTCGCCGCACAGTGGGGTAGGAAGCTACTTTCGACTACTAAAATCATAACTACTCTGGATACTAATGGTTGGGTGTCCTGGGGAAAATACCACGCGTAAAGTTTGGCTATATTTTGACAATTTTGATTTTTTTATTTAGATAAGTGAAACCTTAGCAAAAAGCTTTCCTCTGCCGAGTTGATCGCTTTGGCATTTGCAACGTAAGCTTTGAAAACACCTATGCTCTAAAATGTATGTAGATGGAGCTTATAATGTTGATTGTTTTCCTAGTTTAGATATACACTCCGAGGCCAAATATACTCCATAACATACCATCACTGGTGTGCTATCTTATGATAAGCGCCATTGGCACACTTCAAGAAAAACGATTTTTAAAGTTTGTGGTTCAATATCTTGAAACTTATAAATGGTAGAAACAATTCATAGAAGACAATTGATGATTCTATCTATTCTGTATTAGTATCTTATACATTACGAAGAGCGGTTGAGAATTTCGAGATTTTTTTCTAAAAATGTAAGCAAAAGTCGCATTCACGCTTGTCATAAGTGTGTATTGTTGACAAAATTTGTATGACGTGCCATAATTGTGCATGGAAAATTTTGTATACAAATAAAGCATCAATTATTATGTTTTATTCATACATTCGGCTTAATTTGATTTAGATCGGTGAGAAGCATTTTGAAGGAAATTGTTCAAGGAATCCAGAAAATATAGTAATTTTTTTGCCAAATATGCAATTTTTTCAATTTAAAAGTAAAACTGCGTGTTACTCGCAATACATGAATTGTTATTTTGAAAATTATTATGTCATTGTGTTCCTTGGAAAGTTTCATATAGAAAAAATATCTTAAACTTCATTGTATGTAGATCTACGTAATAAAGCGGTATTCTGAGAACCCCACTTTGTAGAAATTTGTCATTCAAGTAATGCGGCATATCTTACTCGGTTTGCCCCAAAATGGCGTTTGTCACAAGATTACCATTTCCTAAGCAACTCTTATTTGATAAACTGCAGTTAAATATGATGTAGCTAGTGTGCGATCATCGTCACAACGCAACGCAGATGGCATGACCATTATTACGCATACGTAGATGGCGAACATTTGGGACGTAAGGTTACTTTGGACGAAGGAAGTTTCTAGCGCATTTTGTCTATATTCTGGAAGTTTTATATCCACTGTAAAGTATCCTTACTTCGATTTAGTTATAATTTCACCATTTTTATTTTGATTTAGATATGTTGAAACTCATCTGAATTTTTTGTTATTAGTGCATGTTATACATACTTCGGAGGATAGTAGGCGAGGTCGAGGTTTGTTTTTTCCGTCAGTTTTTTTTCTCAGCACTATTTTGCTGCAGTTTTAGAAGTTTTACTAGTTGGACAACTTCAGATGAATTCTCGGTGGTGGAACACGGAATGCTATACGGGGAATAGCTAATTCAGCGTTCCCGGAACGATTTTGGCGTCATTGTGCTGCTCGTGCAAGCGGACCGTTTGCCGGGCCTACCGCTGCTGGCTGTGTTCGGAAGTGACATCAGCGGTATTCGTACAGGAGACACTGCTGGATGGCGGTGAGCTGTTTGCTTCATAGGATGTCGTACAATGAGAGCAAAATCAACGCCACCGATAGACCCCAGCTGTGGTTACAATATGCATCGCGACTAGCAAGTTCCAGCAGCAAAACTGACACTGCCGACGTCCGAATATATTGCGTTGTCTTCATCATCGTCATCAGAAGCAAAACATCATTCCACAACCTACGCCGATAGGGCCACAACGCAGTGAATGTATCTGCAATTACCGGTGAGGTCGTTCTGATTATATTGTTTCTACTTTCAAATTGTTATGTCATTTTTTCGATAGTGGTAGGTGATTTTCTTCCTTCTAAGTATTTCGTTACTTTTTATTTTCACTGTCTATCTGTAAGGTTCGTTATATGCATTTAATCCATGACATTTATTTCAATATTTGGGCAGGATGGGTGCATCAGGGCATTACACGAACTATGACATGGATTAGGGTACATAAATCGTTCCTAGTCAAAAGATAATAATGTCTCCACTTACTTCCTAATTCTTCGGAATTATGTCGTTACTGTTAATATTATTATCTGACACGGCACGGTAAGTTTAAGAGCGAGTGAAGGCGCTTTAACCTAGGCATATTAGCCAGGGCAAGGTGTAAATACCTCTGTCCCATCCCAAAGGACCAAAGGAGTGACATTAACCTTCTTAGCCAAGTCACTCCCAACGATTTATTATATTCCCTTTAAACTGAAACGGTCGGTACGGTTGTCCTCGTTTCATTCTCCTTTAAGATTCAAAACAATTCGTTAATTAAATTATTCACTAAATGAATAATTTAATTGCCGTCTAATTTTGAAACATCTTCAAACCGAACTCTGCACAGTAGGCCTGGCCGTTTTAATATTTGCGACATATGAAATTATGCTTCAAATATTAATGTTGACAAGAAAAACACTACAGACTAACTGTGGTGTTTTCCAGGATGCTTTTCAATACTGGCTGTGTAAGGGTTAGAATAAAATAGAATAGAATAGAGATATGTTGAAACTCATCTAGATCAGTTCTATCTTTCGACAGCAGTTTCCTAGTGAAAATCATACTTTTCACTCATATCAAACATCTGTAGAGAGAAAGCCCCATGTTGATCCACTTTTCTCTGTTAGCCATTCCAATGTCCATGATATTCACTAGTCATAAGCTATATTTCAGCTGTCGCCATCTGCCGCTTCATAAGCTATTCATATTTTCGTAGAACGTACATTTTTTCTAAAATTTTTGATGACTTGTGTCCTAATCATAGGAGTAGCTCTTTTGAGATATGCCTTTTTATTCTATATTTACAATTATTTTGAAATGAAATATTATGTTCCACAGAAGTATGCATACAAATATAGACAAAATCGATTTTTAGGAGCATTCTTTATAAATTGTCATACAGCGCCACCTGTGAAGGTTATAGAGTATATGAACCTTCGAATCATATATATATAACAAGAATTCAAAGACAAAAACTTTGTAGAAGGAAGATTTACGTTAGGATGCTTCAATCAAAAGATAGAAATCATCTAGCTAAGTTTTCACTTATCTAGATCAGAAACAAATTCGTCAAAATAATACTCACTTCTATCCAAGAATTTCCCGAAATCACCAAATCTCTAGGATAAATATCCAGAGCGCTATAAGTTTTGTCCGTCGAAAGTCGGATACTTCAGCCCCGCTGTGCGCCGTATCTCCTAGATAATATATCCATTACTAGTGAAAACTTTGCAGCCGGTTTAACTCGCGTCCCGTATAAAAACCAGATATGTCACAGCATTGGAAATTACAACGTGAGTGGCAAGAAGAACGACAGTTCAATCTTTATCGAATTATTGCCGTAAAGTGCGGGGTATTTGTACTAAAACGAACGAACTATGTCTCAGCCTACTGCGTCGCTGTAGTTCTTACCGATAATCGGTTTTGTATTTTAGCTTCGGGGGATAGCAGTTGTAGACCATGCTTGGTGAGCTCCATTTAATTGTATTGAAATGTAAACGTCGATAAAAACTTCAAGCGTAAAATTCGAATTCTTTGGCTAACATAAAACGCCAGTACGAAAAACGACTAGCAACAAAGCATTCGTAACAAGGAAAATCTGCATAACTCAGCAATCAAATTTGGCTAAAAACTGCTTGGAAAACCGACTGTTTTCATCGGATCTTAGGCTTCAATTAGGGAGTCTTCTCATCAGTCAGTTTCAAAAAATCGATTTTTTTTTGCTTCTATCTTTTAAATTATTATCAGTGAATACTCTATTCAACATTGCTGTTTCGTGTAAAAACTACGGATCTAATCTTTTACTGGTGAGCTACTGAGCGAGATTGTTTGTAAATCCGCCATTAAAAAAAACTCTAATGGCCGCTCGTTTTGGACATTTAATTCTCGGCCAAAATTTCTCGCTGGCACTAAGATCTTGGTCCATTTGTCGCATTGTTGGGAAATGTCACACTCTAAAAAACACTGTTAGTACTAAATAATTCTTGGCTCAATATGATGATGTCGATTCCATTCTCCTTTTTCGATACTATGTGAAGATAATCTTCATGCTCGGTCTTAGCTACGTACCTATAAAATCAAACTGGAAAATGACTCTCAGCCAATGTCCAATTTGTACAAGAATATCAGCTCTCAGATTTGTGCGTTTTTTGGTTTCGCGATATTTGAGGCAGTGGAACATTTCATTCTGACATTTTGTGCTATGCTGCTATAAAAAAACTTGCTTTGGCCAAATGAAGAAATATGGGGTTCTGTTCGAGAAATATTAGTGACGTGTGACTTTGAAGTTAGTCGTAATAGTAGCAACGTTTGGAGAACTGAAAATACGCTACAGTTATTATCATAACCTCACCAGAACAAGCACACGAAGATCGAGATTGGATTCTACATAAACATGTTAAATAATTGAGACTAACCGCTAGTGAGCTATCCGTAAAGCTATAAACATAAATCCAAGACTATCGATAGGAAAAGGACAAATTTGAAATCAAGAAAGTGGCATTCCAATTGTTGGAATACACAAGTTCAATATTAATTTTTCAAAAGGCTGAAGAGATTGTTGTAATCAAATTTGTTTTGTTCATTATTCCGCTGCTGTGTGGAATTTCAATGAAAATGCACGTTAATCTTTGCTCTTTGTAAAGGCAATTATACATGTTTCTGCCTTGAAATAATAATAATTGAAAAAATCCCATTACTTGGAAATAACTTAGATTGGCAAGCAATTTGTAGCTACGGACGTCATTAATGGTACTATAAATAAGAATAGTTCTCAAAAAGTGTGTCTTAGGAAGAATTTGCTGTCTTATCTGTAACAGTAGAATAATGCTTACTAATGATAGTTTGACATTGGTGTCACCACTCAAATTTGACAAATAATGGTTCGATGATATAGGCATCCTTGTGCTCCCCAAGAATTGGATAATGACTAATAGTCCGGAAAATTTCCCGTAAAACAAATTGGTAAAATTCTCGATAATGATTTAGTGAATTATTGTCAGGCCATAGATTCCAACCAGCATGGATCCGTCATTCAACTAAGTTCCTCGCCTTTTACTCCCCTCTCCACCAATGTAATGATAGTGAATATGTCATCTGTTACCAACACTCCGATGAACTTCCGAGCAGTTGGATTCGTTCCAACTCGACAGGTGCCTTCAACGACACCCGCAGAACTGCGAGACCACTACGCACCGGGAATTCGAATTCCATTTCCGGCTAACACGCACTCGCGTGATCCAAGACAAGGTATTTTTTCGATTAATCTTCCCACTGGCTGTGGGGGGTGGGAAACGAGGAATTGATTAGTGGTCAGCGCCACAGTGCGCGTCATTCACTGTCTCTTGAGTAATTAATTTTGTGTTTGTGTAAATTTCGGTACTTGCGACGACATGGATCGATGGTAGGGTCGTCACTACGTCCCCCAAATGACCTAGTTTATTACCATTCGTTTGGAATGTTCTGTCGATGAGATTAGTAGAATGTTCCGATATCGGAAAAAGGAATTAAATATTTGGTAACGTGAGGGGGAAGAGCATTGGAATTACTATAATATATTGCCACACAGACACGCACACACAGAGACGAACATCTAGGACTCGGAACTCGTTCAGAGGTGTGTCCTTTGTTTCGCTAGAAAAGAGTCAATTTTGAGGATTTGAATTGTTTTTTTTTGAATTGAGGGCCGAATATGGTGAAAACATTGACACCCTTTGATGAGTTGCAAGAAAAAACAAAAAATAGAAAACACGAATAAACAAATTAGGTCTTGCTCGACTGAGCAACGGAAACACAAGAGAAACTAAACTTCGGTTAGAATTGTTCTAAGAATGATGACTTGCAGTATGATTGCGTACGGTGCCAGGAATGAACTTTTATTTTAATCAAACATCCATTGAAATAAAGCAACTATCTTGTTCAGTATAACAAACCAACACAAAATAAAACTGAGAGAAAGGAAAATGGAAAAAAAAACGAAAAACTACCGTAAGTAATTACAGACAACACCCTAAGGTAAAGATATAAATCACGCACGACACTTTAAGGTTACGACAATGAATGAAAGAAAACGACATTTGTTGAGCGGTGGGGAAGTGGAAGGTGGTGGTCTTTCCCAACTCTTCCAGCAAATCGGCAGGGGGCAGCTTGCAATGTGATACAGTTTCAAACGCCCGTAAAATACGAGCAGATGGGAAAAAGGGGCGCTCGACAATATATTGCAGTCACGATTCTTGGTGGCGTTAAATGAATATTAAAATTTTCGCCTATTGTGTTTAGTATCGGTTTCCTGGGTGTAGAAACGGGACCACTCCTGGTCAGTCCCAGTCGGTAAGAGCGGAACCGAGCGCAATGGTTGAGGTGCAGAAATCACTCTCGCCAGGCTGTCGTTTCTGTAGTTGGTTTGGTAATTTACGACCATAAATTATGGCTTTTCAATTTGTGGGGCCCTGTATCACATTGTGCGGTTTGCTGAACCCAGCAATGGGAAGAAACCACGCTCACCTCCCTTCCGGTCCGTTCGTTTGATGGTGTGCAGTGGAAAATCTGGGTGCTTACTTCTAAGAACTTTGCTGCCTCTCTACTGAAACCAACGCTTATGATGCTGATGAACGGCAGATCCTTAAAACCACTTGATTCGCTTTTTTTTCCTTTTTCTGCGTACTGCGCGCGGTACGGTACGGTTATGTCTTCTTTGTGTGTAAATATATAGTGGGTTCTCGAGATGAAGAATTGGCTTACGTTTCGTCAAAAAAGAATTGGCTATTCCTACTTCCTCTCTACTTTTCCCGTTGTCAAAGTGTTCGCACTAACTGATATTGTTCAAAACAATTTCCTTGTGTACTTTGCTTGTAACTTTGTATGTTTTGGTTAGGCAGGTTTTCCCTAAAATGCTTATTTCTATTTCCTAGATATCACACTTGCTTTAAAGCTCTACTGTTTCCGCTGGCTTTCACTGATTTTGTTTTTATTTTACTTTGTCCTAAATTGTTTCGTTTTGTGTTTGTGTGTGTTCTTTTATAGTAGCGATTAACTGAGCCCTAAACTGTTCCTTATTTTTCTTTCTTTATTCTTTTCTTCTCTAACACATACGATCAGCCGATGTGTTGCTGACCGATTGTTGTAGTTGCTGTTGTTGCTGTTGCTGTTGTTGCTGTTGTGGTACGGAAAATTGTTTCGAAGGCAATACCAAAAACATTGACTCGATCGCTACAGAGACGATGTCTACTGATTCCGTTGGATTTGTTTGAGGTTTTTTGTATGTTTGTTTTGTACCGGCAGAGGGCAGACCAAGAAAGAAAAAAGAAAGAAAGAAAAGTAGGAAAATAAGAGAATGAAAAATGAAACTGCAGGTTTGGTTGCTGTTTTCTTTTACCAGGTTTGATGATGTGATGAAAAGAGATGTACACATTGAGAATATTTTCTTATTTATTGCTTAAATACCACCTGAAAAATCTGTTGCATAGTTTTCATCTCAGTTCACTTTATTGTACGTCGTTGAATCGTCAGTCATTTGTCATTTCGTTTTGCTTGTAAAAAAAATTGACTTCATCATTCTGTCGGATGTTGAAAGAAACCAATTCGAAACACTCATCAACCATACAATTATTATGTATAACTCAAATTCATAAAATTTATCGTTTCCATCTCTTCGTCACTCATTAGAGTACATGATAACCAACACATTCAAGTAATTTATTACACGATCACACAATAAATCGCAAAACCTCCCAAATTAAACCATACTGAAAATCTACCCGGTGTGCAAGTGCGATACGATTTGATAAGATTAAACATGTTATTAAAGCAAACTCAGCTGCCGCTCCTCCTCTCCACACACACCCAGAACTGCCATCAGCAAAAAAGAAAAATGAAAATAAAGTCCTGCCCCAACGTACGCGTGCTACCGAAAATCGAGCTGACAGGCGTTTGATTTATTCCGCACGATAAAGTCAGTCTAAATTTCCGTCCCCCGTCTGGCAGCGGATCCCATACAACCATCCAACTGTAACACAACCAAGCCAAACTCGTGCCGAGGCACACATGTTTCACAACTCTCAGAGCCCCGCAAAAAAAACGAACCCATTTAAACCGACTCAACCGGAGCAAAGTGGTTCAAATTTATGAACAATAAATTTATTCGCCACATTGTTTTTCAAAATACAAACACTTACTGGCGAAAGCCTATCTCGGTACCGCCCTGCCTCCTGCTCCTTCTTCGTTTCTCAGGGAGATTTCCAACGCTCATGAGACCGCACCTTTGTCTGTCTTACGCTTTTCAAAAACGCCAGCTCAGCCTCCCGCCCGTGGATCCATTGGAGAAGAAATCGCATAAATCTAAACGGGGGCTAAACATCGGCACACAACGTGCGATTAGGTAAACAGTTCCGGTCTGGGTTGGTTATCCCGGGCACGCCAAGGAGGGTAATTCTCTCACGCATAAATAAATGTACGTTTTTTGCCCGACGAATTCCCCAACAGAGTCTCGTTTCATGCGGGGGTTGAAAATATGGAAATTAAGGGTAAAGTGTGTAAACGAAGCGCAGATGTGCGTTCGCGTGTTGTTATGTACTGTCGAAATTCTATTCAATTTCCCCACGTGCCATGGAAACACGTGGCCTATTAATCGATTTGGAAAGGACCTTACTTGCCATCGAATCGAACGAACAACAATCGTAGCTCCCGCGTCCCTCGAGGGGCCTTAAACAAAACCCTATCGTAATTTCCTCTTCAACTTGAAAGTGGAGTGCAATTTCCGCCCCGCCGAAAATTCAATAATCCGCTACTTTACAACCGGCAGATAATAACGAAGCGCTTCCACCCCGCAGCGGAGAGGGGGGAAACGACAACGGCGAAGCAACAAGAAACCAAAGCAAGTCATTTAGCCTTCTCTTAATAACCGAACGTTTATAATGACGACGCGTAATAATGGTTTCGAGTGAAACTGTCGTCTTAAGTTTGCTGTTTCTCCACTTCCTTGCCGATACCCAGAGCCATCAGACTTGCCACTGATTCTCGGGAAACATCAGGCCAAAGAAAAGTCATTAACGCTTTGTTTCAGCTTTGTTCAAAAATATCTGATAACAAGTTTGTCGTTAGAGAAAGTATAGAGTGACAATCCTCTGGCCCGTCGAACTTCCCTCCAACCGGCCCGCCACCGTAGTAGCACAGGAGCCTCATTTGTGAGCAGGGATTGTAACCAAACCACAGAGACACAGAGAAAGAGGGGCCAGAGTTTGCCGTCAGCCAAAAGTCAACGTGAAAACAAAGAAGACGATGGTATCACGTTAAGTTTCCCCGGTGACTTCTGGGTTGCGCAAATGGCGACTGGAACGTAAGCTCTCGGAATAATATCCAAACATATCCTACAAAACCAAAATATGGCTACATCAGGGATCCGGTTGCTGCCCCCTTTCTCCCATGTGGAGTTTGTTTTCTTACAATTTTGATATAATAGGATACGGATGGTTACGGTACAGGGACGGGATGGGGAGGGAAGGTGCGTGAGTTCAGAAGAGTCAACCATAGCTCGAAAAGTCAACGATATGGCTCCGGATGTGGGCACATTTTCTGGGCAGCAGGAACGGTATGCAGCTGTTCAGTTTGTAATTGAATCGATGCATAACCGAAATTAATATGGCAGCCAAGTGTGTCTTGTTGAGTTTGGCTTGGCTTTATATAGTTTTTGTGAAACTGACATAAGGGTACCATTTATTTACTTCTCTCTGGATACACGAAAGAGAAACTGAGAGGCTTTTTCTTGTACTGTAGATGTAATTTTATTACCACGAACTAAGTTACTCAAAATGTAAAATGTACAATGTTATAAACAGTGTAATATTATGTGCGAATCCGTTCATAAATTCATGAAAAGAAAATCACAATTTCGTGAACTGAATGATTTACGAAAATCGTGACCAAGTTCCTGAAATTATGAATGATAAACCTTGTATTGATGAAACTATTTGTTACATTCCAATCTTTGGTTGGGTTACTGTGGGTGTTCCATGGACATATTTAGATTCTTGTTCATAGTTTGGGGATACACTGGTCTGCATACATTATATCAACTAGAAGAGCCAACAGTTAAACGTTGTTCATATTTTAAGGCGATCTGTCGCAATTTTCTTAATTAATCGTCACGTTGCCATGATATTTTATTGATCAGTTTACTTTCTGATTTTGCTTGCTGAGTAGTGTGATTTATGTTCACGTGTTTCTGGATCTTAGTAAGGATTTCCGTAATTTCTATTCACGGCATCGTGATGTTTTAGTCATAAGTAGAGTCATCCGTGTTCATGATTCCGGGATATTAGTCATGATTTTTGATATTTTAGTCACAGTTATTGTGATATTTTATTCTTAAGCTCACTTTCGAATTTGACACGTGGAGTAATGTGACTCATGTTTGAGATATAAGCAGTTTTATCATGATATGCATAATTTCTCTTCACCTTATCGTGATATGCTGTTTTTTAATTACTATCTAATATCTTACTAGGATGAACGTGACAATATGAACTAGATCATTAATGTCTAATTGATTTACGGTATCTTGTTTTGTGAAATATATCACGAACACGATTAATGGATCTAAAATGTATTTTTGGTACTCAGATTTCGTTTTCTGTCAAATTGAACCTAATCAAATGAATAACGATGTTCCAGTTCCTAATAGTTTTCTTATATCTGCTGTTCGCGCACATATTGCTGGACAAATATGTGATAATAATAGACGGACATAATTATGGTATTTCATGAAACAAATTCAAATTTTGTGAAATAGTTCACGTGAAAATTTTATGATCGTGCGCAGAGTTGCATAAAGTAAAATCTCAAGCTCTCAAGTTAGATCGTAATGCATGCAATAGGAATCATGAATCAGTTCACAATCCCATGATTAAACATTTATGATTTTGTGAACTATTTCACGATTGGTTTTAAAACGTAAATATTTCACTACGAATCAGGACCCAGATCACGAAAACGTCAATAATATTTCATTATTTAGCGAACTGTTTCATGAGGAAACATGGTCAGATGTAACTATTCTACTAGGAATCATGAACTAATTCACGCTTCCATTAATAATATTTCCTGATTTTGTGAGCTACATATTTGACGAGTACCAATTGGTCAGTTGAGACTAATATACTAGGTATCACGAACCAGTTCACACATACATTTATAATATTTTATGATCTCGTGAGCTATTGGTCACTCATGGCTAATTCTCCATGAATCTAGGATCAGTTCATGTGTACACGAATAGGACTTTCCTATTTACAGGACTATTTTACGAGCACGAAAAATCAGTCATTAGTAATACACTAGGAATCATGATAAGGTTAGCGATTTCAAACTCTTGGGAACTGTTTTACGAGCATGATTGGTGAGTCGTGACTAATTCGTTAGGAATCATCAATAAATTCACGTATGCATTTATGATTCGCGGATTTTTAGTCGTGACTAATAGAGTAGTTTACAATGATGGATGGAGGATCGAAACTAGTTTAGTCTGGATCAGGACCAGTTTCAGGATCCGGACCAGTTTCCGGACCTTAACCATTACCAGGTCCGCACCTGAGCAAGACCTAGACCTGGATTTAAATCCAAATAAGTATCTGGATGCGTATCCCCCCGATTCGCATATTGCGCATTGTACAATGTTAATTTCAAAATCGAAGACTCCCTCCTCCTAAATTTTTTCTCCTGGGTCAGCCCCTGAAAATTAAACAGAGAATCAATGAATAATGCCTGGCAGTAGCTATCCTCATCAATATGCACGTTTAGAAAGGTCTATACTTTGAACTGTCAATAATAGCTCCGGTCACGTGACCTTACAGTCAGAGACTATGTTTACCTCTGCATCTCCACGTTTGCCACGGGACGAAGTTTTTTGTTGGCAAGACGGGGTAAATGGTTACACAAATCTGGATTCACCTTGATAAGTGATAAAATCAATGCAACGCATAGAACCGTTATGTGCTTATTGCTCTGGGCAGCCGACTGCCAAAAATTTATAATAGATTTATCGTTTGTTTGAATCCTCAATTTGTAAAAAATGCAACTTCAACTCCGACTGTCATATTCAACATCATTCTACTCAGAAAAGACTATATGTATTCGTTACAGACATTAAATATCTTGCGAATTAGTTCTCTAGTTGGTCTAATAGACACCAAAAAACAAAGAAATTAGTTTGCTTAGTCCAAGACTGTGGATACGTGTTCCATTACAATGTGATCAAATGACATGCTACACAATATGTGCAAATTTGAAAGTAATAAAATGAATACTAGCAGTAGTGAAAAAAGACCGTAGAAAAATATTGGCATAACCAAGGTAGTTCATTTTCAAAGCTAGATCTGTTAATGTATTCCCCTATAAAAATAGGACATACTGAACGCGAATAAAGATAGCTGATAGCTATGAAAATTATAATCATACAGATTAGGGGACAACGTATCACAAAACCTAAATTCTCGCATTTTTTAAAACTTGAAGTAAAAAAACTGTAAGCCATACCTAATTGGCCGAAAGTAACCCCAACCTCTCGATTTTCCCACCGATTGTAACCAGTCAAGGTAACAATGAGACAAGAAAGGAAGTGAAAATTTTCCGCAGCTGTTATTTGCTCACGTTATTGAGTGTAAGCTGTAAAGTAGATAAAAAATATTTCAAGAAGAGAATCAAACAGTACAAAGTTCAACGCCTCGAATTGGGCAAGTTCTTCCATTGTTGGTGTCGGTGAATCCAGAAGTACAGCGAAATGCATATATTATAACCCCAGAAGACAACTCTGAGCACTCGTACATGCACAATTCAATTATTAGCTTGCATCTATCAACTGAAGCAACACAGGTATCGAAGCACATTCCGGATTGAGATGTCATTCGACCGTATACATCATGTTAGGATGAACATGATTTTGGACACCGAAACTCATCAATGCAGCGGTTTGAAAAAGAAACGAATCCTTCTCTAATCTAACCGGGAGATCTTCTACGATTATGAATTTGAAGAATTTTTCAGGATTGAATTAATTAATATGAGGTTAATCGGACGACCATCGGGTGAGACCATTCCTTTTGTTCTTGTTAAAGTTGTCCTAATGCATTAGAATTTTTTAACTTATATTTATATTTTATGTTAGCTTGTTTCGGAAAGCCGAACGCCACACAAACCTTTATAGGTTGTAATTGTAAATGGAAAACCTAGCGTGTGAATCTAGCATCTTCAGTTTCATTTTATTTGTTTCACGGTTGTATGATTTGTTGAGGTTTTTTTTCATACGTTGCTCCTCTAGTAGTTTATACGGGAATTGATGTCATCATTTTGTAATCTACGAAGCATGCTGGGCTTACACAATTCCACGCAGGGTAGGTTTCTTCAAATTCATCTCTACTGTCAACGACTAGATTCGTTTTATGCGGTGGCATGAAGGCGGAGCATTAAGTGGGATTGTTGCGCTTTGTCAGCAGCGATTTATGATGGCTGAGGATTCATTTGGCTCTAGAAGTTTTGAAAGATTCGCAGTAAACATTCTGTGTATCATCCGTCATATTTCTACGAAATAATAGTGCTCTAGAAATTTCTAATGAAAATATCGACGTCCGATGCAAATTTTAGTGCATTCCTGTTTAATTTTTGACCTTCAAAACGGTTTTTGTTAATTGATAAAAGTGAAAATTTGTAAAGTTTGTAAAGAAGCTGGAATATAAAAAATCGAAAAAGGAAAAATACTCTTGTTATAGGCGAGTATTGTTACATGTCTTATTTCTTTTGTTACACGTGAGGCCAGTACTGTTAGAATACGTAAATAGATCACGGAATATCTATGGAAACTCAGAAAAATGCGTAGAAAAATTCATGGGCTTTTCTTAGGAGATCGCTATTTACCTTAAAATCGCTTCATACAAACGTGCTCCGGAACGACCATGTCGCAATTAAATCTTCAGATTCGCCTATAACGACAAGGATCAATCTACTGAGAAAATCTCGAAAATGTTGACACTCGTAGTGCAAGAGTTCAGTATCCACCAATTTCCAGAATACCGTTACAGGGAAAATAATGGGGTTATGCATAAAATAAAACACTTATCACACACCGCGTGACACAGGTGCATGCTAATGGTGATTTCATTTATGGATTCAGTCGCTCTAGGTTCGCTCTGAACTGTCATTTTTTGTATGACTTTAATAAATATTAGAGCGACTCGGATCCAGGGATGAAATCAGCATTAGACCGAAGTCAGCATTAGTTTTGAGGAGAGCGAGTAAATATCTTTGTCCCATCGCAAAGGACCAAAGGAGTGACATTAACCTTCTTAGCAAAGTCACCCCCAACGTTTATTCTAACCCCCTATAAACTGAAACGGTCAGTACGGTTGTCCTCGTTTCTTCCTCATTCAAGTTTCAGAACGATTCGTTGGTTGAATTGTTCATTAAATGAATAATTCAATAGCCGTATAATATTGAAACATCTTCAAACCCAATTCTGCACAGTAGGCCTGGCCGTTTTAATATTTGCGACATATTATAATATGCTTCAAATATTAATGTGTACAATAAAGACACTACAGAACAACTGAAGTGTTTTCCAAGATGCTTTTCAATACTGGCTGTGTAAGGGTTAGAATAGAATAGAATAGAATTGTAACCAGTCAAGGTAACAATTGAGCACTAGGTGGAAATATACCAATTTTTGTCTATACACTCCGTAGAGAGTATTTGTTTACGCAAAATTGTGCTCATCGCAGCTTTGTATCGTTCGCGTTTAGTTGCAAATTTTTGTTCATTTTCGCGTTTGTTAATGGTTTTGTTCGTGCAGATAGGTTAGATAATTTTTGTTACGTGAATTTGTATAGTTAACATAGGGTTAAGATACACTATCGCCTCTTGCCAAAAACGTATAGGCTGGTTATGCTGCATTGATGATATTTTAGGTTATGCTTTTTTTTGTTTTGAAAAAGCGGTGTCTAAGACAGAAAGTGACGTTTAGAAAATAATCTTTTTTGGGGCAGTTTGCTGCCACAACCAACCAGCGAGGTGATGTGCGCGCATGTGAAATTAAAAATACCTGTCGAAAAGTGCCGGTGCGTGATTCAGGTACTCAATAAACAGTGGCACTGGATCGCCAAAAGGGGACAACTAAGTGTCAAGGAGTCGCTTCCCCGACTAATCGTCAATAATTCTTAGCATCTGCCCTTCTCGATGTATAACGGCGCTTTGCTCTCCTCTACAGCTAAGAGGCAAGCAGAAGGAAACAGGTAGGAGGATGGCTCCGTCTGGGAAGAATACTGTAGTGTCTTCCGGGATTCCTAGGGTGGTTCTAACAAAGGAGCCTAGTTGACCTCCCTAGCTAAACGCCTAGGACCGCTGTGATAGCAGCCAACGACACCAGCAGGAGAACGCGGACGTTGGATTCCCGGACGGTCGGTAAAAAACCGCCGCCTTCCCGCTATCGTCAGCAACAACGGATTTGGCAAACCGACGTGTGCAGTAGAAGACAGTGGCTGAAAAAACACGGTAAAATTTATGTTTTGTTTGTTAACTTGTTTGTTTTTGAAAATCCGAAACTCTGATAGGAGCCCCTAGGTCGCCCTGACGAATAGGGTCCATCGGGTAAATAAGAACTCGAGTAGTGGTTAACCCGTTAGTTCCACAAGTAAATTGGATTGCAACCGATTATTCCATCGATTTTTACTCGCTTGTGGGTTTTCGAACATATTGATTTTGTGACCATTCGATCGAAAATTTTATTTTTTCACGCAAAAATTTTTAAATTAATTTGTTAAAGCTGACGAAAGCTCGAAAAGCCCAGCGTAGTCCTTTAGATTGTACTTGTAAAAGGATGCCCTTACGATTCGAAAGCAAAGATAAAGATTTATAACAACTATCTGTCCGCCAGCTTCATGAAAGGTGTCTCAAGAAAAATCCATTTACAACCTTCAGAGGCAGATGGCGCCACAGAAAACTTATTTTTTATCTTATCTTATTCTTATTCTATTTTATCTGATTGGAAGAAGTTTCAAGCTAATAATATGAATTAGGTTTTCTAAAAGTTGCGTTATGACCAGTACTGAGGGTACTGGGGGTCCGGACCCTCTGACGAAAATTTTCAACTTGTTAAGAAATTTTAGTTTCTAACTCAAAATCATTTCAAACAAAATTTGACCATCAAAACTGTTTTTAATTAACTGAAGATCCCTAGTAACAATTAAGGTTTTATGGCACCTGTAGTATGCTATAAAACCAGAATTGATACTTGGGATAATACGTATTACATATTGTACAATGTTCATTATTTCAAAATCGAAATTTTCCCAAATTTTGTTCTTGATCCGCTCCTGATTATGATCTTACTCCTCAATATACTTTTTCCTCGTTTTTTCCATAGTAGCAAATGTCGAAATGATGTGAAATTTGGCATTTGCGCCTACTTCATTTGTCAGGGGCCTTTGAGAATCGGTTGATGAAGCTGAATTACGTGCAACTTACGACCTCATTACGTGACCATTTGATAAGAATTCCTACTCCTACCTACGCGTAGTGCCAGTTGGACTAAGAGCAACCGCAATAAAAATGGGGCAATTATCACCGGTGGGATATATGATCGTATGCTGGAAAGGAATAGTTGAATCTAAGATCTGTGTTCTCCATGCAAGGAGCGGCTCTAAGGCGCGTCTGTTTCGGAACGGGCGGCTGTATGAGAAATGCGGTACTTCATCAGCTGTATCCAAGACGACAGCCCCGTCACGAGGTTAGGTGTTGCAGCTATGGGAATGCGCTATTCCGTATAAATAAATAAACAACTCTGCAAAATGTGTTAAAAGACAGCAAGTGGAACGATTGGTAAAGGATACGGCAATGTTTAAAGGAAGCTGATTGGAAACTTGGAACTTCGAACATCTGAACACTGTTAGAACCTGCAAAAAGTGAAAATGGAGATTGCAGCCCCAGAATGTTGGCGTGACAACGAGAATTGGTAAACCCAACAATGGCGGCGCGAAAACATAATATGGGTTTTGTAGTGCTTGATAAGCAGCAGCGACTGGTCATTAGATAAATGCAGGTGGGTATAAATACCTTCGGATTGATTGGTTGGAATAAATACTTTCGAATTGGTTGGTTGGTCTCATATGCCCTATCCTCAATAACTACCGAGGCAAACCCTCAATTCCACCTATAAGGTACTCAAATTTCATGTCCTGTTTAGCAAACTGCGACCGCTCGCTGAATCCTTTATCGAAGCATACCAGAGCGGATTTCGCAGAAGACGATGTATGATAAACCAAATGTTTACCCAGCGACAAGCTCTGTATAAATGCCGGGAATACAATTTGTGGACTCACCATCGTATTTCAAGCCGGCGTACGATTCAGTAAAACAAAACGAACTGTGGTAGAAAATACTTGAAGATAGTTTTCCGACAAAATTGATTAAGCAGATTTGTAAGACACTGGAATAAGGCGTCAAATAACAAACAGACGTCGTACTCGTTTGTGCCATTAGTTTCAAGCAGATCAATGCACTCTTTAATCAAGTGTTGAACATAGCGTACAACAGTGCGATTAGAAGGCTGGATGTACACACCATCATCACGAGATCTATGCTTCGTGGAGGACATCGACATCATTGCCGTTGAACGCAGAGGCAATTTAAAAGAGAGTACGAGAGATTTGGATTGACTATAAACTTTGACAAGCCAAAGTACATACAAGGTAGTTGGTAAAGTGCGAGATACTCCGAACGGTGTTAGTTTCCAGGTGGAAATCAATGGGATTTGATAAGATTTTGTCGACGTTTTTATATATCTTGGAACACTAGTGACGTGTGATAGCGACGTCAGCTGCAAGGTACTAACAACTTGTTCTTTAACCTTATGCCACATTTCAAAACCATATTGATAGGAAATCGATAAACACGGACTGTAAGTTCTGTTACGTTAAACAAAAAATTTCCCAGCTGCTTACCATCCTGGCTAGCTTCAGAGAGTTACACTGCAACCAAGACGACACCGACTGTGAGTAATCCGGTTGTTACCGAAAATGAGCATGATTCATTTCACCCAGGCCCGTAGCCAGGAGTTTATTTCGGGAGGGGCTTAAAAAATTATTGTATAAAGCTTTTTTATTTCGATTATACAGGTTTTAACCTTATGGTTATTCGCCTCTTTTTGGGTTAGAAAATTTCTTTAGAAAAATTTCTAACCCTACATGTGCGGGATTGATGAACGAACCGTGATGAGCTGCGTAAAAGGTAATCAATTTACCAACTACGCTTTACCCGCCCCTGCATAAAGCTTTTAGTTCTAATTACTTCATATTGTCACTAGAAACTAAACGAAATTTTGAAAAGTTCTTAATGAAAACAAAGCCAAATCTAAGACAATCCATGTTCTTTGTCACAAGAAAGGCTATAGTACATCAACGAATTATTGATGTTTAATTTGATTTTTATTATTTATTTTTATTCACAAGTTACAATTTACTCTCGTTGCAACAATGGATATTCTAGAGTTCTCAGTATTTATGCGCTAACCGAATATGACAATCCTTGACGGTGCTGGAAAACGCAAGGTGTTCTAAGCTACACGTTTAAAAGGTGTAGATGACGCTAAATCGAAATGAGTAGAAAAATATCCATAAAATGTTCGATCGAAGAGAATGTCGAAATTTGCACAAAATCTTCTGATTTAGCAAACGAATTGTAGATGGTTCAACTTCTATTTTCTTGATCTGGCGTCCTGTAACTATTACCAGTTCTAATTCATCATGCTAACATAATTTTTTGGCATACCCCAGTTAGGAAGGAGGATCTTTGGTGATCAATAGGATCAAAATATATGGGTCATTCCACGTCTGATTTACAATCAAAATTTGAATTCCTTCCAATTATTTTTCTTGCATTCATTAGTTAAAGTTATTAACACGCATTTTTATTTTGGCTGGATATGATTTTTTTTCTTCAAGTTATTAGTTTTTGAACTTTTGAAGTTTATAACATTGAACATTTTTCAATCACTTATAACTCGGAAATGATTCGATATATGGAAAAAAGTATTAAATAAAAAAGTTGTGAGCTTACTGAAAAAAATAGCAATTTCTTTTTGTTATACAACTTATGAAATTTGCAATTGTTTGGAACAAATTGAATTTTTTAAAGTTGGACCAATTTTTTACTTATTATTTTCTTTAAATATTAAAAATCATGTTAAAATAATTGTGCAAAAATTTGGAAGTGGATATCAAAATACTTTGCGAGATATTACAATTATAAACTTAAAACAAGGCAATTTTACACCAAAAGCCTAGTGAGAGGCCTATTGTAATTGAAATATCTCGTAAAATACTTCGAATTTCTTTCTGAAATTTGTACACAATCTTCTCGATATAATTATAAATTATTTGAAAAAGCTAAAAAGATTTTTTTGGTTCCACCCTGAAAAAAAATTTGTTACTAATATTTGCATAATACATAAATTATTTAACAAAAACAAATATTACAAAAAAAAATCCGCCGAGATCTTCCGAAAACGCAGCTTTTATTATTTAATGCTTTTTTCCAGAAATCTAATAGTTTCTCAGTTATGAGGGAATGAAAAATGTCCAATTCTATTAAATTTATAAAACTTTTAAAAATCACTATATTATTAAAAGTCGATATTTGTATGTATGTGATTTATGGACTCCCAAACGGCTTAACCAATTGCCGTAAAAATTTATGCATAGTAGGAATTTGTTATGGAGCGTGTTTGTGTGCTATTGGTGGGGATTATCTGCCTACAAGAAGGCGCTTCGGAACAAATTATGGTTTCCTCCTATTTCGTTGAAAGTCGCATCAACGTGCGATGGGTATTAGCTAGTACTTTATAAAGTTCAAAAACTCATAACTTGAAAAAAAAAGTCAAATTCAGCCAAAGTAAAAAAATCGTGTCTATAATTTTCGGCTAAAGAGTGCAAAAAAATTGAAGGAAACTAAAACTATAGTTGTAAATCGTGGAATGACTCGCATTCTGCAAATTTAAGACTTTTTTGGTGGCATTCTCATGTTAAAAGCAAATATTTTCTAAAGTCCCCCGAAATCAAATTTATTTTGATTACATAACTATATTAAGAAGATTATGTGAAAACTTCAGAATGGAACTCGAAGTGTTACGAGGCATTTCAGTTATAACAGGCCTTTCGCTGGGCGTTTAGTGTAAAATTGCCATGTTTTATGTTTATAATTGTAATATCTCGCAAAGAATTCCACTGCCAAATTTTTACACAATCTTTTTAACACGATTTTAATACTTAAAGAAAATAATAAATAAAAAATTTGGTCCAGCCTTAAAAAAATTCAATTTGTTTCAAGTAATTGCACATTTCATAAGTTATATAACAAAAAAATTGTAATTTTTTTTGGTAAGCTTATTTGAAAACGCAACTTTTTTATTTAATATTTTTTTCCATATATCGAGTCGTTTCCGAGTTATCAGTGATTGAAAAATGTTCAATTTCATAGACTTCAAAAGTTCAAAAGCGAATAACTTGAAAAAAATATAATATTTAGCCAAACCAAAAAATACGTGTCAATTATTTTTAGCTAAAGAATGTAAGAAAACAGTTTGGAAGATGCTTGACGTTTATATTAAGCGCACATTGCTCTAATCTATTACAGAAATTCAATTTGCGTTTGATTTAACTAACTTTCTTTATTCAGGCCAATATCTAGCATAAAATGAGTTTTGTTAGATACCATTACTAGCGATAAATGTTAATTTTGGGACAGTTTTTGTACTCAGTTTTCTATGAAACTTCTAATTTTTTATTATACAATTCGTTTACTTGAGTCGGTTCAATGCATTAGCTAAATGAAGCCTTGAGTCTTTAATATATTTCCACGATATAAACAATGAAAATGATAAAACGCTAATGGTTGTCCAACAGATCTCGTGCGATTGACCTGTTTACTGATTGAGAAATATTTTTCATAACCAACCGCGTCTTGGTGGTCGTTCATATCTATCTTGTACACTTCCGTATTATTATCGTGGTAACTGCCATGGACATGGCAGTTCGCGAATATCTGATTTCATTTTTGTTTTGTCCCCTTACGGGCCACCAGTGTCGACTTCCTCAATGATGATGCTGACTGTTAATTTTGAGATACTAGACGCAGTTTTTGCCGTCAATATTATATGAACAGCAGCCACAAATTTGGCAATTGTTTGTTTTTCAGGTAATCGTATTGGAGACTATGGATGTGCAAAGATGTAACATGTATGATGATATTATCGCATTGCGTTTTGTGCGTGCAAGGTCAGCTAGGACGAAATCCTAGCTGACCCTACCCGTCTAAATCCTAGATGTGTCCTTTATAATAAATTACATTTTTTCCAAATGTGACAGGAATCTTTTAATGGCCACGGTTCAAAGAAGTTAAGTTTGTTTATTGGGGCTTTAACCTCCTGGTCGTTCGCCCGCGGTTCAAGTAAGAGGTATCAGATCTTGTAGACGAACATTGATTTTCTCATCATCCATATATATGAGAATCAACCACGTATTACAAGTTGCAAAATGACTGGTTTCGCCTAGGCTAATTTGTTGAGTAACATAAGTACTGAATGCCTGACAAGGTAGAACTCGTTAAAGGCGATGTTCGTAAGCATAACCTCTATTTTCACCTTCAGCAAATATTTCCCATCATGAAATTCGGTTATGCAAAAATTCCAGAAGTCAATAGCCTCCACGTTTGGCTGGAGCACCACTTCTTGCTTCTACGATTCAATCATCCGACGGATCACCCCAGCAAGAATTAAAGTAACAGTTTCTTTTGTTCTTCCGACGAGTCACACAATATGAAAGGAAGTGTGTTATCAGACTCGGCATACTGAGTAGATATCGTGACCGATGTCTTCGGTGGCTCGAAATAGCAATCTTCCTCACCATTCTCCCATTAATTTGTTGAAACCAAACAAGATACAATTTTTTTACGAGTTACCGAAAAACATGTTGCTTCTTAAATTTATTTTTGAAAAGTTTCGGGGGGGGGCTTTAGCCCCCTAGCCCCCCCTCTGGCTACGTGCCTGATTTCACCATCTTCTTTCCTCATGAAGTAATCCTTTTTAACGATAATTCGTCGGTAGTCGGGAAAACTATTCCCCCTTTATTACCATACCTCAACCATCGGCTACCCCATGAACCATCAAATCATCGTCTCTTGGCTACCGGAAAATCAATGATAGTCGTATTAGCATTTATGCTCCGACGTAATCAAGAGATATAATTATTTTAAATCTGATTTCACCCTTCCCAGTTTCCAAGAAGCCAAATAGCTCTCGAACCCGCTGGAAATCGCACTACTGTCGCCATTAAATAGCATATTTATCATTCGCGACGCGCCACAACTCGATGGAGATGAGCCCGGCCGCATATATTTGGCAAACGGGCGTATCGCATTGAAGCCCTTTTGCAGCGCGAGTGGCAGCCCGGGCAGGGGCTAAGTGGTTTTGTTCTCATTAGTTTTGACTCAGCCGCCTTCGGGGCTCGAAAATTGCCACCTTCTGGACCGAGGAGCCTTTCAGTGGTTGGTCGTGCGGTATAGAGTAGTGTATAGAGCATAAATAGTAGCAAACAGTAGCAGCAGTGTTCGGTATCCGGTCCTAGATCCGGGCTTGATGCAATCCGACACCGAGAAACCTTGGCCCATGGCTTTCGGGTGGGAGATGATTTATTCTTTAGAATAAATCTTGAGAATAAAATAAATTGTATTATTTATGGTTGTGTATCTTTCGGTAATAAACTTCAGGAAGGACAGCCGGATGGGGTGCTTTAATGGAAGAGATAAGTTAGATTGTTTGGAGTGTGCAGGCGCCTTATTCGGGCTTTAGGGGAGTCGTGTTTTGGGAAATAGCCGTGATGATGATCCGGGTAGATAACGACACCGTTCCGGGGAGTGTGGCGAATTGCTAATGGATGAATTCATTGCACTCGTGCCCTTTTACCGTGACTAGTGGCGTCTGTTTTCGTGGTAAAAATAGCAAATTTGACCTTAGGATGATTACGTATATCTAATAACATGCTTTCGATCGGAGGAAGTTTTGAGATGGAAAAAGAAAAACAATATTACAAACCTCGCGGCCTAAAAGTTTTACAATGCAAATGTTAGTTTTGGAGTGTTTCGAGCTGCATTTGTTTTCAATCACAACATTCACTGCTCCCAACATAAACGATCGCCACATTGCCTTCAATCCAGCGCAGTGCCCGAATCTATGACGAGTCAGTATCCAAGAAAAACAGTTTCCGCACTCTTTCCCTTCGCCAACCGAACAGTACCAGCCGCATTGAAAAATTTTCCAGAAAAGTGAATTGAAAGAAAAACATTGCCCCGCGTGCTTACCGCAAAGCAGCCCTACCGGCACGGTTAACAGCACGAAAAAACTAACACACAGTTTCGACAGCACTGTAAACATACTCTTCAACGGAGTGATTTTTCATGCGGAAATGCAAACAGTACTTCAGCCGGCAATCGTGCCGCATCCGACAGTACCACGGCGCGTATGCTCGGGAGAATGGCTTTTCCCAGCCACCAACGCTCCTCCCCCGCGCGACCGTCCTCATTACCCTTACCAGCACAGCAGCGGTTGGAGAGGCTTTTTTTCTCTCGTCAACCGACCACACCTGCCCCAACGGAAAGCGATAGTGGGAAATTGTAGCCTAAAACATTTGAATGGGCTCGCAATGCAAGGGAAAAAAGGAAACCCATTCGCCGTAGCATAATGTGAAAGGTAGGAAAATTAATGGTTAAAATGCAAATCGGTGTGTTGGATGCCGGGATCCTATGCTCAAGTACTTGCAGGGCCACTTGTGCGGCTTAGAGCTTTGGATTGTAGCACGGACCAGCCAGAGCTGGAGGAATGTCCCAAAAACTAGCGTTGGTGGAGCGTTTTTTTCTCTACCCACACTGAAATTGCTACCTTTCTATCATCAGCACCTTGAAACTTGTCTGTGTCGGTTCTGAGGAAGAAGCAAGTGAGATACGAACTAGATTGAAATTGTTTACTTCTGCATTTTAATTATTCCCGTTTTTGGCCGGGTGGTTATCCCTTCGGGAGCGGTGGTGGTGGGGGAATGCTTTTTTCCTCGAGTTTTTGCTCCATGCGAAACCACATAAAAAGATATTTCGGCTTGCACACAGAAGAGTGTAAAAGGGTTTGGGCGAAATGAAAATTGCGGTTTAAATGCTGTGGCTGAGACGGTAAAATCTTTGTTTGGGAATGTGTGCAGGAGATTCAGCACCGATGAAGCCATTAGGCGAATTAATATTTATTTAGGACCGAATGATCGAAATGCGAGATAATACGTTTACTGTCCGTCTTCGGAACGTCGGTTGTTGTGGAATACCGTCTTAGGCTGTGTCTTTAGGTGGACGAACGCCAAGGAGATTTTTTCAATTAATTTACGAAGAGAACCAGAAGGATGAAAAAAAATTACGTTCGAAAACAGCTAAATTGATTGGGTTATAAACACATTGTGTTGCGAAATTGGCATATCCCAAAAGCAACTACTTCAATCATCGTTGTATTCACCAACTGTTATTTCGTTTATAAAATTTCATCGATTTTTTTTCGACTCTGTTACGAATATAGAGCAATTTTGGCACATTTGGCAACATTTTTGAATATAAATTTAAAGGAAGCTTCACAATTTTAATTTATGCAATTGCTTAAAAAAATGTTGAAAATTCAAGAACTCTCCAGAGGGTACTCCATTGTGACAACAAAGAACAAATATTTGCTATTGTAATTCACCTAATGCAGTGAATTGTAAGGTTTTCGAGATTCAAAATAAATATTGACTTATACTTGCTATCATTATTAAGAATAGAGAAGGCAGTTCAAATTTCCGGTAATAGATACACATTTTTGAGAATTTTGACATAATTTTCTATTATGAATCACATACATACTGAATTACGTTGTGGAACTTGACCTTTGCAAACAATTATTTTTTTACACATGATAACTGCAGTGTTATTAAAACGCCAGATCAGGTTTTTTTTTGCCGCAATCAATATTGCTCAGGATCATAAGGTGAAACGAATTCCAGAACTGAACTGAACCTTTATAAATGAAGGATATCATAACGTAGATGGTGTTCAGAATTTGGTACAAATCGTCAATCACAAAATTCAAATGCTTAAAGCTTCATAAAAGAATAAAGATTGAAGGAGGGTTAACGATTATGGTTCAATTGAGCATTAACAGCAACAAGAAATTTGGATGGGAATAAGAAAGTAGATACACTCTAGTTATGTAAATTTAAAAATTTAGATATGAGTTTTAAATTTTATGGAAGTTAAGATAAAAATGAATTCCTAATTTTGGCAAACAACACATAAACTTGACTCTTTGAGCGACAGTATGAAAATGCTATGTTATTAAATGTTTCAAGAATTAGGAATTCTATAAACTTTCAAAGCGAAAAAAGCCTTTTTGAAATAACTGCTGCAGCGCTCTGCTAATCATAGTAACAATGCTAACCCTTAAGAGTGTTGCGAGAGAGTTTCTAATGTGAGTAAAATTTAATAACTTCAGCATTTGTCGACCGATTTCGATGATTAAAGAATGAATATTGAAGGAGTTTTCAAATTTCGGGGACGATTCTGTACAAAAATTGCACAAAGTAGTTATGTTCATATAATTGTCTCCAGGGCCGGCGGAACACTTTTTCCCGAATGGGTAGTAAGATTTGGAATGATTTGTACCCGCACTGACGAAAGTTCAGACATGGCGTGTGAAAGTGAAAATGAAAATTCCATTATAATAGCTGGTGGCTATTTGGAAACACTCTTTGTTGCCGGGCTGTATGGTCCACGGCACAGCGAAAATATGTTTGTTGATTACTGATACTCCATGGAGCGTTTGTACAGCTAAATATCAATTACTACATTCATTTAAAGTTTCTTTGCATTAATTTTCTATTCTCTGCGATAGAAGCTTCTTTGGTGGGTACTGAAGGCTGCATGATAGTGTTCACTATTGGGATTGTATGTCTGACGACTGACATCCTTTCAGGATCAATGAAGGTCGATTTGAATACCGATGGCAAAAATAAAGCCAGCAAGTCTCCTTTGCAATTCAAACCATTTCCATTTAAAATAACCGGCTCCTGGATGGTCTACTTCCGGACCAAAGATAAGCCATTTAACATCGATATATCGCGTGATCTAACTAAACTCCACTCGGACGTGTAGGAAGAAGTATTTTGTCTATGTACCCGGCCGAGAAATAGTGCTTGATGGAGTAGTCTCAAAGAGACGCCTTAATTGCGAAATATGAGGTTGGCTCTTTACAGAATCCTTCCCTTCAGTCAGTGAAAATTCCGGTATGCAAGCAATTGCGTTCTGCAAAATTCGAGGAGTATAAGAAAATAACTTGTGTATCGATTTTGTTGGCTATTTTCGGCAAATTTAAGACTAAGAGAAACGAATGCAATGAAATTGAAAGACAGATAGGTATTCTAGAGTGAATCAGTTATAAACTTAGAACGGAAAACTAGGACTAGGCAGGCTCATATGGACATGATCGAAAGGAAATGTGAAAAATCCTTTGCCTTCTGATAAGTAGGAGTTGGTTGTTGCACTCAAGTCTACCGCATGGTCATTGATAGAACATAACTCATCATCATCTTTTACCGCCGACGCCGGCAGTAAATAACTTGTTCTCCATCAGCTTTATTTTGTGCCCTTCGCCGGATCAGTTCTTCCAAAATTGTTCTTTTGAACGGGGTTCTTCTATCTGTTCGCCTTTTCGTGCCACCGGGCAGGATCTGCCGTCGTAGCGAACAATGGGGCGATAGAGTTACCCATTGTAGAAACAAGCCACGGTGCGGAGAGAATCATGAAAAGTTTTCCTTCTGTGGAGAAAATCCGCATGAACTGTCGTAATATGTCGCATTTAAATTTTGCGGGGTAAAACTGAAGTATTCTTTTGAGGAACGCTCCGAGAAGAAATACTAAAGAGGGCTACGCCAACGGTCATGTATAATTTATGCGCTCCCTTGTTGAGCAAGGAGCGAGATTCTGACAATCCCATTGAAGGAGTATCTTCTAAGGTGCCTATACATTGTCGAAAGAGGATAATCATTTCCTCTCCTAAACTTCCTCGTAAAGGCCTGAGAGTGTCCCTCCGGCTGTATATAAAATAAATAAAATAGGTACTATTACAAAACCGACGTAAGTGTGTCAGTGTTTTTATGTTCCTAGGTTTTGCACAATGCATTAGCATTATGTAAAACCTGGTTAACTTCCGACGTAGATCATCCACAATTTTAACATTATTCGCCACGGCCGAGAAAATTCTATGTAGGAGCCTTTTGGGGATCCTACATATATAGTAACCGTGCTATTATCCTACATATATAGTAACCGTGCTATTATTTCAGTCGGATTAATCTTTGCTCGGTACCAGGTATTGACTTCATCTTCCACGGTATGCCATGGGGTGTCTTCACGATGATAGCCAATATATCTTACTGCATGATATTTGCGACAATTTCAATATCTTGAAAACGGTGGAAATGATACGAATGCCTACTGCACTAGCGCGGCCAAGTGCGTTAGATTTATCATTGCATTGAAAGAGCTACGCGTCAATTATATCTGAAACAAACGAATCAAAACAAGACATTCCTCCATTGGAAACGTACAGCGTTTTGACTGGCTTGATTCTCTATACTACGATTGAAGATCAGACGAAACGAGTACCGACCGCGAACAACCGTTGTTTTTCCTGGGGAAAATATGGGAGTTCCTGACTGTTTTATCTAAAAAATTGTACCAAATTACCAAATATAAATATTAGTTTGAGTTATTTTGCTTTGCTGCATTTTGGATAATAAGAAAGGCGGCACTTAGATTAGAATGGTAATGAAAAGACACCTTGGCATCAGAAGGTGATACTTATGAAAGATCACGTAACTTTAACGAGTTTTTCAGTACTTCTTGTCAGAGGACACTCGAAAATTGGCGAGTTTCGTAAAACAATGGAAGTCTAGGACTCCCAAAGGTATCAACAAACCTTGGTTTAAAGGAGATGGATACAGATCGTGACTTTTTTCGGGTGATATGTCGGGTCCAGTGTTACCACAATTAAATCTGTACCGAGAATTGAAAAATCTTTTCTATCTGTACTCTTCTATAGGAAAATCTGTATCGGATTTTGTACCCAAACAATAACACGGTTGTTTTTAAAAAAACATTTTTCTTACACATATTTTACATTCGTGGAAATCAAACCAGACATTCTAACTCGGTTGTTTTATTTGAACTGTAATTCCGCAAGAAACCAGTTAGAATTCCGGATGAGTTTGACTGGATAATGTCAATATCAGCTCCAGCTCAAATTTTCGTTATCAATTTGTTTGCAACCAAAGGTGGTGAACAGAGCGGCGGCGAGAAGCTGAGATGCGACTGGTACTATCAATAGGATGCGAGAAACCTGCTTACAGAAATTCAAATGGAGCAGGTCAGAGTAAACGTATGCACGTATGCACTTCGAGAAGATTCGCTCGGCTTTCACTAAGACATCATCCCTTTGATTTGCTAGAAGTAGGTTTCTCGCATATCGCATTCTAATGTCAGTTCAAGCTCAATCAGTACCAGCACCACTTCAGATTCTTGCCAGCACTGCTACCTAACTCAACGTTTAGCTGCTGTTTACTAGGATGCATCGCAGGGTTAATCTATCTTACCTTGCCGTCATATAAAAAAATCTGTACCAATCTGTACTTTTTTTACAAAAATCTGTAATCTGTACCAAAAATGCTTCAAAAATCAGTACTAGATAAATATGTACTTGTGGCATCACTGGTCGGGTCATGTCCAATCATTAAGTTGAATGCGCATCTCCAGCATATTGAGGTCGTGGAGAGCGGTCTCTGCGCTTCTAGTGACGGTTATCGCAACACTAAACATGTTGTCTGGTCGTGCGCCTAGTGTTCTAGTGCCAGATCCGTTAAACGAATCCCTTCGGCCTCGTTACAGTCTGAGATATGCTGGCAATCCTCGATCTCTTCTAAATGTCTCTCATATTCTCAAACACGATAGATATCCAAATTTTGTAATCTCTTTTTTTTTGACATGCTAACAGCATCCTTAGCATAAATATAAATAAAATCAAATTTCAATCAAATCCTAAATACTATCCCATTTTTTCAAGAAATTTAAGTTGTAAAACAAAGAAATTTGTATCTGAATAAAAATGTGACGCATGCATTTAGTGCGCAAGACACATACGTGGGTAATCTCAGGTTTTGGTATGTTCCAACTTTCGAGTGGGTAATTTCCCGCTCGATAATTTTCGAGTGGGTAGTACTACCCATAGTATCCACGCATTCCGCCGGCTCTGTAGCCCGCAATACTCCACCTTTCATTCTTAACCAACACTATATTCATACATGATTATCATGTGTTAGTATACTGCTAACTGTGGATAATATTATACAAATGCAGCAGTGTAGTGCAAAGACTTTATTAGTCTGCGAATGTTTTGTCATCTATTCAAGTTTTGATACAATATATCTCCTATTAGGAGCCTCAAAACCAAAAACAATAATTTTGGTGTATATTTTCTGCTAAACTTCTGTTATAAATATAGTTCTTTCACAAAATAATTAAATAAAGAAAATTTCTCTGGATTCCGAAATCTCAAAAAATCACATTACTCGAGATTAAAATATCAAAAATCATGACAAAGATCCTGAAATCATGAACATGAATTACTATACTCATGACTAAAATATCACGAAAATTTGTATAGAAATTAAGAAAATCATGACTAAGATCCTGAAATCATGTAGTTGAAATGTATTAGTAGCGAAATAGTTCACATTGTTTAAACAAAAAGACAAGGTTTTAATTGGTTGAAATTGTTGGGCCAATACATATTTAATAGTAATTATTAATGTTTAATTGAATCGAATCTATTTTAAATAATATTGTTAGAGCTGAGTTTGCAAAGACACTAGTATGTCGACAGTTTTTACCAGTTACCAGTTTTCTGTTCCAGTTTTGACCTTCGAGAGTATTGTATTAATCGGATGATGAACCACGTTGCACTATTTATAGTCCGTCTTATTCCGTTCGTACCGGAAAGTTGATAAGATTCACACTAAAAAAATCGTTTCGTTGACGTAATTCCAAACTTGCCACAATCAAACAAACCGTAATTGACGAAATGACGAAATATAACCGTGTTCTGTTTAATTTTACATGAAAAATGTACTTTTCTTGCTCAGTGCCATAAAATTACACACTTTCAAATTTCAAATAAACGCCATATGTGGAGCAAAATTAAGTGACTTGCAAAATTCAATGACATGTAAAACTAAAATCCAACGTAAAATTATGTTATTTTTGATGCTCGTATACAGGTCAGGAGACGTAAATTTACACGATTTTTTCTATAGGTGTGTTGATCACACAATTTCGAATCTCTTGGAATCTTGAATAGAGTTACGACAATATTCTCTTGTCTGCTGCTCAACAGCTTAAGAAAGTGTAATACTAAGAGAGCAGATTTCAACGAGTGGTACGATTCTACTGAAGCCTGTTCATTTTTGGCTGTGTAGGCCATGTTCATATTGTAACGAAAATTGTCTAAAAACTCAATTAGGCAGATAAAATTAGATAGATTCTAGAGTTCAGAATTCAAATGTTTTAGAAAATATAGGTTTCTCTCGGTAGCCGGCTGCCAAGAGTTTAAAACACTCAAAAACTAAAAACGATCTTTTTTTTGAGTGACCATGTACTCGGAGACTAACTAAATAACTAGGTAATTAACTAATCTTTACAGGTCATATCACTTGCTTGGGGCAACTTTTATTAGACAATCAGCAGTGAAACATGATGCAGTGAGTGTGCAATCTGCCAAAAATCAACGTCACAATGCAACACAACGATATTCATTTGTGGTACGTAGCTTGGTGAAAACATAAATCTGTTTGCTGACAACCACTTTTTCAAAAGCACCATTTAGCTAAGCCGATAGTTTATCCAGCAGCTATTTTGTATGATTTAAATCGTGGTGACCTAAAAAATCGACTGATATTCTTCTTTTAGAGTTTTGCAAAGCGTTCCAAGCGTTCAATTCTAACACATGCTCAAAAAAGGTAACTTGAGCCTTAAAACCCCGCCAACTTGAAACTGAATGATTGGAGAATATTTTGAATTTGAGTCTTGGTTGCCATAACTGAAAGTTGGCATTTGAAAATTAAACTTAATTTATACCCGATTTGAAGGTTTAAAAATCGAAATGGAACAACCTACCGAGCTTTCTTCATCTCATTCGATCCTGGAATAAACAGCCCAATCATAGTAGCAGCCCCAGTCCAGGATTCCAGTGCGTCGCAAGGTGTTCCATAATTACCTAACCGTGGCTTCACTGACGAAGCATTTCAATCAATGTAATGCCCAACTCACCAACCAATCAAGGAAAGCTGACGCGCACACGATGGATTGCTTCATCAAAAAATACCTTGTAAACATTTTCCATCAACAGGCAAATAAGCCTCACTCAATCATCGTTTTGCCGGTTTTTTCTCTCTTCTCGCTTAAACCGTCTCACTTCGTACGTTAATCGGTCTACGTAGCAAAAAAAGAACTGCGGGCAAAACTTTCTCGACGCGGCAGTCGAAATAAAGGTGGGGAATTTCCTTTCCTATTTTTGTTGTTACTGAAGAAGCTGCCTTTGCCACTCCATATTCAATCAATCCGTTACATTCCGCCTTATCAGCAGCATCTGTCGGACATTTTTTGTTCCCGAAGATGCTCGCCTTGCAACAGCAGCAGTTGAAACAAATTGTTGGAGGTTGTGGGGAAAGTTAGTCTAGCAACACACATAATTAATCTTTTTATAGACACACTCCAGTATACCGACGTATGTTGGCAAGTATCGGGAACATCTACGCGTAGCACGAGTCCCGACTGTACTTGAAGCTTTTCGCGGGAGAAAGCAGGAAACATTCCGACCGCCGCCGCCGCCTTCCTCGAAAACAACCATACTCGAACGATTTGGATGAGTTGCCAAGGGGAAACTTTTTCCTATGCTGCAGCCGTTTTGGGAGCTCTAGAAATCCAATAAACCTGCCTACTTGACACAGCCAGCGCCAACTTGGCCCCCCAACACCGAAAACGTCGAAAACTCATTATGCGCCGTAATCAATTACGTTCCGGTAAACTTCATTAATTCTGGATAATAACGCATGATATAGTATGCGTTAGTCGGTCGGTGCCGTGCGAAGGATTGTTTCTGCGAGTTTGTTCGAGTTTGCTTTGAACTAAATTGAATTAGCTAGGTCTGGTTGAGGATGACAGTTACGTGTTGTAGCGTTTCTGGACGGTAACAGACTCCATTTATTGTAGTTTTTCCGATTGACTGGGTTCATCACAGCGAGCTACAGAAAGGTTTGGCCAGAGCAAATTTTTCGTTTTTAGTGCAGACACACTCCAATTATAATCGATCATTTTTCCAGGAAATTCAGCGACAATTTCTATTGGTTTCAAGTAAGTAATCGTTTACAAAGTTGCAGTGGAATTGGTGAACAAAGACGCATCAAATCATTGTTACGTGTAGGAAGAATGTGTTTTATGACCATCATTCTTGGGTAATAATAATTTTACTTCAAAAATGAATGCTTGACCTTTATGGTTTATAAACCACAATCAAAACTTTTATCTTGATTTTTAACCACTCATTATCAAATTAATCCCACCGATCCCATCTGAAACCATGAATTCTTGTCGGCAACAGATGATATAGCCCACCAAAGCCACGACGTTTTATAATGCGCATAAAAAATGCAATTTCCATTAGCCCCGGACGTCCTTCGTAAATATATAGTGCAAGAATGTAGGGAACAACTCAAACGACGCTAAGACGCTACTATAAATTCCGTCCTAATGAAAAGTTGCGTCCTGTAACACCCGGCATAAATAACAGCAACAGAGGGAACTTTTTACGATAGATAATAATCATTAACTTTTAACGATAGATAAATTTATACCCACCGCCGACTGGGCAGACAGTTGGAACCAATCCCAACGGCAGACTGGGCTGAACCCCTTACCAAAATGCGTCCGATAAGCGACGCTGCCTAGGAGGCTAGGCAGGGTTGAAAAAAAAAACAAAACAAAAACGCAGACATAATCATAAGCATCATCGTCATCGTCACTATACACGCCACCAAATAGCGATTGTTTGTCGTGTTGCGCTCGCTATTTCAAGACACAATAGCAGTCTGTTGAATGTCCAACCTCCCGCGCCATTTGCTCGGTGGGGATTTCGAAGCTTGGGTTTTTATTGCTTCCACTCGGCTGATGGCTGACTTTCAAAGGCATTAGAGGCCAAAAGTAAGCCTCGGATTAGAAGGATACGGCGCGAAGGCGCAACGCGACTAGACACACAATCAGGCTGGCTTTTATTGAGTGAGAATCGAAATGAAGAGAGAAGACGATGAAAAGACAATTTTGGCAGTACTGGCTGATGATGATGATGACGGACGAATTAAACATGCAATTCGGGACTCCCGTCAGTCCGAAGAACTGATATCTACAAGAAAAAACAGTTTCTACTTATTCTCGAGCAAGGGCGATTGGTTTTATTGCTCCTAATCAAATTGCGATTATTCATTGTGACAACGGTAGAGCATGGCTTTGTGAGACACAGAAGATGAGCGAGAAACTAACCACGGATCAATAAATCATGGTTGATTATTCTGACTCAATGGCGGTTTTCGTTCGGGAGGAAAGGGTAATGGAATTGAATGGCACTAAAGTGGATCAGGGTAAGCTTTCAACAATTGCACTACAACCTGATGGTGGGAGCCGATCTTTCAGCGAGGCTTTGCATTCATTAAATGCCAAGGATCGCATATCAACTATTTTGTAATTAAACCCACTTCAAGAGCCGAGATCATCTTCAAGCCAAATTTAGACGAACAGTATCCGTGGAATTCCTTGTCGTCACCTTCAAAGCAAATTGTTTTTCAACTTTTTGTTCGCTACAAACTGTTTCGTTGAAGAACTTTCTTCTAAAGTAGAGAGAAAAGTTCCACACACCTGGTGCTGAAAATTCTTTTCGATTGAAGCACGAAATCTTTCCGAGTAAAAATAACCCTTGCGGCTTTTTGTCGCTGAAACTTAATCTCTAACTCAATTAGGAGCTGCTCGTTTCTGTGTGTGGGTGGGTGGGAAGAATTTTGAAAAGTATGCCATAATCTCACTAGACTACAAGCCAGTCCCTAAAGATAAAACAAATGAAACGGACCCATCCTTTTTCACCCACATGCATTAAACAAAAAAAAACTTCAAAAAAGTTAACTTCATTGAGAATTAAAGAACAACATTTTCCCCCTACTCTTGCGCGGCAAATTGACTTGGCGCTTTTGGCATGCGATGTTTACATCACACACATCCACATCGGCCGGCAAGTGTTGCTATTTTTATCAGCCGACGGCACGGTGAAAAACGAGTTTCTCAGAACGTGAAAACGGTTAGAGCAAGGGTGTGGTTTCGGGCAAATAACTCAGTCAACCTGCTGCTTTCTGTTTCTCGCCATTGAAACACATACACACATACGGACACAAAAACCAAGCAAGCGAGGTGCCTTTCTGCTTAAGGCAGCCACAAACTCTTGTTTTATAATTTTTTTTCCTTTCACTCGACTAAACGCCAACCGAAAGTGAAGAATTAAAAATGTTCCCCTTTGAATTGCAGCACGGAAAATAATAAAAGCAGAAGCACCAACCAGAAGTGGCGAATATCAAAAAGTTAAGCTTTTCTTTCATGGGCGCTCCTCGAGCTGAAGTGGTTCCGCAGAGTACCTTCCGACTTTCAATCCTTGCTTTCAGAGCAGGCAAACCGGTGAACCCCCCCCCCCCCCCCCCAAAAGGTAATAACGGCACCATGGCCGGGTTTAGAACGAGCGATCACAAGTGTGAAGGAGAGCTTTCACGAGAAAGGAAAACATGCATAAATAAGTTTTTATTATATTTCAATTTTACGCTCTGAACTTTGTATTTTACAGCTTACTGCTGCGCGCGGAATCGTCCCGAAGCGAGGAAGCGAAAATCCGGGGGTTCTGTGCTAAACCGCGGCTAGCACCTTTGTACACACATGTCACGCTCTAGAAAGATTTGGCATACGCGGTGTTCAAGAGCTGCAGTACCTATTCCCACTGAAGAGCTGGGCCATTCAGTTCTGGTTTACGGTCGACGATTATGGGTTTTGGAGCTGGCGGCGGCTCGGTCCCTCTCTGGCATGGTGGCGAAGTTTTCAGCTAACCAAAAATGACACATGTGCTTTTAATTTTCTGCTTAGTGACTACTGTTTGCACGTTTCAACTGGCATAAATGAGTCTTTTGGTTGCCACAGGTTGGAACATGGGAGTCTAGTAATGAGAAATTGTTGTCGGATTCAGTATACATACGAAGTAGAAACCAGAATTGGAATCCCTAATTTGATTCCAGAATAGGAATGCAGAATCGGAATCCGACCCAACAACGCGGTCTTTGTGTATAAATTTTGTTCTATAGGATCGAGTCTTCATGGTGTGGAATATTTACTGAAGGTGGAAACGGAGTTCAGATTTACGGAAGTCGCGTGTCTTCAGTATCATCACCTGCGCAATTGAGTCATTTAATGAATAGTAAAATTCTTCTTCCATTCCATAAATCGCTAGAGCTCCACAATCTAAATGTAACCATATAAATGTCCAACCCGAAAAACGTCAGAACGATTTTTGATTGATTTTCTACGAAAATGTAAACACGTTGACACTATCGCTCTTACTTGACAATGGTATTAGCCACATGGACTGCCATCTTTGACAGCTAACCCTGCTACAAGAAGTTCGATTACGCAACTTTAATGTCAGCTGGAAAATGTCTGTTTTTTAACAGCAAGGTTTAAAAAGCTTCAAAACCCTCACCTGTAGTGCATTGGAACTGTGTGGGGTTCGCGACTCCCTTTCGTGCCCAACCACTAAAAACGCTCTTTACTCTTTTTTCACCCTTCTCTCCCCTTCTTTCAAGATGATACTTCATAGAGGGGACTACTCAGTTTACCACAGCTATCTCGAGGCCACACTTGATACATGAAATTGCTCGACCTTTGAGCTATTCAGTTTTTGACTCTTCTCTTACTTTTCGTCTTCGTCTATTACGTCGCCATTTAGTTCTCGTCTCAGTGAGCCTTTCAGCAGCTGATTCCCGCGCCATTTAGCTCCTGTTTCCGTGAGTCTTTTAGCACTTTTTAGTCGGATAGTCCTTAGCGAAGAACTCCCTCTACTGTGACTGAGAGTTCCCCGACAGAGGAATTTCTCCCGACACCGATACCCGCTTTCTGAAGCCATTCAGCTCCCAATTTTACCGAGATCTGCTCTGATATTACACGGCAGTGAAACTATTATGCCCCAATTGAGAGTTCCCTGGCGGTGGAATTCTTCTCTGTAGCGATATCTGTTAGAATTAGAATTTACTCTACTGTAAATTCCTCAGCGGAACATTTCTCCCGATACCGATGTTCGTTTCCGTGAGCAATTTAGCCTCCCGCATTGTCCCAATCTACTCGATCTAGTTCCCGGCGGTGGACCTAGCCTACTCAACCGTTCAGCTAATAGGTGGTGAGGCTTGGCTAGCGATTCCGGGTAGCTTCCGGTTCACTGGCACCCCAACGACCCACTGCTGGCTTTTCGACGCGATCTACTCGAACTAATCCGCGACGGTGGATCTATCCTACTCACAAGCTATCCGGTAGGGTGACGAGGTCGGTCCGATGATTCTGGTGTAGCCTGTCATCCGGTTCACGGGCGCTCCGACGACCCGGACCCGGTGCTATGGGCCTAGGCGGTGGATTTAAATCCGAAACCCGATTTGTGGTTTCACTGCGGTTTTCTAGCCGACGCCGCTACTTTGTTGGTCCCTTCGCCACTTCCCCTGCACCTCGGAGAGTATATTCGACGCTACTCTGTTGACCACATCCTAGATATGTTCTTCGTGGCACATGTCTACAACGATATTGTCGACTGGCACGCTGGGCATACCCTTTGAAATTCTACCAGGCTATGGCATTCTAAAACTACGTGTTTCGGCGTCTCTTGCACGTTCATACAATCCGGACAAAGGGGTGATGAAGTATGTCTAAACCGATGCAGGTCCGGAAGTATCTGTGCCCGGACAAAAACTGCGTAAAATGGAAGTTCGTCTCACCATGATTCCTACGCCGATACATTTGGGATGAGTCAGTGGTTCACCTTCCTTCCTCCGCGACGTCCCACTCTTGCTGCCACTTAGCGAGTCTGCTCTGAACAGTATCCTTGAATTTCTTGTATTCCTTTGCTGGTAGCATTCCACGTCCTTAGCCAGAGTGATGCAGATGGAAGCCATTCCTGCAATGTTGCACACCGCCTCCGACGATATCGCGCTCGCAACATTAGGCGAAACATGCTTGACAACTTTGTTCGGTTCCACTTTAATTTCAGCGTAGCAGGCCTAGCGGGTAAGCCAGATCTCAGTAGTGAGGATGAGACACCCGCCAGGAGACGTCTCGTGCTACATCGGCATGATCCTTGCCAATACGCTACTTGTTCTCGCAGCGTTCTTACATGCATAGTCAACATGGCTGTTGTAATTTAACCGATCGTCGATCATAACACCCAGGTGCTTCAGCGCATGCATCGATGTAATTGAGTGACCTCTGACGCAGACCAACACTAATTCGGTCTTGTGGTGAGCCAGCTGCAACTTGACATTAGCCATCCAGGTTTCCATGATGACTATTGTCTCTGCCGTCAACATCTCTACTTCCTTGAAGGTCGCCGGTTTTCGTCAGGACAACGTTATTTGCAAAGTCAACAATCTCAACTCCATTGAGCAGTTCCAGTGTTAACACTCCGTTGTAAATTATATTTCAGAGCGTTGGGCCGAGTATGGAACCCGTAGGTACTCCCGCCGTGACCCTAAACCTCTGCCCCATGTTCGCCTCGTAGACCAGTACTCGGAAGTATCTTCTCAAAACTTTGCACAAATAGTCCGGGACCCGCATTCTGTGCAACGCTACGGCGATAGCCATCCAGCTGGCGGTTTTGCCGCGTTCTTCACGAAGATCGTTACCACAGTGCAGTAGCGAATACTTCTTCTCTTTTGCTTCAATGCTTTCCCGCGATCGCGATGACTGTACAAGTGACGTCCGCTGTCGAGATCCCATTCCCGAATCCGAGGTTCGTCATCCGTTTGGAAAATGACCATTTCCAGAAGTTTACCAAGAGATTCCATCAGGTATATAGACAAATCCGATGCTAGATCTCCTTGTGGCTTCCCTGGTTTCGACAGCAACATCAGCTTCTGGATCTTCCATCGATGTGGGAGTAGCCTTCGTCCAGTCATTTCTGTAGGACTGCCCTGAATATGTCCAGAAACGCCAGGATAGCTGTCTTCAGTGCCACATTGGGGATACTATGCGAATTGTGAACTTTCTTCGCTTTCAGCCCTTTTGCCACTATAAGGAGCACGTCAACGTAGTTGTAAGCAGCCATGCGGTTGGGGCTTGCTACGAGAAAAGACCCTCCACGATATTTTTCAATTTGTCAGCGCACATTTCAGCTGGTGTCGTTGGACCATTGATCTTGACCACCACGATACGGAAAGCGTTGCCTTCTTATAGCAGATGGACTTTCCAAGCACTAAGCGTTTAGAAGCGGCCCTAGCTACACGGAATGTCACCATATACTCTTCTCTGACTGCCTCAGATCTTGTTCTCTGAATGCGTCTTCTGGATTTTGGGCAGGCAGCACGGAGGATGCTTAGCCTTTCCATCAGCGACGTGAAACAGAATTTTAAGCCGATAATGGATCCCTGACCGTCTTTACGGAACGTGCTAGCGGAACCTTTGTTGCAAAGATTTACATTCAGCTTCACCAGGACTTCCAACAGGCTGCAACCTTTTGCGTCAGTCACCCTGCTACTCCACTCCATGGTCCAATCGTTAAAATATCTTCTATATCAACCCGGAGTTCGTCCGATTAGCGAGTCGGTTAGCGCACCCAGCATCCGATTGTACTGCTCCACATCGTCCACCATAGGGCAGTATAACAGCTATATACGCTGATCCTGGCGATCGCGAAGCCTTCGTGTGTGCTATCCACCACCTCTTGCACAGCGAAACCGCCCATCACTTGAATTGCCGCCATCCCTGCATTATCTACCACCCAGTAACCGTTTTCGGGAGGAACACGATACGGCTCTGCATTGATTGCAACGTCGCACTTCGCTTCTGTTGTCGACTGCCACAACAGTTGCTGTACAATGTCACAATGAGGCGAGAGATTAAGCTGGGTTATCTCCATCATTGTTGGCCTGCTTTCGCCTTTTTGTACACAGGGCATATGAAGCCGCCCGTCGTGTGATAATTTCCGTAGGTTGGCAGATCGTGCACTTTGGTTGCTCCGTGCAGTCTCTAGCAACGTGCTCTTTTCTCTCCATGTTTTTTCACAGTGCAGATCTGTCCGGGTCCTTGTGGTTCTCTCCTGATGTCGGGGGGCTGTGTGTACATGTATATATGTACGTATGTGTGTATATGTCAGCGGCAAATTTCAAGAAAATTATGTACAAAAGAAAGGTGCAACAACATCGCCATCGGTTGCTATTGAATTTCGTTTAGATCGGAGTTCTGGTTCCGGAGTTACGAGTGGTAGAGTGCGGTTACTCATCAAATTCCCATATAAACCGGTTTAAATTTGCTATCTAAATGAGACGAAAATGAATAAAAAATTTTTAAACTACTGAAATATGTGCTACTGGATCACTGACGCCCATATGAACTCTTTTTGATTACTTTAGTCACCTCATCGCAAGCTCACCGAAAGCTTGGAGGTATTGATAAAGTTCCTGAAATAGATACACACCATTTTATCCGAGATGGCTGACACGATTTTAACAAACTTAGTTTCAAATTGATGGTATAATGCTCCAATAAGTTTCCATTGAGTGTTTTTGTTGATGGAGCTTCTGGTTCCGGAGTTACAGGTTTGAAGAATGCAATCAAACAGCAAACTCCCATATAAACTGGCACCACCATCATGTCCAAATGATGTAATAAATTGGGCTCCTATGACGGGTTTTGATGCACCTGGGGAACTGGCCGAAGTTAATTTCTCCGCAAATTTTACGTGCTTTTAAACAAAAGTGTCAATACTTCACTTGAATTTAATTCAGATCAGACTTTTGGTTCCGAAGTTACAGGTGGGTTACTGCGGAGCTTCGACAGGTTCGCAAGTCTCGGATTTCAGAAATAAAGTTACTTCGGTTCTTCGATGATGACTGAACACATGGTTGAAAGTGACTAGGTTAGGATTAAGATACCCGTGCATATGAAAGATAACGAAATCGAGATAAGGTTACATTACCTAACACCGTGTTCTCTCTATGGGCCAATTGCAAAATACATCTCGTAATTCGGCGAAGTAGAATACATTTCGCTACATACTTGAAAATATTTCTGCACGAGTATTCCTAATGATGTTATTGTTGAAAGGATGCGAGTCATAAAACCTATTTTCTGCAACTTGCCTAAACAATCCAAAACTCAAAATACACAAACATAATCCAGGTCACATATATTAATTTCACGAGCATCAGAACAATGTCCAATCAAAACCACCACAGTCCGGTCTATCTCTACCATGGACGCCAAGTTCGGCCCAGGGCACTGACCAGCTAACATCAATCAATTAGCATTTTGAATCAACGTGATGAAACACAATAACCGTTTCTACGTTGTTATGTTATCTCCTGCCATTGCCGTTTCGTAATACCGGAGCTATTCTCTCGATAGTCCCAAACCGACCGAAACCACTCACGTGATTACAAATTCCCTGCGAAAAGCAATTTCCTATCCAAATGGCAGCATTCATTCCTCCAAAGCATGGATCAGAAAGCAATATTTAAAACCATCAAAAAGGTGCCATTGGCCAATCTGTCCTTTGCGTAGACGAGAAAAAAAGGCAATCTCAGTTCAGTTTGCTTCGAAATCGAAGACAATAAAGTTAAATGACTGACCAGAATCGAAAATAACCGTTGACGACCAGTTTTTTTCGTATCCCTCCTACTCCGAGCTGCTGCATCGAACCACACGTCCGCGAGCTGTAACAACCGGTCAAAATCGATTTTGATATGGCACCCATCAAATGCCAACTGAAACAAACAGAAAAAAAACTCACCCACACAAACCGTGGAACAGTGCTGGGGACAATGATCGTTTTATGTCGCCATCTGCCCGCATCAATTTACAGCTCCGACAACCCCTGAACTACACGGCGCTTGTCGACTCACTGCTGCTGCTTTGGCAGAGAGAAAACATACACCATTACTGCTGCCCTGAAGGATGTCTCTTTTGCGACCCGGAAAGTACTACGGAACTGTGTACGAAAGACGAAGCCACTTACCCGCAACTTTAGTGTCCCAAATCTGTGTCGAGTCTGTCCGGTCGTCATTCAGTAAAATGCTTGGCAGGCTGGTCCCCAAGGAGACGAATCAAACATGGCACAAGAGCAAAACTGGATCTAGAACAAATAAAAATGTAAATCTATCCTAAGCAGGACAGACAGCAAACCAATTAAAATCATTGTGGTGGCCAAACGAGACAACAACGCTCGTTTCTAGGGCGACTGGTAGAAGGAATTTTATAGCCATCGCCCGAGAGTTTAGATACCACCCTCACCGCACAGCCACGGCTAGGATGTGAATTGAATCCGTGATTATTATTAAATCAAATCAGTAAGGATTTTCGGTTGGCTTTTTGCTATCTCAGTGCCTGAGGACTGTAAGTGGGATAGTTACGGATTTTGCTGGATGGTTTTTGAACAGTAGAGTAGGGTGAAAAATAAGATGTAACGTCCACAACAGACGGCGAACAAGATGGTCCCTTCGAGACGAGCGACAGTCCGGAAGACAAGTTAATAATATTGTGCTAATAAAATTTAAACTTTTTCCGGATCCTTTCGGGCATCATTTGAGCTCTTGTCTGTTCTTTTTTGAAAATCGGTTCGGTACAGGTTGACAAGGGGGCAGTTGTTCTAGGTTACGAATAAATCCCAAAACGTGCGACCCAGTTTCTGTTCATAATGTCAACTGAAAATCGGATTAGCGTGTTTTATTAATTCTAGAAAATAAATACTTTTTTTAAAAAACAAAAGTTTTGCCGGTCCCTCGGACGTAGTGTTTCCTTCAAACCTTCAAAATGCTTAAGTAACCCATCAACTGTCTCGAGCGACAGGGGACCGGATTTGTGGATTCCAACTAAAACTTTTGTCATCATGCAGCAGCCCTTCACTCGGTTGGTATGGCTGACGCATTGCCCCGAGGGGTCCAAAACGGAGATGACCACATTTCATTTCCCCTTCTTCAACTGACAGCGTCTCCGATACCGACGGTAACTTTCTTACGCAGAACTGGCCGGACCGTGTAACAAGTTTGTTGGGGCTTCCAGAAATAAATTTCAAAATTATTCAAATCACCATTCCTTTCGCTGAGTTCGGTTCGATCTCAGTTAGGCTTTTCTGTAGCTAGACAGTGTTTTGAAAATTGTACCATTTTTACTTCAGCACTGTGAAAAAGGTTGAAATTTTCCAGCATCCTCGGCATGATTGATTTGGGTATGGGTATATACATTATGGCATTTTCTTGCGGCTGATAAGCAACGAAGAATGAGTCTCTTGCCGGGAGGAGACGACGCTTTTTACCGGTCGTAAATATATCAGCGGAGATGAAATTTCAACTGAAGCGTTTATTTCAATCCATGTCCTACGTGGCTCGCGAGTAAATCAGGCGCCTCTCAAGCACAGCAAAAGGAAAATTTATGTTTCGTCCGATGTTGAGGAAATTTCTTCCTTCCGAACGATGACTTAGGTTGGATTAGATAGAACTTCTAGGACGACCGGCAAATTTGGACAGTAATAAAAATGGGTATTCCGGGGGCTTGCAAAGGGACTGCTCGTGTGCTCTCCTGTTCAATTTTCGCTAATGAGATTACCGCTCGATAACTTTGACAATGGGAAAAAGTTTTCTCTACTTTTACGATCCAAAATGGGCAGCTTCTGCGGTGCTGTACGGCGAAGGTGAACTTTGAAATTCTGCTCACGAGCACCGACACCGGGCTAAATTCGTGCCAGTTTTTTCTCCGTACAGTTCTTTCTTGAATAGACTATATAGGAAGGTGTTACCGCCATGAGCACAAGCCGGTAAAAGTTTCCGAGCAATGAAGGTGACATTCGAACAAACTACTTCAGTGGATACTTAATCCAGCCAATTTTCTGCACTTTGACTTGGGAAAATGGAGTGTCTCAAACTCACTCCGTTAGTGGATGATTAGCATTTTGAGAAGAATTCTTTTTCCTTAGTACATTTTTTGCAATGAAATAATAAGGATTTTGAATTGTTTATTATTTTTACATTGGTACTTTCAGAGTGAAAGTTGATCATATAATTTTTGTTGAGATCGTCTAATCTTGAACCATGCGTCTCCATTTTTTTTCAATGTTATGGAGACATTAATGTACAGTGTGCAGTTAAATAAATAAACAAATAAATAAATTTCTCAAGTGTTCCGGCTATTTCGAAATAATGGTTGACACCATTTTGATTACATAACTAAAGTTTGTTTTTTGCATTTTCGCACACTTTATCCAGTTATTGTTGGTTTGAAGAGAAATAGTCGTTTTTATGACATACATGAGTCTATTTTGGCACTGTTAAGAAGAGGGTCGCAAATTTTTAATTTATTTGATGAAGCTATATTATTTAAAACCATTCTCAGAATAAAGTATCAGTGTACTGTTCCTTAATCATCTATATAAAGCTTTTTCAGCAGAAATATCTAAATTTTCAGCCTAATTGAAAATAAATGTTCTATTCTGTGCATCAATTAATTCAATTATCGCCTGTTTGTCATGCCAAATTTCACTCCATCGAAAAAAAGCTGATTGAAACGCAATGCCTTATATTACTTTGTGCCAAAAAATTTCTAGCTGGTTTTCCAGATCGTGAACGCATGATTTATAAAACGAATTATTCATATAAGAGTTTCGGTTTTTGTTTCAATTGGCTGCATTAGATAAACATGGAAAAACACAAATTTATTGAAAATTCGTGTATGCAACTTAACCTCTTCATGTCCATGTACAACAACAAGGTAAGGTATGTTCAGAACAATAAGTTATGCTTATAACTGATATTACCTTGAAAATTGTCTGAAGAACCGAAGCAGTGCTGCCAGGAAGTTTCAGTTTCAATAACAGCGAAAATTTAGTTGGATTCTTTTAAATATTCTAGGAGAAGGTAAAAACTGACCAGCTTCTAGCACGACGAGAGAAGCGCCTATCTTGACCAAAACAGGTTTATCATCTTAATATCTTAATAGCCCTCAACTGTTTCAAGAAAAAATAGTTTAGAATTGTATATGCGCTTGGAATAAGTTTGGTGGTGCCCACTCCGTCATTTGTCAGGGTTTTTTCGGCCTGAATTGTGCTGTCATACGGCATATCAATTTGCATCAACTCAACAACGCATTCACAATTAAACGCATTAGGACTTATCTGTGCGTACTACTATTGGTTTCAGAGATTCCAGTTCGTTGGTTAAACAATTGATTTATTCATAACCTCATATAAGCCACTTGGAGATTCAATTATTGGAAAGAAATCTCTTCGTAAAACGTTAATTTCGTAGATCTGGGATTACGATATGTGACGATATCTATCGAGACGTTTGAATGATCAGAGATAATGTATTCATAATCAAATAATGACGTTTGTTAACTCGTACTGTCGAAGCAGAGAGTAACGTTTAATGCCCCTCACCTGTCAGATCGTCCCTTTGAATGTTGTCATTATACAAAAATGAATGGTTCATGATTCGTACTACATGATTCAAGATCTATTTTGAATGCTTGTGAGATTTAGAATTCGTAATCATTTTCATTTTCATGCAACTCTGCACATTGTCTTGAGAGTCTTATACAGCCACAAATCGTGTTCGAGATGTAGTTCACAAAATAAGATAGGGTAGACGAACCCTTATTCATCTCATTAGTCAGGATGTCACACTATTTCATTGATAACACGACTTAGAGTGACTGGATTGTGCTTAAATAGGTATCACCGTCTTAGCTTCGTTCCTAAGAAGCAGTACAGTTAGAATTATTGCCGTTATCCGGATGCTGCTATCAACGAAAATCAACACTTTTTGCAGGTGGACGCTAGCGCAGCCATCAGCTATCCAGCCATCAGAAGACCACGTACATCATCTATATTATCAGAATGTTAGAGGACAGCGCACAAAAATCGATAAAGTTAGTTTTTTCTTACAGAGACCTGGCTGAATAATGAAATCAACTCGCTCCAGCTGTTCGACCCAAGGTATACGGTTTGTCGCAACGACCGAGACTCAACGTGTTAAAGCCGAAGTTCAAAATCGCTAGTAAACGTTCAGTGGCGGATCCAGAGGGAGGGTTCTAGTGATCTGGGCACCCTCCGCAATTTTTGAATTTGTTGAGAAATTTGAAATTGGTTTCAATTTTATATTGGTTTCAAACTCAAAACCATTCCATTCTAAATCTGACCACCAAAGTTGATTTTCATTAAGTACGATTATTATCTATTGCGAATTGTACAATTTTCTTTTAACAATCTAAATTTCAGCTCCCTTCCGAATTTCTTTTCTGGATCCGCCCCTGAAATGGTTACAAGTCGTATAACTGTTACTTCTACTACAGACATATGTTACGGACACAATTTGACCTTAAACGAAACCCAACACGTTTCTGATCTTTCGTGAATAGGAAGCGTAAGGACGATGGGATTCCTTCTACCATGATATTTTCGAATGAATCTTCAAGCAGACCAAGGGGCATCTGCAACTTATTCGTGAATCACTTCTCAATGGTATTCAAAACGGTTTCGGTCAGCTCCAATCAGGTGGAATGCGATCTTAGCGATGTTCCATACAATGTCATGAATCTAAGAAACACTCTCACTCTTTCTGAGGACGGCGTTCTTACTGAAATACGAAAGTTGAAGTAATCAGCATTGGGAATTCCTGTAATTACTATAAAAATATGAGCAAGTACACTGTGTTCCCCTCTTCGAATATTTTCAACTAGTCGTTATCGCATTCAAAAATTCCCGAGTGTTGGAAAAAAAGGGCGATAAGCAAAATGTAGCAAACTACAGAGGCTTAACGTCGTTCTGCGTTCGAGATGCTAGTAGGACATGTCCTTCTTGGCGAATCCAAGCTATACATCTCAATCGAGCAGCTCGGAATTTTCTAGATCTACAACCATTTAAATTTAACTCAGTTCATCTCACTACTCAATAAAACATGCGCAAGTAGACACCGTGTATACCTGAAAGCGGCGTTCGATTATATCATTCATTCTCTCCTACTAGCAAAAATGGAGCGGCTAGGGCCGTCACCAAATTTCATTGAATGGCTCAAGTCATACCTCAGAAATCGTTCCCTACCCGTAAAATTTGGAAACAGTGAGTCTGATAGGTGTGCCAATCATTCGGTAGTGCCACAAGGAAGCAATCTTGGGCCTTTGTTACTCATTCTATTTTTCAATGACGGCTGCTTAGTTATTCCGGTTGGTTGCAATCTTGTCCACGCTGACCACCGGAAGCTGTTTCTAATAGTCAAGTTCAGGTTTCGTAAAAGAAACGTAAACTGTTGATCATCTTCCAGGTGAAATTCGAGCAGTCACGAGGAGTACGCCCAAAAGTTCGTCGAAAAGGTGTCTCAAAGATGCCATAATTGTTGTTGGAGGTGATTTTACGTCCTATTGAGGCAAAAGTATCAAAGTGCCGATCAATAATTTTAAATAAACCTATTTGTTTTTTTTTAAATATTAACGACAAAAAGTACCTTCATACTGGACAGACTGTATATTGAAACAGGAAGGACCGTATCGCGTACATAATTTAAAATCAACAATTTACTTATTTCCAGCAGGATTACTACTAAAATGTTAAAATGGGTGACAAATTGCTAATATTTATGGGTTCAAACTACTGATGGCCAATCATAGTTACTGTTTACCACCATCGACGGTACCGAAAGTTTCGGAAGAATTCGGTACATTGAAAAATTAAGTACTCACCGTATTTGGTTCTCAAATGCTTCATCCACATAAACTGCTGTTGAATTTCAGTTGAAAATTTGGACTCCCTGTTCTGAATAGTGAATTTGGGGTTATTAATCCAAATGTGATGAAGATGCATGAAAAGTCGAGGTCAAGTGCTATTCCGACAAAGATAATTCTTTTGCGAATCCAACTTTAAGGGACTTTAGCACTTTTTAGCGCTACTTATATTGAAAACTTATGAAATAACTCCAAAAATCGTTATGTTACCCCCAATCGAGATTTTTATTGAGCAAGTGCGTCGTATGTCACACACAATATGGGCTTCAAACATTTTGAAATTTGCTGCTTCGCTGTAAACTATTCTCAGTTGGTTAACAAAATGTAGTCGTACAGGTTAGCTAAAACCAACAAATTCAAACAAGAAAAGATTCCAGGATTGGTATGATGTAATATGCTGAAATTTTGACTATCGGCCGATTTCATACTAAATTATGCTCAAATGCAATATTTGTCATCTATATATGCACGTCTTTTAGCACAATTTATCTATCATCCAATTTCTGAAAGCTGATTTTGAAAAACTCGGTCGTCAAATGCTTTCAAAGTTAGTATTGATGTCAACATGCTCACAAAACCAATTTTGTTTTAGTGACAAAATTGTGAGTTGGCGAAAGAGCGCATTACACTGAAAAACGCTAGTGAACTGCGCAAATCAGGTTATAGCCTATCTGACACATTCCGCGGGCTTGTACACCAGAAGGAGGTTTTTGTTTTGCCTTATTTTGGTATCACAATATTTTTTTTACGATTCGGTAGTGTTTAAACTATTGAAAAGTTATGTAATCCAACTATTGACATTTCGACAAATAGTATAAAAATATACAGCAAAGTAAGTTGAATTTCACGGAAAATGGCTCCTAAATTATTGACTTCTAAGAAAAGTTCTATTTCATGAAACTATGATTGAAATTATTATCTGTTCAAAGTAATTTGTTCGTTATTGAGTGTAGAACAATATAACTAGAAGGATTTTTTTTCTTGATTTGACCACTAATACTTTTTGAACTAATAGGAGTTTTGGTTGTTTCTGCGTTGTAACGTCACGAAAAATGCCCATTTTTTAATTTTATAAAAAAACTGAAATTTTGTTCAAATTTATATTCCGGATTCTATTTGTGTTAAAAAAAACTTTTCTATAAAGTCTACAATTTCTTTTATTGGATGTGGGGAACTAAAGTTAGAGCAGCATACACTTTGCGTTGTAACGTCACGTAGTTTAACTTTTATCAGACGCTTGAATGATTTATCAGATATAGTGTCAAATTTTACTTCGTATGGTTTATTGAAACGCTTTCAAGTTGTTTCGTGAACAGGAAATTATACTAGCGTGATATTCATAAATTCAGAATGTATATCCTTAAGTGCTTAAAGTGTTATATACCATCGACACATTCATTCGTGACGTTACAACGATTTGACCAACCTTCATTCTCTGTTACAACTTTTTCAAATGAACTATCCGAACTTTGTTTTCGGGTTAGTATTTAGCCCTTAATAATAAGTGCGTTCCCTGAATATTTCTTCGCTTCCAGCAATCAACAATTCCACACTTCGCCATCATCGACGAGACAACCGATATAAGGTTATCCGCAACCTCCCGATCAGAATGAAATAACAAGATTATAACAAAACACAATTTTTGTAACATATTGTGTTATAAATTAGTTAGTAGTTAAAATAACAGAAAATAACAAGTAATAATGCGAGATATAGTTTTGAAAGATTTCTGTTATGTGTTTCTGATCGGGCTCCGTTGTAGTCACACGTGCCGTCATTTAGTAACTAACATATACATCGTCAAAGCAGCCACATTATCGAAATGCCTGAGGTATTAAATCCAATATAGACGGATATCTATTCAAATTTACGGGAGGTTGTAAAGACATAATTGGGTCTACAGATACATATCCGGGTGACCGCACTAAATCGTCTCAATTGCTTAGAGTGGGATAAAAAGGCTTTGGCACATCTCAAATGAGCTCAAAAAAGATAGATGAGGGAGTGTTTATTGGTGTTTGCAGACATTTAAAATCCCGTCGAATTGACGATTGGATGTAACACATTGTTTCGTAACATCACGGCGATGTGACGTGTTCCTTATCTTTGAATCTTTGCAAGTATAATATATACAATATTTCAGTATACTTAGGGACGATTCATAAATTACGTAACGCTTTTAGGGGAGTGGGGGGAGGAGGTACGACAAGTCTTGACATAGGGGGAGAGATCGTTACGTAACATGTATTCAGCGAAGAAAAAAAATTTCAATGAATTTGTTACGTAATAGAGGAGGGGGATGGAGACATTTGTGACAATTTGTTGCATGGGGGGAGTCAATTTTGGGCAATTTTTGCGTTACGTAATTTATGAATGGTCCCTTAGCACTGTCGATTGTCTGGCGCTTAAATTGTGCTCGCTTTATCATATAAATCCACTTGATTAAGCCCAACAATACAAATATCATACTATAAACTCGGATCGGGAAACTGATTCCTTACCAAATTAAATACAGGTTGGACTCGATTATCCGGGGATTCGATTATCCGGGGAAAATGATTCGATTATCCGGGTGTTTTGAAAAAAATCAAATTTCAACTATAATGCCTTATTGTAGTGCTAATTCGATCATTGCAGTCAATAGAACATTTTTTCGGGCAATTTGGGGGTCTAGGGTTAACCTCCTCTCAAACTTTAACCTACCTCAAAATAGCTTATATATGGGTTATTCCGCGCAGTGACCTAAAAAACAAAACTTGGAATCGACCTTCATGGATTGGAACCAGTTTTGAAGAAATTGTTCATTTAGAGCCAATATATAATAACCTAAATTGTTGTGTCGTTTAAACAGCCCCTCAGTCCATGGGAACACTCTTAACCGTTATGTGTCCGACGCGGTACTCGGATACCTTTTTAGGTTACAAATAATGAAATTCCTATGTTTTATCCGTAGCTGGAAATTGAAACTTTGTGACATCTTAGAACTTCACTAAGTCAAGCCTTTGGGATAATAATGTTTTTAATGTAGTAAGAAGGGAGTGAGGAGCGGCTCCTGAATTTTTTACTACGTCACAGGCCGACGTGGATACCCGGGTACCCCCAAAACTGAAATGCCAATAACTAACGTAATTTCCAACCGATTTTGATGCTTTTTGGTGTTTTGGATTCAATAACTCATCCATTTTTGGACTTGGTAAAAATGAATCGGGTTATTTCAACCGGTTCCCGGGAATTCGGATTTCCGGAAGCATGTTCCAGTGCTTGGATACTATTTGTGAATTTCAATGAAATACTAGCAATACGGGTATCAAAATTCTTGGCATAGCATCAATAGGCTGTATCTCGTGGTATTGGAACCATTTGGTGATTTCACCCCGGAACGGACATTCCGGAGCAGGTTCCCGTAGGGCCGTGAATGGCCATTCCATTCCAATTCCATTTTTCAAACTACCATAGGGTCCCGTAACAATAAATAATAGACTTCCGAGACAATTTGAAGAGTTTTGATACTCATTTTGTTAGGGCATTATTTAAATTTACAAATCATACCCTAGTATTGGAACATTACTCCGGAAAATCCGGATTACCAAGCACCAGATCCATTCATCCGGTCCAATGTTACAGAATCCAAAAGTGGACGATTTCCTGAATCTAATGCATCTAAAAGTGTCAAAATCGGTTAAAGGAAGCCATAGTTATGAGCATTTTAATTTGTGGGTACCCGGGTACCCTCGTTGGCCTGTTATAGGTGTTTTTTGTTGGACACATAACGGTTAATTTTAATAAATTGTTTAAAAAAATGTTTTTCTTCGGATTATATCTCTGGTACTGTTTGCACTAGAATCAATCAGCGAGATATTTTTTTTATGATTTGTTTAGGGATTCCAAAAAAATGAAAAAATTTTAATGCCAATATTGCCAAATATGCTACTTTTTAATTTTTCACTAAAAGTACATTTTTCTCGTAATACATCGGTTACTGTAGGCCACATAAAACGTAATTATACCTACATTGCTCGGTCGGTTTCTGGCTATCTCTTGGGATAATGATGACATGCTTCTCAGGATTCTGTTTGGATACTTTTCAAGATTCTGGTCGAAGTATTCTTAGCATCCCAATAGAATCTATTTCAGAACTTCGATTCAATATTTATCCGTATTTCTACGGTTTTTCTCTGAATTTTGATGCAGGATTCTAGAGAAAAGCTTCTTAAATGTCGAGTGGAGTCTTTCTCAAGATAGAATTCCACTGAAGGTTATGCTTTATTGCAGATACTGATAGAATCATGGTCCTATTATCAATGGAATCCGGTGTAATGTTCTGATGAATATCCTGCTTTGAGTTCCAGTGGACTTTGACACAAACAATATTGCTCTTCTCCCATTATCCCCTTCAATAAGTGATTCGTGCTCAGAATTCCAATAGCATCATTAACCCGTTCGTGCCCTTCTGGTTGATGAACAACCATGTTTCTATATGACTATAACTTTTGGTTTACACAACGTCAAGTAAGGCTAATAACTGCGACTAAGATCTTTCATTTGAGCACTAAAAGTTTTAAATATTAGCATTAGAACAGAAGCTATTACAATTAATCTGATTGGGTTCCGCTGAAGCAGTGTTGCCAGGGATAGTATCTGTTAATGGCGAAAATGAAATTTTGGAATATTTTCTTAGCCTGGGAATATTATTGAAAACTGCTAAAACTTTCTAATTTAGATTGCCCTCAATTACCTTTTTCATGCAATTGGACTAAATCGGAAGGTAAATATTGAGTAGCTGCAAAAGAAGCACATATCTTTCTTAAACCAGGTGTTTCGTGTTTCTTGACCATAACAGTGTTAAGGAAAAATGGTTTTGGGACCCCATACGCGGTAGAAAAAAGTTGGTTAAGAAATGGTTAACGAGATTCTGAAAAGAGACCCGGCCGTCACTGGAGGTGATTTCAATTCTTGAGTAGCCCAATCAAAGATGGATGATAGGCTATGTAAAGAGGGCGCCAGCAGTACTACTCGCTGAGGCGCCCGGGAACCTGGTAGTCCTTCGCTAGTGACAAGTATGAGTGGGACAGTTTGCGAAGACTACACGCGTAGTTATTACCTGACAATCCAGTATTGGTCAACTAAATGATGCTACAAGGACAAGGACAAGGATCTCTTTGTGGGTGCGCAACACGCACTCTTCCAATTAGAATGACTAGACATGTTAGCTGTAATATGTGACACTCCACGTAAATTAAACTGAAGCCAAGAAACAGACGACCCCTAGTTTACTTACTAACTTTATTTTTTCTGGTATTCGAGTAATCGAAACAGTTACCTCGGAAAATCTAAGCCCTGGGTAATCGAGTTTGAATTGTATTGCAAAAGACACACCTTATTAAAAATTTTATCTTAGAATTTTTGTACAAATAGCTATAAACAACTGATACATATCGTTAACTCGTTACCAATATGAAAAATAAATGAAAACCAACTGAAAATACAAATCACACCCTGAAGGTCTGAAAAATCGACTAGGGCCAAAATAGGTACTTTTACATTAACCATAATAGGAAAATTTGCCCTGGTCATTTTATATCCAATTCCTCCACGAATGAAGCTTAAATTCATGAAATAACGCAAAAAAAGTTTGATTCGATTATCCGGGTGATTCGATTATCCGGGGTGAGATTTTTTTCAAATCCCCGGATAATCGAGTCCGACCTGTAAAGCAATACTGCCAGTTTACTTTTGTTTGTGAAATATGTGTTAAAAGCTGCTATTCTGGGTACGTTAAACTACCAGATTGAGCCCTGTCAAATAATTTAATGTGTCAAATGGCTCAAATCTATCAACAACATATATGAAAACACATTTCTTGGCTTGATCAATTATTTGTGCGACAATTAAAAAAAAATAAACTGTAGCGTGATTTTTCGACTACCCCATATTGTAATTCGAATAAATTATCATTAAACGGTTAAATGTGATAAATATTTAAAATTTTACTCAAAACAATAGCACCAGCGCAACTTACAGAGTTGAAGATTTTCGTGACGTTACAACGCAATGAGATATCGCTTTTCTGAAAAAGGAGCGTTGTAACGTCACGAAAGTTAAAAGATGCTTAATAAGAAACAAAACAATAAAAAATATATTTAATGACACCTAGTTATTTGTATGCTATTTAGAAATACATCATAGAAGATTTGTTCTTGATAAAAAATCTTATAGAGCAGATATTTTGACTTTTATAGAAATACGTTGAAAGTTCTAATTTGTGACGCGTTGTAACGTCACGTTACGTTATCGGTCATAAAACAATTCTCTTCCAGTATATTCAGTTTATGTTTATTGAATCCTTAGTGAAATTTTGTCTACTTTCCGAATCTGTAATAAGTTTTGATGTAGGCGTTCATTTGATAAAGTTATAACGTATTAATGGAATGAAGAATCGTCAAATCGTTGTAACGTCACGAAAGAATGTGTCATCTATTTTCCTTGCTGACTACTCACTAATATCGGTTTACTTGGCGTCAAAACGGAGTCCTGTTCGAATCTCGATATGTTTGATACTAACACAGTTTGCTAGCACATGTAAAATGAGAGCACCGTGGAAATAGCATAAATACATGAGATACTCTACTGACTATATACGGTGTGACTTGAAATTGCATTGTAAATGATTACGTTGATGTCAAGTTTTGCTTTATCTTGCAACGGACTTGATTGTATCGAGATGATATCCTAAAGCGTCAAGCAGAAAGTCTCAGTGGGATTACAATTTTCATGATCACCAAGAATCGGCTGCGAAATGTGTCTGAATATCCAATTCTGTAACCGTACGCAGTTGCATAGCTTAACTTTGAATTGCATAATCATATCCGGTTCGAATCAATAGTTGGTGGAATGCTTCCCAAAACTGGTTCGTGTAGCTGTTTTTCCATCAAAACGTGAATTGTTTTTAGTTTCAATTAAATTCCTTCCATCCAGCAAACAATCCAGCACTTATAAACAAATCTAATCAAAACCCTCGTCCTGCAAAAAATACAAACTCTATTCAACTCTTAAACCAATTTCAAAACAATTTCCCACCGTTTATCTCCAACACGTCGCTACTGCTATCCACCGTTCCTGTGCCTGGTACAGCTCAAAATCCTTGGCGCTGAATAAAATTAAATTGAATTTGGAATTTTACTTGATCCAGGTCGCCTAGTTTCGGCAATCCTTTGCGCACACACACCAACAAAAAATGCTCCAAATTCATTGTAAACTTCCCTCAAAAACATCATTTCGAAGAACGTGAAAAAACATCACCTAAAATTCCAAACACACACACACACATCCAACGATTTCAAAACTTTCCATTCCGGGCTTCAGCCACTAGTGTTGGGAAATCCGACTACTGCCCGCTTACCCTTTCCCACAACTTCCTTAAATGACTGTGTACTGTAAAACTAAAATGCACATTTCACTCCCAGTCTCAGAACACCGAACAACGCACGAGAGAAACAACAAAAAAACGAGTTTCAATCTCTAGCAATCCAACGCCGGACAGAGATTTAGTCGTTACTGCCAGTGCATAGTGGTACACCTACATAGTAACTACTCGCAATCCTCGTTGGAATGTGTGTGACCCGCGGAGGACGAACCAGGGAGTCTGTTTCCTGGCCGGGGCCCATTACCAGTAGGTAGCTACCATGACCCGTCGGTAGCAACGGCGGCAAATATGCGATCGTCAAACGGTGGGCCATGATAGCAGCAGAAAGTGCGCGTTCATTTGCATAAAAATACGTGTGTGTTACAGTGAATATCAAATTTTAAGTTTTTTTCTTCGTTTCACTGGCCAACATCGTGATATTACTGGAAAGCTCGTCCACTAGCGGATTCAGATTCAAACAGCGACGACGATGACGACGGCGACAACGACGGGCGAGCTGCTGAGTCAGCAGCTACATTGTTTTTTTTTCGGTGCCACCAGTTTCATGTTATTCGTTGCGAAGCTTTTATGACTCTGTTACGGAACGTTAATGAAAATCTCGTATTAAAAAACACAATCTCCGTCTGAGAGGGGATCCAAGTTGTGCATGCTTGAGACTCGGGAAGGGGCTGCGCTGCTGTCGTGATTACGACATTACATCGCCCGGGAGGAGTTTAACCTGTCGCCGTTAAAGCATTCGTTTTGTTTCATCTGACGGAGAGTCAATGGACCGGAATGGGTTTTGGAATGTATGATTGAGCAGTGAATTAATCACTTTATTAATGATTGAATTTAAGATGATACTATTATAAAAGATAACGTATACGATAGTTTAGCTAATCATAATAATAATAATTTACCAGCAGGATCCCAAAACAATTTCCGACAGTATGCATCAAAAGAAGCTAATTACTTCCTAAAACAACAACGAATGGCATTATGCAACTCAACAGTCATAAAAAATTAGCATCAGCAGCAGTAATTCCAAGTTACTAGCAGTGAAAAACCGCTGACAAAAGTAAAACTTCCCTCAGCTTTCAACTTTCTCATAATTACAATAATTAAAAATTATTCAAATCCGCCACAATTCCACTTCCGCTCTCCGAAACGCACCATCCATCCCTCGCTATCATCAACGGATATAGTGCCATCGTCCTACCCGAAACAAAACCACACCTTCTTCATCAACCACAACTCCCGCCCGGTCACACCGACCGGATGGAGGTTGTGACTCCGAAAGGGCTTTTTAATTCATCCCCATCATTTGAAGTCGCGACCAAGTTGGAGTCGGTGTGAAGCATGCGGGGGTACAGCCGAAGTAAATTAAAAAGTTTTCAGCATTTGCTTATAGCGTCTCACTGTAGTTTTGTGATGGAGATGAAGAAATTAGCTGGTGGAATCGGCCTTTGGCATACCTGTGTTTTTTAAGATCGGCTGGATGATAAACTGTTGAAAAATGTTTGGCTTTATTCGAAAAAAGAAACCTGAACGAATGTGAGTCTATTATTATGAAATAATAATTTATCGAGTCATTTCCAACCCTAAACGGTTGGGATATTCAATAACGAATACCAAAATTTGGAAATGTGTATTTCGATTGAATTTTGGAAGTAGCACGAGGTCGTGGATACACACAATGCTTAGCAACCAACATCTGTGCTCATCATTGAGACAAGTGGATATAAGCAAACTAAGAGACGGAGGATCTCCTCAAGGTGGAGTGCTGTCACCACTTCTATGGAACCTGATGGCTTGTTGACCTCACTTAATGAACTTAAGTTTCTGACTATTGGTTTCGCCGATGATTATCATGTAATGATCACCGGTATCTGTAGTAACACACTTTTTGATTTAATGCTTCAAGCTTTATGTGTTGTTGAGCAATGGTATCTTCATGTTGGACTATCAGTTAATCCAAATATAACATCAACTTACAACTGGGAGAAGTGGTTACTAGATATGTTTGAAAGAAGGATGAAAATGTTTCCAATTTTCTTGTAGATTTTAGCTCCCAAATCGTATAATCATAAACTAATATCACTGACGATTGTTTCAATAGAAGTGCATTCAACCTCTTTCATATAGACATCAATTCCAGTTTCTCACACTTCAATAGTTCATGTTTGACCTTCAATTCAAAGTTCCACTGCACTCCTGTCGACAAAGCGTTAGCTCACAGCTCACCGTTAGTATTTAGTATCAACAAAGCAACAAGCTAGCGACCATCGAAACAGCAGCAATAAAAAAACTTAAATGCATGCATGTTTCTTTCGCTTGGGAAAACTTTCCCATTTCCGGTGGTGGCACCAGAAGCAACCACTCACCCCCCAGTACCGTTGCAACAAAGAAGACACGAAGAAAAGCTTGAGCCAATCCGAACAGAGCCGGCACGGAGAAAAAACTGAATAATTGACATTTTTATTAGGTTTACACTTTATGAATGTTTATTGAGTTTGCATGTGAGAATTGTAATAAATTTTATGGTTTTATGTTTTCGTTTATGTGTTGCTACCGACGCGGGCACAGAAAATGCGCAGATTGTTGTTTCGCCTTTTATGTTTATTAAAAAAAAGAGCAGAAAAGTTGTTGGCCCCTGATCCGGCCGGTCGGTCGGTATGGACACGGGACAAAAGAATTACGCTCGCCCGGTTCGGACGTTAATTTTCATGAAGCCCAGACACGACAACACAGGAAGAAAGTGTAAATTTCGCATACGAGGAGAGTTACTCGCCGGAACGAAACGGAATCGAAAGGCGGCAAACCGTTCGCCACGTTGCTGCTGCTCCTGACAACCCCAACACAGTCGGCCGAATGAGAAAAAGAGTAGTAGATATTGAAATTTGGTGTGAAGCGTTTTAATTCGTTCGGTGGGGACGAGTAAACCAAGGAAGATAAAAGGGAAAAAGAGAAACAAAATTTGCAAGTTTCGTAATTGTTTCGTAACGTAGATTTTCCCCACCAGTGCCCTGCGACCTCTTTTCTTAATTCAGAAAATTAATTTCTTTCATTTAGCCGGCACGGGCCCAAGCGCTTTGCATTTTTTACGAGGCTCATCTCTTTCCTCTTTTACAACTGTCATTCTTCATTACACGTGCTCGTTTCGCTCGACGATGACTGCCTGCGCGCTCGGCATCCATCCTTCAGCCCCTACTTAGTACCGGGACGAAACTAAAACCAAGGGCTGTAAAACTTTAACGCAAAAATTGTTTCTTTGTTTCGGGATTAATTTTTGTTTTATATTAATTCCTGTCTACCCGCGTTGCCAGCGTACTCCGCCGGATGTCTGTGTCCAGTTTTTTGATTCCCTCCCAGTGGTAAGTGATTTAAGTTGATACGGCAAAAAGTTAAACTTTTTCCAGCTACTTTGAGGGGGTGGATAGATCAGCTATGACGTAGCTGAATGGGTGATTGATGATTTTTTTTCTTGGTTGTATGTTTGATAAATGTAGTCATCGTTTGTCAAAAATATGCCGTTGATTCTAACAGTTTGACATCGATTTATATTTTTATAATAATTCTATTCAATGTCCCGTAAGTAACTCAACAAATACAGTGCCTCATCACTTTGATTTCAGGTGTTTTAAATTCATTATGAATCTTTAAAAAAAGCTTTACTAGTTGCAGAAGCGTTTAAAAAGCCCAGCATACTATTAGATTTATTTATTATTGTATTGTAATATTGAGCAAATGTGAGTTTGGAGTTGGTTTCCTAAATATATTTCTATTGATTGGGAATCAGCTTTAATGCTGAACGCTATTGAATTATACTTTTTAATATTTGGAGTTTCATATCCCCTGCATATACCAACCTTTTTATGCGTTTAAGTATAAAATAAATGTCAATTAAGTATAAGATAAAAAGAAGAGGGTCCAAGTGGGAATCCTGGGGGACGCCAGACATAGCTTGAATTTGTGCAGAAAGTACATATTCGAAATTGACAATTTGTTCCCATTTCGTCAAATATGATTACAACCATTCAAGCAGTCTTAATTCTATTCCGATTTCTGCAGTTTGAGTAGATTCGGTGGTATGTTAATACTACTTCAAATGCTATATTGAAGTCGTTATATAGGGTTTCCACATGGTTGCTATGGCCCGCGTTCAAAGTAAATGTTATGAATTCTAGTCAATTAGATGCAGTTTAACAGTCTGTAAAAGTCCCCGTTCATCATTTGGTGTTTTATTTATATATGTTGGATGATGACACAGTCGAAGTCTGACTACACGATCTGGCAGCCTGTACTACTGAATGGATCATTGCAAATTCCATGTCAAGATACGGAGAGAAAATTTTGCCAGATATTTTGAACGAAGTTCGTGTAGTGAGAATGTGGCTGGCATCACTTATTCCTTCCTACCTGACCATAAATACTTGGTGGCATTATCACAAGTTTTGCACCTATTCAGATCAGGTGTCAGTGTCAGTTCTGCAATAAACCCTACGCTGAAACTGCTAAGAAAAATTCATAAACTGCAATAAAAAATCAACAACAATCAGCAAAATCTTCTACTAAGCCACAAACTTCTGCTCAGACGATGACCACGACTGTCCCAGATCCCTTATTGTTTGAGTTATATAGAATATTTCACGGCAGCGGCAGCAGCTATCTTGGTATTTAAAAGCTATCTTGATATTTAAAATAACAATTGCCATCATCTACACATTAAGCCCGCTGCTGTGAGAATATTTGGATTAAATTTATTTTCTTCCGATGGATTCATTTCATCTGTCATTCTTTGTAATGGCTAAGCTTGTAGGTCTAAAGACCTGTGGATAACGTAATTCTTGTTTGATTTGTGACATCCGTTGAACTCTCTTATTGTGTTCTAATTGGCGCAAGCTTCTACTGTATAGATTTTATTGGCTATGGGAGAGGATCAGGGTGTGAGTTGTGTAGGGTTAAAGAATTGATGTATACTTGAGGCGATAATTCACTCCAGAATGTGATGAAAAGGTGAATTGAACAATATTACTGTTGGCTGTTTAGAAATTAAAATAATATGTTTCTCCATTTGGTTTGACATCAAATATTTGCATTTTGTGATTATGTCATTTCAATTTATAAGTGCTCAAAAGATCACTTTAGCACTGTGGTGTTATCAAGAATGCAAGATCGTGAGCGTAGGTGTGTGTGGATGATCGTGAAAGGCTTAACCGTTTGTATGTACACGAGTTTGTCGCGTATACCAACACGTATGTGACTTCGTGAGCATAAATCTGAATTTGTAACCGGCCACTCGCACATTCGCGTGTATTAATGGATGACCGCGCGGATCGCGAATACAACACTTAAACCTCAGTGTGCGGTTTAGAAGCTAGAAGAGAGTGAGTTCCTCCATGTCACTACAGTTCCCCGTCATGTCGCCACGGAACGTGCCGTCTAGTGGAAATCATTATTTTTGATTATTTTTGATTACTTCTAGGACCGCGGATGTACGTGATAGATGATCGCGCGAACATGGGAATGTATAGGTTCACCTTTGAGTTCGAGAGGACCATCATGTACGGGAGATAGCGAGCGTAGGCATGCGTGGATGATCGCGAAGTGCTGCCAAAGATCACATGGTATATTGTCATATTCGGTAGAACTGGCATGGGACACTTCAAGTTCAACAGAGCCCCACACCAGGGCTCATCGTCAATCCCATGGCACCTATATAGAGAACCTGGCCCTAAACCCGCTTTGTGCATAATTTTGACCATTCGACTATTGCTAAACGGGTAATTAAAGTCGCCAAATTCCAAATTTGATCACAATGCAGCTTAATCACTGTAATACTGCTTTAAGGGAAAGTCCCCGGACCAGATCAAGGTACAGTATCATACCAAGGGTAGATCAGTGCGCTGCATATTCCGTTTAAATGCTCAAACCAATATGACCAAGATTATATTATTAGTGTTGCCTGTCTTGGAGATAAAATCATTGACCTTCAAAACGTTGGTGATATACGTCAAAAAGATACTATTGTAAGAAATCTGTAACCAAAAGCCATTTTTCCTAAGCTGAATGGAGTGTAAGAACAGGAACAAGGAAGCGGAGGAAGCGTCGGCAACGTGCAGCTGGTAACAGAGATGTGCCACTTTAGACGATAGGTGAAGTTAAGTAGCTGAACAAATCTGTTGGAAGGTATGGTATCGGAGCAGAACTTGTCAATATTGGCCGGAGCAAGTTGACCTGCATCGGTTGATGGCAAAGATTTAGGATACCGAACAACTGCCGGAGGAGTTGAAGAATGAGGTTATCTGCACAATCTGCAGGAAACGCGACAAGCTGGACTGTGAAAACTATCGTGCGATCGCCGTCCTTAACCCTTAAATGCGCAATGTTGTTTTAAAACAACATTGCAAAAAACATCTCAAAATTATCGTAGTAACGTATCAAAGCTGTGAGACAATTTTTAGAAAATTTGAAAAAAATTGGTTTGCGCCTTTAAGGGTTAAAACCGCCTACTATCACAAACCATCTTCCGGTGTCTGTCGTCACTAGCAAACATATCCGTGGAAAGTAGTCAAGACGAAAGACTTTTTCGAAGAACACTATAATATCAGCACCGCGTGCCTCACATGCTCGAACTGAATAAAGGTGACTTCCGACAACAGAAGCTTCATTTTACCTTCAGCAAATCTTCCACATCTTGCTCGATCTTTTACGACAATGCCCACCGTGTTTGGCTGAAGAATTACGTTATGTTGATGAGACTCAATCATCACGATAGATCACCACGCAAGAATCAAGGTTACGGTTTCTTCAAACAATGCTTACAAATCAAAGTAATTATTTTTACCAGCTTGGATAGCAATAAAAAGAATGTTGGTATCGTGACCGATGCTTGTGGTGGTTGACATTGGACTTAGTTTTAGGATTATTAAAAGAACTGTAAAAATTAAAAGAAATTTCTGTCTGTATAAATACGGTTTTGTCATCACAGTGCATTGCATCCTCTTAACAGTTTCTAGAAACTCCTGGGGAAGGTAAAATAATTCAAAATGATCAAAGCTCAATAAATTATGCATTAAAGTTTCTGAAAATAATAGTTTGATTCTCTATTTAATCAGTTTTCGGTCCCTGACTCTTTTTGGAAGATAGTTTAAGCGTTGGTTGCAGTTAAATGCATTAGACCTTAGCAGGACAATATCCATTTCAAGCTTCAAAGCTAAGCAGAAATTTTCAAAAAAAAAATATTCACGTCGCAACCCCACTTTTAAAACTGCAAACTTCAATTAAACCATCAGTTGACCCGTATCTCACCGATACCCCTTCCGGCGGCAGAAGCAATGAATTAGGCTCGTAAAATTTCTTTCATCTTGCTGGGCTGTAATTAATTCGGAATTAAAATTCATGAAAACCGATATGCCCCAAAGCGCTGGCAGGATGCCGAACAAGAGCAGCAGGGGGGAAATGGAGGAATCAAGTTTTATATTTTCAACACTCCGGGATGCTCTAAGGACTATCTGACGCTTCTGGTGAGATTTTCCAGACGAATTAAAATATTGTGCATTTATAATTCACAAAACTATAGAGTGCTGCAGGACCACGTAGCTCGACTACCACTCACACAAATCCAAATCAGAAGAAATGACGAAAATTTACAACGAAATGCTTTCAAATTTTCGGAGAAAAGTTCGAGGAGCTCAGTGCAAAGTAGCACGATGAAAAGCTAGCTACTTTCAAGCTCTGCTGGATAACAACAATTTGCTTGCTTTAGTGCTGTAGGAAGAAGAAGCAGAAAAAGAAGCATCAATTTGCGTTGCGTTATCCTGTAGGTTCCAGCAAATGCTGACTCAGAACCAAATGAATTGAAAATTTTCCAGGATAATGAATAATTAACAACACCTTCCAGAGATGGGAAAAGGGTTTCCCGACAGATACGCTGCATCAAAGATTGTAGGTCGCATCTGTTGCCTCGAAGCAATCCAGCGACTGGCGCTGATTAAAGAATTTCTGAAATTGCGTTTTCTTCTTCAGTTACAATGTGCAGAAAGGACTTTCAGCGCTGAGACGGTACTTACACAAGTCATTGTTCTTTCGCTTGGCTGGTGGCTCGGTGACTTGGTCTAGAGTGCTTTAAACGGTTTCCGCCATCAACAAAGTGTCACCTTAATGGTGTTATCCGGGCAACACCCCATTTCAAGTCCGAGAAATGCGCTCAAAATTTTAATTCCATTATCATTCAGCCACCAGAACTGGAGCAGTACCTGCGAGACAACACCCCCTCATTCCCATTACACTCGAGCGCAGTTTATGCGGTTTTTTGCGGGACTGGGTCCAACTCACGTAGAAATAGAAAGCAGTGTAGTGTGGAATGGAGGACCGCGGCTCATCCATAGATAATATCTGTATAAATAAACAGAGGAATAAATTGCTTACCCAGTCGGTGCACACGCGATAACATGACGTCCCCTTGTGTTGGATATTGCACTCTAAATGAGGTGCTGGGTATGGCCAGGTCAGCCTTTGATATAGTGAAACGATTGGGATCGTTTGCGGCGATTAGTCGGTGGGTGGAAAAAACCCGCGGAAAACAAAACGAGCCAACATTTTTGCTATATGCTAATATTTGTTCTAATCATAACACTGGTGCTGGAACTTGAAGTCGAGCAATTTGTAATTTGTTATGATTTTGTATTTGTTTTTTTCCCTTTCGTTGTAATCTAGTAGTCATAGAATTTCTAAATCCGCAGATTGCTATCAGCATAAAAAGCCATCACACACCACATCAACGAAGTAATTTACACACCTCGACAGACTGGGGAATGGAGCAAAACAAGCGACAGCTGATCATCACCCATCTCATGAATAGACAGCTCCATATCACACAACTCTCGTGTATGTAAAGCAATCCTGCAAATCGCACAACTTTTCCATGAATATTTCCACCTAATTATGAATTCCATCCATTTCATTATGCCAGACGCCGAACCAGGCAAAAAATCAGCTTGAAATAGTAGTTCGCATACACGTTGGTGTACTTACGGCTGGGGGAAGGATGATTGTTGCTTTTGCTGTCTGGCGGAATCCCGGTACCTACATTGTTCCGTACAACCGAGCGCGATGAACATCAGAACTGAGTCCCGCGAGCACTCGCGTTAGCAATTACTGCAATTATGGGAACGTGAATAAATTATATTCCTAATTATTTAATTGTAGCAAATGGCACACACACACTGCAAAGCACGCAAAGCGACCAGGGACAGCAGGGTGTGAGATTTGTCAACAGAGAGAAAATCCTTCCGACCGACGCGTTCCGAGTCGGCACCGCAAAGGCAGTCTAAAGTTGCTTATTAATGTTTGGGCAAATTTTGGGGAAATCCCCTAACACAACTCACCCGGCCGTTAGGAGAAAGTGTTCAACGCGCAGGGGAGACATGGAAGCAAACCCTTTTCGCAGGATGTGGGAAGTAAGCTGCCGGAGAAAGCGACCAAAGAATGGCTTTTGCGGGAATTGTGGTTGCAACCGAGAATTAATTTGCCCGACTTTCAGAGGAAAGTGCGAAGGTTAGCTTGTTGGATCTTCTCAGCGTGGTTGGCGAGTTCTGCGTTCAGAAAAATTCGTTCACGGAAAACGCACTTTAATAAACGACACATTGAAAAATAGATAAACTTTAAACTCTACTTGGTATATTTTCCATGGTAGGAATAGAAAGTAAATTGATTTTATGCAGAATGAGCTGAAATAAGTTTCACCGTTTTAGTTGAATTGAAATTAAAAAAAACTCCAGTGTTTCGTAGTCCGGGCAACCAAGAGATATTCTGTTTTCGTTGACATCGCAAGGAAAACATAATAAACACATTATATTTGAAAGTGATTTCCATTTTTCTCATGTTCATCATGCTGCGCGGCTTTGTGGTGCAGCTCAGACAGGCCAGACACCCATCAGTATAAAGCATCTCCCTAGCTGGCCTCCCACCGTTGGAAGCTTTAAATTAATTTCCAAGAATAAATATATTCCGAAAAAAAAGTTAACGTTGATATTAAATGGCACCGAGGGATGGTCGCATGCTGGTCCCGATCCGGGGCGGATCCGATGCCACATCATATGCGCTCCTTTTTCGGTCCAAAAACCAGCATCCCTGTACGGGTGCTGTGGAAAAGTTGAAGCAGCCGAGAAAAAGCAAACAGCTTTGAGCGAACTGAAATTAAATGAGTGGAAACGGAGAAGAAAATAGCCATCGGCGAAATGAGTGACAGTGAAATTGCCAACCGCCCGCAACTTTGCACTCAATCCCCTTATTCCACACCCGCACCCGGGACTGCGGTTCAAAAATACATAAAATGTAAGCAAATTATTTATTCATGACACCGAATTTTATTTTTTATATCTACATATATAAACAACATTTCCATTTACATTGCTCAGCTCGTTGTCGCTAACATCATCGTTGTAGTCGGTCGTCATCATCTTCGCCATCGCCGTGTAGCATCTCGTTCCGGTGCACTGTCATGCTCGGTACTGGTTCGAAACAGAGACGATAGCAGTGCAAAAGGCTATGTAATCGCAACCGTTTTCATGCTGCTTTTATTACTTATTTTGATTTTGTTAGATTCTTTAGAATTTTTTGTGTGTGGTGGAAGAATTGCATGATTTCGTCTAGGGCCCATTATGTTTTAATCACAACGCAGATCTACTTTATCGATATTGAAGAGAAAAGGTTTAAATAGGGTGCTCCGTCACTGACACAGCGTCAAACTCAACTTGAAAAGTTCATGTTGTCATGACGCTACAGATAGTAATCTACTTTTCAAATCGGACTAGCCGCAGGTGAGGTCAGATACGATCTCTTGTTCTATTCGATGTAGGTTAGCGCATGCGCGGATAGAGGGAACGACTTTTAGTTTTGGGTAACCTTGAAGGAGGTAAATTTGAAATATTGAAGTATTCATATTCATATGCATACCTCGCGCTTCCTGCTCCTACAAGTATCTGACACGAGCTTCGCTTTCTTGAGCTTCCCTCAATCTTCGCAATATGACCTGTTGTTCATATGTCTTGTAGATTTGCACAAGCTAAGACGAGACCACAATGATAGATAGCATCGTGTACCGATTCCTCACAGTGCGCTACTGGAACCGAACTTTACTACACCGGCAACCACAACCAAACTACTACGGGGGCCACAGCAACCACTTCATCGCTTCAGCAGGGAACACACTGTAGTAAATGGAAGTAGGAGTCGATGGAGAGATAAGACCGCAACAATTCGACTCGGAAGCACACGAAAGATCAAATGGATAGGACGAGTAAGACGGGCGATACGAGATAGATGAACTTCTCGGTTAACGCACTCAAGATGTCTCTAGAGAAAAAGGCACCTTGCTTCTGGTGCTCGATAACACAGAATAGCCCTCATTAACAGTTCACGAACAGTGTCAACCGATCGGAAACGCTGCAGTTGCCTGAAGAATTCTGCAATCGATCACCTCACCACTAGTGCATCAACCACGGCTGCAAAATGCGATAAAACGAACTCAACAGGTTGGTCAGCAACAAGGTTGGCATCGACAGCAATTCGGTTCACAACCAACGGAAGAGGAAAACAGATTTATGGAGTTCCCGTAGCCATAGGAATACTATTCTGCTACCGATATGGAAAAAAGGTTATTTCTTGCGAAGTTGCTTCACACGCCGTACAGATGTGGTAAACTGTCAGGCGGAGAACGAGCAGCAGAGGGGGGCAGCTTTCCGCAAAATTTTGAAGACCCTTCGGACATCCAGAATTTCAAAAACCTGAACTCAGTGATCATGAATCCCGGAAGCGACAATCGTCCTCACGCTGTAATCTCAGTGCTAGGCAAAGACATCACTACTCTGCTCGATAGCGGAGCAAACTGCACATTTTATGGTGGTAAAACAGGTTCAGTTAGCTAGGGGGTATGGGCTGCAGAAAGGGAATATTACGGGCGGAATAAAAACAGCGGACGGCACTCGACTCAGCATCATCGGCTTTGTCTATCTACCAGTCGTATACGACAATCGGAACGAATTACTCCCAGTATTGTTAGCTCCATCAAACGCAGTTTGCGTCACGTTGGGGATAAATTATTGGGGTAAATTTGGTGTAAAAGCGGTTTGTTGTCGGGTTGAAGCAGAAAGCATCGGGCAATATACCGAAGGACATGAAATAAAAGAACTGACGGTAGAGCAGAGAAAGCATCTGGAGCGAACAATAGCAATGTTTCCAAGGGCACAGGAAGGCAAATTGGGCCGAACTACCCTGTACGAGCATCGCATCTAGATAGGAGACGCACCACCAAAGAAGCAACGGCAGTATCCGATGTCGCCATATGTCCTGCAGGAGTTGAACCGAGAAATTGATCGCAAGATTGCCGTAATTGAAGAGGCGCGGCTCTCGCCATGGAACAATCCCCTGGTAGCCAAGAAACGCTTGGTCATGTTTGAACGCATGACACCAAAACTCTATTATGGTGAACGATGGCTATCCAAATCCACAGATTGCGTCAATCACGAATAACGTCCGAAGCAGCAAATAGATCACGTGGATCGATCTTAACGATGCGTTTCGATAAGTACCTCAACATTCAGGTTCAAGATCACTAACTGCGTTCACCGTGCAACACAGTGGCCACTTTCAGTTTAAAACGGTACTTTTCGGATTATGTACGGCAAGCCAGGACCTCGCTTGGCTCATGACGCACATCTTCGCAGACATTGAGCCATATATTTTCCATAGTCTTGATGATATTATCATCTGCTCATTACTCTGGTCGTAGAAATGGCTTGACGACTGCAGCAAGGAAATCTAATGAGCAATCAATCCTTTTTCTGCAGGAAAACGATGAAGTGTCTCGGCTGCGTGATCGATTAGCAAGGATGGCAAGTAGATGAGGAAAAGATCGAGGCCATTGTACAGTTCACAACACCCATGACCAGAAAAGAAGTTCAGCGCATCCTAAGCGTTTGTAACTGGTATCGATTCATCGCCTGGGTTCTCGCAGTTAGCAGCTCCGCTGACGAATCTCACCCGAGCTAAAACCAAATTCCGGAAGACTTCAGAACTGGAAATAGCATTTCTCAAAATAAAAGTGGCTTTAGTGTCCACTCCGGTCTCTTTGCGATGCCGGATTACAAAATGCCTTTTGCGATTGTATACGATGCTAGTGACCCCCCTTAAGCAGGTTATCAACGGTGAAGGACATCCAATCAGTTTTCCGACGCTGCTAGTTTCAGCGTCGAAGTGAAATTGCTTGGTTATCGAACGGGAGCGTGATTTGTGCGATCGAGAAGTTTAGAGGTTATATAGAAGGAGTTAAATTCATTGTACACTGCGATCATGCAACTCTCAGCTATTTGAAGTCGATGAAAACCCCAACGGTTTTGATGAGCCAATGGTTATTGTGGCCGAATGCATTTGACTTCGAAATTCCGTGCAGAAAGGGATTAATTCAACATGGTTCCAGATTCTGTCTCGAGAACGGCGGATGAAGCAGTGTGTACGGTAGATCAAGTACAAGATCCATCGTACAGAAATCTGGCAGACAAGGTGAAGAGCGAAGGCGATACATTTCCTGACTTCCGGATCACCAATTACGCGCTGTTCAAAAATTGAACGTGATTAGAGCAGTTATTCACACGTTGAAACAGATAATTGCGAAGAAGGAAAAGGCCTAATTGATTCGCAGGTTTCACGACGAACGGACAGCAGCTCATTTGAGATTTTACAAGATCTGGCACAAATTGCAGGTACATTACTGTTGGCCGCGTATGCAGCAGGGGATTAGTGACTACGTAAATAACTGCACTATTTGCAAGGCGTGCAAAATTTCCAGCACAAGGATGATGCAAACGATGGGTAATCCAAAGCCAAGAAAGACTCCGAGGGAGATGATCTCGGTAGACTTCGTCGGACCATTTACACGATCCAAACAGCGAAAGACGGTGCTAATCGTAGTGGTAGATTGGGTCGGAAGATAGTGGAGTTCTTGGAGGAAGTAGTGTGGCTAAATTTCTGTCGTCTACGGCTGATACTCTCCGAAAACGTCAAACAATTCGAGTTGATGCTTCAAATCGTGGCTCTCGCGGCACAGAATCGGTTATATGAAGACAGCGTACTATAGTCCGCAAGTTAACAACGCGGAGTCGTCATCTGTATTGGAGAACGATCACCGCAAATGGGGCGAGAATTTATCAGCCATCACTGCCGCGATAAATGCCAACAGGCATGAAGAAACGGGAGTGCGTCCGGAGGAGGCGAATTTTGGGTAGAATTTGCTACTACACACGGACATCTTCACACGGCAAAATCTCAATACAGCGACAGCCCAACGTAGCACAGGACTTGAGACTATCAACGATACGACGGATACAGCAGCTCACTATACAACGTATACGACGGAACAGCAACGAACGGTTAAAGCAACGCTATAATCTCCGCATAAAGTCGATAGTATTTAAGGTCGGAGATTTGGTTTGGCGGCGATCTTTAGTACTTTCCCCGAAGACCAATCAAATAAATAGCAAGATTAAGCCAAAATTCCTTTAAGTAATCGCGAAGGAGATCATATGAATGGAAAGAAAGGTAGGCACCGCGCTAAGGATATCAAAACAGACTAAACGAATGTTATCCAGCTATGTTCACAGGTTCAGTCTATCAACAATGAGTTTTGCTCCCAAAACACCGTTTTACGATCGGGAAAAATCGTGCTCTGCCAAGGCGTGGCGAGCGTCAGCATTTTTAACTACCTCCCTTCCTTGGCACTACTGGTAGCTACAGGTTACAACGAAGATCCCTGCAGACTGGAAACGAGTTACAGGGATCGTCGCTGAATATCAGTCGTACTTTGGTGAGTAGATCCTGAATTTGACAAACATCGGTTCGGCTACAAAAGAGTAAAAGACGATCTTCGAAAGTGTGTCAATTAGACTCAAATGCGTTCCCAAAGGTTAATGCTTGGGGGTCGTCGTGAAACTCTCAGCCGGAAGTAACTCAGCCTCTATCAGAACTCAAGGGAGCAAGTAATCCGCAAGCTGTCGTCTGGTCCATGAGATTTCGTAGAACTTCAAAACCAATCTAAGGCCTTCCAAGAAGCCAGCGAGGCCCACCTGGTTGGTTTGTTCAAGGATACCAATCTATGCGCTATTACACTTGTTCTTACTTTATTTTGAATGTGGCTTCATCTCCAACGACACTTGGAAAAATTTATTAATTGTCATTCTCAACGGTGTTCGGGTGATTCGAATGCGGCTGAAGCAACCTAAACCGTATTACTTGACTATCGAGGGCAGATCATTTCAGGGCGTTAACTGCATTCAAAGAAACTTATGCACATGCCTTGGACAGACGCCCACGTGTCAGTTCTCTAATCTCTATGGTCAGCCATACGCAAAAAAAACCAATAAAGGAAATTCTTATGCTACAACCAACACAACTTGACAGCTTTTGAAATCTGTTTATACACCACAGACAGCCGGCCAAAAAATAAATACCAGATAAACAATATTCCAAGGTATCCCCTTGTCAATAGATATACATACCTAGGGAAGAAATAAACAAGAAAGAAGACGGTTATACCTGAGTCATTCGAAAACACAAAAGCTCCAAACATGTAACAGCATGAATCAAAGCTCTAGCGACGACGACATGGGCACAAACACAAGCGAGGGAGAAGGCAGATGGAATGATCAGCAAGCGGCAGAGGATAAACCTGTCCATTGCTCACCACCAAGAAAGAAAGTTAATACAAAAAGCGGATAAACGGCTTTCGATTAATTGAATTGTACCTTTGAAATGCACATTATTTTCAAAAAGGCGAATGACTCTCGAGGCTTAATTATGTTTCGATTTATTAGTTCTCATCAGCTTAAAATGAGCTTTTGGAGCTAGCGTCAATCCGGCGCTAGCTTAGTTCTGTCTCTAAGTTGGTGTCGGATTCTGATGAGATGAATACGAAACGCAAATTCCATAGCTAATTTAGGTGCTCTTTACGCGTAGGGCTGTCACCTCTGGAGAGGCTTTGACCTGGAGATTTTCACTGATCTGGGGTGGATTTTGAGTGGAACGAGACATAAATTGGAATCAAAGCGATTGCTCGGCATTTTAGAGCACTTTAATCGCTTTTTATTACTACGTTAAAGTAAAGCTGTAAATTCTTCACGTTTGAGAATGGTTTAATATGGTGTAGAGTTTCACTTCCCTGACTAAGTGCCAAGAATACAAAGGCACCAGCTACTCTCACTGTGGAGGATAAGTCGAACGAGCATTGCTCTCCTCCACAACTAATAGGAGAAGGAGAGCAAAGGAGGCAGAGCTGCGGCATCACACTATGTGGTGTCGGTTATCCATCACCAACAAATTTTCATTTCGCAACAAACGGCAAAACTCGCCTTTCTAGCCCAGTTAAGGATCGCTGCTGAAGTAACAAAAACACCGGAAGAGCTCGTTTTATGTTGACCTAGTCAGTTGGATTAGAACAAATCTGCCAGACCTTAGTGAAGCTGGTGATAAGCACCACTAAGAGTGAAATAATTTGATAAAAATGCAGCAAAATAACTTTTCTACGCCATTTTGAGCGATTTAGTAGAATGCAACATTTTAATTGTAGCACATAGCGTAATATTACTTTCCGTAACCCTTCGGTAAGACGATTTTCAGAGCAGCGTGAACTAACACAACTGCCGGAAGGTTAATTTGTAGTAAATTTTATTTGTTTTTCATTTTCATTGCTTTGTGAAAGAAATTAGCAATATTTGGTGAACTCATCTTCGCCACCTTGAAACGACGGGTTAGACGGATAAAATAAATCTGAACCAGAGTTAACTTAAACTTTTTAAATATTTTGTAAAGAATCAATTAATTCCAAAAAAAATTGAACCTTTGCTTCTTCCCACCAAACTCGGAGAAATTGATATAAAAACCAGAGATCGCTTCCGAAAACCGGAGTCTCCGGGTCAAATCTGGATGGTGGCAACCCTATTTACGCGCAAAGACGGTTTCAACCAATTTTCTCATTAATGGAGAAAACATAGTTTTTACCAAAATTGTTCTCCACAACGGAGAAATATAGCATAGTACAATGAACTGTTTTTGTAATTGTCAATTAATTCACAAAATCAAAATATTCTGGATATATTCTCTTGAATTATTTCATGAAACTCCGAATATTATTAATGGATCTATTCATGCTTCATGAACTAATTGATGATCACTACCCACCATTCGGGCTTGTGAAATAGATAACAAAATCATAAAATATGATATAGTTCATACAATATGAAATGTTACATGAACAATTCCACAGAACTCAGAACATTATTTATGTATTCGTGAACTGGTTTATAATTTCAAGTAATTAGACCTGAATCACCATCCGTGCTTCTGAAATAATTCACAAGATAACAAAATATTATTGATGGGTTCGCGAAGCAGGATCTTGATTCATAAAATATTATAGATCTATTAGGTATATTATAGATCAATGCTTAGAATCTTATCCATGGACTCAATTTTGTTTCATGGACTGTTTTATGAAATATAGTATAATCGAATCCATTTGCAAACGACCTGTCATTGAAACGAGTATATATATAGATATATAAAATATTGTTACCACGAACAGCACTCTTTAAGGTTCAAGTTACCTTTTTTAAGCATGTGTTAGAATTGAACGCTTGGTAGTGTGCGTAGAAAAATTTGTGTTCAGCTTTGCCACCGGATTATCCATTTAAACCTTTTTAAAACTCTAAAACAAGAATATCAGTCGATTTATTAGATCATCACGATTCAATTCATGCAAAATACCTGCTGGAAAAACCATCGGCTTAGCTAAATGGTGCTTTTGAAAAAGTGGCTGTGATTTTTTATCACACTACCACACCGAGCTGGGGTACGCAACACAACTGCGCAATGAAAAAACCACAGCCACTTTTTCAAAAGCACCATTTAGCTAAGCCGATGGTTTTTCCAGCAGGTATTTTGCATGAATTGAATCGTGATGATCTAATAAATCGACTGATATTCTTCTTTTAGAGTTTTAAAAAGGTTTAAATGGATAATCCGGTGGCAAAGCTGAACACAAATTTTTCTACGCACACTACCAAGCGTTCAATTCTAACACATGCTTAAAAAAGGTAACTTGAACCTTAATGTAATTTCCGGAAAGTAAAATGAAAACTGCATTGAGCGGCAAAAATACATTACAAAGTCACACATCGCGTTCGTGAAATAGTTCACAAAATCGCAGTCGAGCGGTTATGTTTTCATGGTTCGACTCGTGATGTCATGTAAAAATTTAAAATTCCAATAGTAAAATTACGTATAAAATATCACAAAAATGTATATGGAAATTATTATAATTATGACTAAATATAAAAAAATCATAAATATAAATCACATTATTCTGCACGAAAAATCATAGAATGAATTCATGAATAAAATTTCACAAAGAGAACAAGTGAACTTACGCCATGTATTTTTTGTGTGGTTTAGTTTTCTGAATGCATAATTAGTATCATGAAGACGAGATTTATTATTCATGCCTTTGGGAGCCTGGTCACGATTTTTGCAAACGATAAATTTTATAAAATCGTGATTTTTTATGAACTTATTAAGTAATTTGTTCCGCGTAGATAAATTCTGTTACAGTAGCAATGCTAATGCATTGGAATAAAAGCACGATGCAAAAGAGAGGTCCCTGTGCATTGACGGCGACAAGTTGATGAAGAACTTTTTAAACTCGTAACTCACAAGTGGAAGATTTGTTGTAATTTGAAGCTCGTGGCAAAATATGTACTGGTTTGCTAGGTGGTTATATAAAATACTCATACTTCTGGGTTAGCGAGTCACATTGATCCGAATTTCAAACCCTGTCCTGAGAAGTATTTTTCAACTGTGTTTTTGTAATATATTTGTAACCATATTTTGACCATATTGGGCAAAAGGGACAAGTCAATTTTAACCACGATGTGCTAGATGGTGCGCGGGGATAGCTCATGTAAACGAATTTCTATAGAGTCATTATCAATATATATGGTGATGCTGATTTTAACGTTTTCGCATTCAACGGTGTACTGCATATTGTTTCGTAAACGAATGACTTCGCTTGGGTAGTGTCCTTGAACATAATTAGCACTTGATGTGAAGTGTGATGCAGTTCTGCCAAATTGAGTTACATAAGGCCTATTAATTGACCAGTACCACGAATGTACTAGATCTTTCGGAACGTCACCAGGAAGTCAAAAAATCTATGTCCGAGTCCGAATCATGAATTCATTCAAATGTGAATTCAAGAAATACTTTGGAAAAAACACAGGATTCTTCGACGAACTTTATGAATTAAACAGCGAAAGCAAAATTTATCACGTATAGATTTCTAACACTTTTTATACACAGAATTTGCGCACCATCAAAGTGGCTTCAAACCCATCAACCTTGAGCTCGAGACAAGACTTCCCACAAATCCGCCCCGTGTAACCAAAAACCACTGCAAGCAAAAACGAAAAATCTTTTGAAGCATTTTCCATCGTCAAGGTAAACGATCTCCGATTTCCCAAAAAAAAAACCTTCCTCATCACCCGGTGTACAATATTTCACTGTGGACACTATGGCAACACACCTCAGCGCAGGCGATTCGTATCAAATCCATCATAATTTTCGTGGAAATTAAATCTGCTCGCTTGTATTGTGTTGTGTTTGTATGAGCATTCATTTCTCCTGTCGGAATGGCACCTTTCGGGTTTGAATGAAGCGACATTCCGAGAACTCGCTCAACCCAAACGGAGTTTTCAAATGAGAAGAGATTTCTGTAGCTTATCATCAAAGTCCCGAGATTGTTTTCGTTCGGATGTTTAGGCTTTGTTCGCCTCGCCGGCTACCGTTTGGATTTGGATGAGCACAAACGGCGTTGGGCGAATGATTTCCAAGGTGACGCGGCTGTTCGCAGATGTTGGCGAAAGTTACGCGCTTGAAAGAAACTAACATTTATCTCAATAAACGAAAAATGGACCCATATGGTAAGAGTTTTTTGTTGCGGCCCGAGGAAAAAACGAGAGCAACATGAGTTTCAATTTTTGTCCGACTGCCTGGCGGGTTGTGCCCTGTCAGGATTTCGGGTGGGGGTGGGAAGTCATGAAAAATGAGTCACTTTTTCTGCTCTTTTGATAAATTGAAGAATAGGATGCTTCTTGCCAGCGACGCTAGTTCCATTGACGTTTATTCATATTGATTTCTTGGCAGCTCGTTGGTGTCGTCTGGAACCTGACCGTTTTTACATTTCTTATAAAAGAAATGTATAGAATTCGCTCAAACTTTCAAGATTTTTTCCGAGGCCCGGAGGGCCGAGTCTTATATACCAATCGACTCAGCTCGACGATTTGGGACAATGTCTGTGTGTGTGTGTGTGTCTGTGTGTGTGTGTATGTAACGGACTAATTCTCATTCGTGTTTCTCAGCAATGGCTGAACCGATCTTATCCAAACCAATTTTAAATGAAAGAACTAAAAAACAGTATGAACGCTATTAATTTGTTTTTGATTCTGATGTTCAGTTTCCAAGATATGAATATTTGAATGCGTAAAAATGGCGTTTTCTGCAGTTTTTTTAAATTATCTGCCGAAATTGACAATGTAGATTAACAATTTATATGTTTTTAGACAGCTTTCACGAATACCTTTCGAACAAGCTATAGACTGTTGAAATCGGACTATTATCAAAAGAGATATTTAACATTAAATGCGGACGAAAGATTTTTATCATTTCCCATTGCCAGAAATATGACCAAAAACATGTAATCTATTATTAACGCCAAAACGGCTTATTTTAGGTCAATAGTATCTTCGGAGAATTTAATGGAGGTAATATGCCCTTTCTCTTGGTATTGTGCTTTTGCTGATTAATCCCCCTGTGAGTGAGATATTTTCACAAATTTTCTTGGAAGTGATTATATCGAAATGATGCCTTCAGCAAATTTGTAGCTCTTACTTTTGCGAATAACTTTACTGAAGACTTCAAATATCTATTTTGAATACTTTAAAAGTTATGGCTTGTTGTTTGTTGATTACTCTTTGTCGCCTATTTATTGTTCAATATAGTAATAATCCATTGAAATAAGCTAAACATTATTTCGATAAAACTAATTTTGTATTTCATTTTACTATCTACAACCGCTAGAAATAATCACCGAACACTTCCAAGTTGTCTGGAAGGAACTTGATAACTTATCAGTACAAAAATGTTCATTTATGCGAACCTTCTGACTGCAATTTTTCTAACTTATAATAATCGGATCGATCTGAAACATATCGGAAAATGAAAAGCGAAATAAATAACTCCAAGCAACGGCGTAGCCAAGAGAAGGTTTTGAGGTTTAACACCATACAACCCCCCCCCCCCCCCCACACCAAAAAAAATATTGGATTGAAGTTGAAAATTTATTGATGCAGACTGATTTAATTCAATACTACAATAACAATTATCTGATCCGTAGATTGATAACCTGTTGTTGTAAACGTCATGAGGACTTTTGATAAATTGTCGGAATGGGGTCCTGATATGTAACTGATCTATTGGTCTTGATTTCACAGTTGTCTAATAGCATCAATATCAAATTCCTGCCTGAAAACCTTCCAATAGAAAATTCCAGAGTTCTGTAATCAATCATAATTCTCAGATTTATTTTCAAATTTTCAGCTTTTTTCCTACACAATATTACGAAAGCTTATTACACAATTTTTCCTAATAGGTTTGTGAAAATTATAAACTATTTGAAATTTTTTAATAGTTTTATTTTTTATTTAACCGTGATTTTTTAATAAATAGTGATCATCGCTTCACAACGTAGTCTATTTTTCATGGTTTGCGGTGAGCACGAACTCTCGAATTGCTGAACTGAAAATTATGGAATAGAAATTAATTTTTAGTATTCTTTACAGACCCGCTGGTGCCCTAAGACGATTTCGCTAGATTTTTAGAGCACTGTGCACTAGACTGCCCAGAAAAATGATGAATTTTTGAAAACTCAATCGGCCCACCCCTGAGTAGATTCCTAGTCCCACCAGGAGTACTTGTACCAAATTTGAAGCAAATCGGACAAGTCTAACTACCGGACCAACGTGCCTGAAGTTTATATTGGATTTTTCAACAATTTACATGGAGAAAACTCACTAGCTCGTATTTTCGCCGCTAGGTGGCACTGTATACAACGTATTATCACTGTAAGTGAAAATAAGAAAGATATTTTAATTATCTACAATTATTTGTCGCAGACTGCTAGTAAATCCGGCTATGTTAAAAGAAGTTATTAAACTTTTAACGAAGTGATGTCTGAGTCAGTTTTGCATGGGGCCTAGCAGTGCATGGTTGTGTATCAGTACTCGACTCCCGCGAACTATATATTTTTGTGAAATAATGGTTAGATTTAGCCGAATAGTATGTTTACAAGAATTATAGTAAATAATACGAGTTACGTTTTGGTTAGAAAATTTTAGTTCCACCTGTGACCGCATAGAGGGTTCCACTACTAACTTTTCATAGAAAAGAGATAGAGTATCAAGATGTTCAGTAGAAATACTGAAAAATGCCTGTTCTATAACTTTGTAGAAGACACCAAATTTCTATCTCTCTCCGTTGAAAAGTTAGTGTTGGCGCCCTCTATGCGGTAACAGGTGGAACTAAAATTTTCTAATCAAAGCATGACTCGTATTATTTACTATAATTCTTCTGAACATACCATTGAGCTAAACCTAACGATTATTTCACAAAAATGTTTAGTTCGTGTGAATCGAGTACTGATACACAACCATGCACTATTAGGCCCCATGCACAACTGACTCAGACATCACTTCGTTAAAAGTTTAATAACTTCTTTTAATAAAGTCGGATTTACTTGCAGTCTTCGACGAAGTTGTAGACAATTCAATTATCCTTCTTATTTTCACTTACAGTGATAATACGATGCATACAGTGCCACCTAGCGGCGAAAATGCGTGCTGGTGGGTTTTCTCCATGTAAATTGTTGAAAATTCCCATACAAATTTCAGGCCCGTTGGTCCGGTAGTTAGACTTGTCCGATTTGCTTCAAATTTGGAGCAAGTACTCCTGGTGGGACTAGGAATCGACGCAGAGGTGGGCCGATAGGGGTCATTTTTTTCCTGTCACCCTACTGTGCACCCAGTGCATTAACGCAAGTGACGGAAGGTTATCGAAAAGTTTCATGAAAATGAAAGTTCCAGTAATGATGATGATTTTCCCAAACGGTTCGTTTTCGTGAGGTTTTTATTTGTTCTTTGGCATTAGGATTAGCGATAATAATTCAAATCAAGAATACTACTGGGAAGTCACCTTTAGAAAAAGTCGATGTCGAAGTAAAATTTGAAACTATGCACGCATGCACTTCAGAGATAGCGTGATATCAGGAGCTGCGATTTCATTTCAACGCTTTTTTGTGAAAAGGGCGATACTTACAAATGTAAACATAGGGCTTTTTTCTTACATGCGAATGAGGGCTTTGAAACGTAACAAATTAACCTAAAAATTTTGATTCTACGATATTGCTTTCTTAAACTACAGCAAAAAAAACAACGGGCGATACTGTATTTTTGTTTGTTTATTTAAAGTTTCGCCCTCCACGCTCCATGCAAACAAACAGGGCGATACTTTTTTTGCTAGCAGTTTAGAGGCGAAACTGTTATTTTCGTATATTTTAGGATTATCAAACTGATACCAGCTGAAAATATTAACAATGATCTCTATTGAATAAAAACCCGGACGAAATCGGTGGTGTAAAACGGTAGTTATTGTAAAAAAACGTAAGGGCGATACTTCAATGCTGATAGATGGGACCGAAAAAGTAAACAATCGCCAAAGGGGCGATACTATCATTTTGTCAATTTCAATAGCAAAAACAAATTTTAATTTAATAATTTCAAATACTTTATGAAGTTTTGGGTTTCGATCACTGAATCATGCAATCTAGGATGTCAAAAAACACAATAATTCTTAAATAGGAAATAAAACCAAGTCTGGAAATATTCACTGTTGATTTTCTTTGAATGGTATCACTGCTAGTATCGCCCTTTTCAAGAAAAAGCGTTGATTTCTTAGTTCTCAGTCGCGTTGGAAATTTGAGTAAAGTATAAACTTCAAATCGATTCAAAAAAAAATCCACCACAATATAGATATTTTATTAACAGAGCGTTAACAATAATTCGTTGGTATGTCTATTTTATGGGCCATTTTTTCGCTTTCCCATTGATTTGGTTTGAGATTTCTAGCACTGATGTTGTCCTATGCTGATTTGAGCGGTTCTCTGAGTCCTGCCACTATCCCATGTAGTATGTGTTATCAAAAACATCGCGAAGCATCAAGTTCTAAATGCTCTCAAACGATATAATATCCGAAGAGAGTGATAAGAGTTATAAGAAATGTCTCATCACACTGTTAGGTGGATTAAACACGTTTTTCTGGTTGTAGTCGGGAATAGCATAAATATTAGCTCATTCAAAATGGGTAACGACGTATTCGGGTCGCGTTGTGAATGAAGCAAGCTCCTTCAGACTAGACGTCATTGTAGGTCGCACTTCGTATGATTACCTCTCTCCAGTAGGGGTTGGTGGAGGTGGCAAATCGATACACGGTGGCAGTCGAGCGTGAATGGAACGTAATTTTTGCATATTTAATGGTTGATTGAAGTTGGTAGATAAGTAGCAATTGGAACTTTCAGCTACCTGTTCTGTCCCGTTGACGGGTGCTCATAACGGATGGGTAGAGCTGCCTTCCACAGGCACCGGTTTCCGATGGAATTTGATTGATTGAGCCATTCACTCGACTGATTAGTAATTTATTAAATTACCGAGAGCAGATAATTTAATGGTAGAGCGGAATAACTTCAAATTTAATGAAGATCGATGATTGTTTATCAGGGTGCCAACAAGATTCTCGATTATCCTGTTGCTTTTGGATAATGAGCAACCCATTAAGAGTGGGTAACCATCACCTAATTGAAGGTTCCAAATTTTTACTCTAAATAGCCGCGCATGTTTGTCAGCACCAAAAAACACCATCCCAAAACGGCTAATCAGTTTTGAATTTTAGTCTAGCCCGTTACGAACAAATGCTTATTTGAATATCATCGAACTTTAATTCAATTTAAATCCACTTCAATGAAAACTGTGGTTATGTGACGTCTTCGCAAAACAAATTGTTTCTCCGTATATATCGCTCCAATTTCGTTGAAATCTTCTTACTACCTAAAATGAAGTTGAAACAATATTTAGGAATTTACCGAAAAGCGAAATATGCATTTATTACAAAGATTTCCTGTCCAGAAAATTATTGGTCCTGTATAAATCCAATCAACATGGCTCATTTTCGTAGCTCAATTTTCTAGTCAGGTTATCTCCGTAAATCAATAAAAGATAATGCTGAACTTACCTTGATCCCTTTGCGACATTCCAAGGAAACCTTTTTAATTCACTGCTTCCACAAAAAGTACTCAAAAATCGGAATTTCCTGTCCGAAAGATTTGGGTGAAGGGATGTTTATTTACATCCATATCGGCAACACTATGGTGTTTGCAATAGTTTGCATGCACAGCGTAAATGTGGATAATATATGGTCAAAAGAAAATATCGAATATTGTACAATGTGCTTATAAGCATATAATCACATATCTCAATAAAATAAGCACTGTATCTAGCTTATTTCATTTTGATCATGAATATTGACATAAATTTTTCCGAATTTATAATGTAGAATGTTCTGAAAACATCGTTGCATAAATGACCATTCGTAATCGAACATTTGTTACATTGTGAAAACATTTAGCGTATAATGATATTCCATGGCCATCTAGCTTCAATTTGGCTTGTTTGTTGACTCAAATGACATGACTTCATTGACATCAATACCTTTATCTAGCATGCTAATTGAAAAGAGTTTATATCAATTTTAGAAAATATACACTGCGAAAAATATCGAAATGCTTGATATGTTGATCTTTTCCATTCTTCAAAAAAGCAAAACTGAGTAGTGAGCATGAACACTAATGATAGATTATAATGAAAATATGGAGCTGTTTTCAAGATAAATTAGTGTCAGAAATACAACTGTCAGCAGTTGATTATAATTGGTAATAAGAGTAATAAGAGCGTGCTGTATTCAAATTCTGATAGAAAGAGTTCGATGACTCCGAGCAAACTAGGTAGCAACATGTGTGTCTGCCTATTATGAAAATAAAAATGCTTACAAGGACGACCAATTTGTATCGCAATACCGACAAAAATGTTCCCCAATTCGGGAATAAAGTGACATGAATTCTGGAATAATCGTGTTTCTACGTTCGGACACAGGACCGTTAACAGAAATTCATGTGTTTTATCAACGTTTTTATAAACAATTTTCCGTAACGCCAGATTTATTGATTTTTTATTAACTTTGATCACGGGTTTCGCTTAGTCATTGACAAATCGTTATTACTGTCTGTGATCTAGTTGATGAGCATTTTTCATAAACCAAATGTTGATTAGTGAATTTATTCACAAATTCAAGAACATTGTTCACGGTTTGACGTGAACTGATTTATGATTTATTACATCTTGATCATGATAAGGTTTTTGTGGTTGTGAACAGAGTTAAAAATATTCAAAGTCATTGAATGAAAATTGATCATATTCAGCCGCATTCATTTTCAATATTCAGTGACGCAGCTGAAAACTTCAAACGAACAAACCGCCCATTCATCCATGCAGATTTTCATTCGTCTCCGATTATTACACTAAGCGACCGTGCAGCAACGAATCAAACGTATCAAAGTGGGCCCTGACACAATATAAGCGATGATGATTGTTGTTTCATATACTTTTCCGGCATTTGAAAACATTTTCCTAGATAATTATTGAAATGAATATAATGTACGATATTCAACTGAATGAATAACATGGATATTTGAATGAAAATTTTTTTCTATTCACCGCGAGTCGCATCAGGTACATTTTCTGCCGTCAAAAAAGTGCTTCGATTATTTTTAACTCTGGTTGTGAATGAGGCAATAAAACTACTGCTTTAGTTTCACGAAATAATATTCATGGATCCCTTCAAGCCTCGTAAACTAATTCCGAGTATGTTAGTCACGATGAACCCTTCTTATTCGTAAAATAATTCACAAAATCAAAATACGTTTCCAATTTAATGATATAGTTCATGAAATGTGCAATTTTGTGCATGCTTCATGCTTGTGAAATTTAAAAGATATCTCTAATCATTGGCACTTTCATGCAACTCTGCACCAGGTCTGAAAATTTTCACGTGAACGATTTTACAAAATTTTGGAATATTATAATTATAAGTATATAATAATTATAAATTGTACATATAATATACAACGCAAAACGAATATTAAATTTGTGACTAAGTTCCTCAAATTATAAACGTGAATGACATTATTATGCCCGAAAAATCAGATAGAAAACTCATCAACTAATATAACGACAATGTACATAGTAATTGCGAAAATCGTGACTAACCTCTTGACATCATGAACATCGTTCAATATTCTGCTCTTTTGGTCGAAACAGTGTTTCTTCAAATTATGAACTAGATTTGTAAGATAAAACTAAACATATTTGGCACACAACCGCAGTGATCTTACTAAATATTTGAGTGCAACACAATATGATATTTGGAGTGAACTAGTTTCAGGGCCGGTGTTAGGGTAAAAGCGTGGGGGGACTAGATAAATACCGCATTTTTGCAATACTAGCATAACAATCTGATAAAATTACCCGCAGTGCATTTGGAGCACATGGCATTGTGGTACATCGAGGCTTTCAGACGGTAGTATTGTGCGTGCGAGACACCTGCTCGTCTGATTTCAAATTTCAGATTTGTCCAAAAATTTCAAGTGGGTAATTACCCTCTCAGATATATTCGAGTGGGTAATACTACTCATACTACCTAGGGCATCCGCCATCTCTGCCTAGTTTTGTGAAAAAATTATATGCAGTAGCAAAATGCAGAATTAGAATCATGCGTCACCGTAGTTATCAAATAGAGATTACCTCAAAACGCCATTTATCTATGCATTCACTGGTTGAACAATCTGTCTCGCTGCAGTATATCTGATTTCTTTGTATCCTCAAAAATTACTATAAAACTAATTAGAGCAGGTGAGGTTTCGACCAGTGCAGTGTTTGCAACGTAACTTTAGCAACATTCTCTCTAGAGGTTGTAATCTCTTTTTTGCAAACCATTCTAATAAAGCTCAGCTGGAAAGTACGCCGGCATTATGGCTGGTTGTGGTAATTATTCCGACGCCAGTAACAAAACGAATACTAATTACAATCGGTTGTGTCCCTGGAGATTGAAAACTAACCGGTCACCAACAAGAATTCTGGCTGGACTTACTAGTGTGTTCGTTACTATACATAATATACTGAAACTTTATTTAGTCAGCGATAGTAAATATTTCTATCTGCCTCTTGCCTCTTCAGCTGTAAATTGCTCTTTTTGACATTGTATGCTTCCTAGAAGCACATGCTAAAAATGCATAAAAATCACAGCAGAATAAAAGAGACGGAAACAGAAAATATGCAAACTCTGCATTTTTTCTCAGTGTATACAAATTAGCAAAAAGGAACTTTTTCAAATAAACTGCTAGATTTTTGCTTGGTGTGTCTTGTCAGAACCATCAAAGTAATCATCAGTGTTCCTAGAATGTTTTCCGTGGCCAAGCATTTTTTTCCATTGAAGTGGTCCCTTAAGCCCACCGGCACTGGTCGATGGAAATCGAGCCGGCTCCAGTCAGGTTGGCGACACCGAATTGAACACATGACGATTTTCAGTATAATTAAAGCCGCGCCGACAAACACGGATTGCGATACGCACTCCAAGCCGATAGGTTCTAATTTGTCGGTGGAATCCTCCACCCTTGAACGGCGAACAAGTGCATAATAGAACTAGTTTGTTTTAAACGCAAATAAAGTTAATTAAAAATACATTAAACGATGATTAAATTTTAAAAGAGAATCATTATTACATTTTAATATCATTATACACAATTTAATTATTGTCATTTTTCTTTCACCACCCAGCGCCCAATGCCTCATATTGGACTAGGTTGGTTGGTTGGTTGGTCGGTCGGTTGGTTGGTTTGTTGAATATCGGCAGCTGCAGCGAGCGGGAGCCCCAGTAGCAACGACTAGGACGACAAACTCGGAAATTATGCGCTGCTTTTGAGTGTGAGCCTCAAACAACAGCACCAATCCGGCTGCCGGAGTCTGACTGTGACTGTGTGTGTGTATGTGCGTACAAGTGTTGAATGTGGAATAAAATTTGAATAATGCAGCCATGTGCATAATAGCCTGATGAATATGGACCACTGTCCCTGTCACCGTCCCCCCCACCCAGTCAACGGACAGAGTATAGAATTGCATGTGCCTGCGTTTGAGGAGATAAATGCTACTGACTAGTGGAAACTCCGTTGTTGGGCTGCTGCCAAGCTACCGATGATGGTCGGAGAGTGTGGGGGAAGACACTATAAAATGGTCATTACATTATGTTTTTCGAAACCTTTAGTTCCAGTCGGAATGGGGGGACTTGGATTCATTATACTCTCCGGGGGTAGACATGACGGGTTTTTGTGCAGTTTATATGAACTCTGGGCTTAGTAGCACATTCGGTGTAACTAGTGGTGTATTTCATCGAATCAGTTTTATTTGCTGCACACTTTAGGATGCTTTGTGAGGAAGCCTGAATTGCATATCTTTGCGTTGGGAATGTGGGAAGTGACTCATTCGGATACTTTGTCGTCTGTAAATGCAAATACCTATTTTCAATTGTATTTAACCATGCGTCTCCATTGAACATAAAGGTCGGGTGGAGGCGTATTCTCGTTCCTTTTAATTGTTCTCATTTTCTAATAATGGAGGTAATAAACTTCTATGCGGAGGCGAAATAAGTTCATCGGCACTTCTGAGAATGATTGTACGTAATGATTGAACTAACAGCATTAGCAAAGTGGGAAGAATGATAATTGAATCTTTCTTGTTGAAATAATGCCATACATAATCAATATTATTACGTCATATATAGATTAACAGATTGTTGCAAAAACAATAGGATGCTTTCTTCTGAGGCAATTCCTATAATTTTGATACCCGTATTGCCTGTATATTGAAATTCACAAATAGTATCCCAATTCTACAAAATTCCTTCGGAAATCCGAATTGGACACAGTCAGTTAAAAACATCATAGTTATGAGCATTTAAGTTTTGCGAGTAGCCGGGTGCCTTAGTAAGCTTCTCACGGGGTCAAAAAATTCAGAAGCCTTTCCTCAGGCCTTCGTTTCCCTTCGTTCATCAATTTTATCCTCACAAAAGCTATGCCTAATGATGTACTAAGATGTCATGAAAAGAACACGACAGTTTCATGGATTGAAATCTTCGCACGCTTTATCTACTTGTTTTCTGGCGCGCACAGATACTAGAACCAAGCTACGTTATGCTCAAGATTTTGAAGCTGCCGCTCACCGTATGCGAGTAAATTTTCACATGCTAAGCTTCATCGACAAGACCACACAACTTTGTTCAGCAGGACTGCTGCTACGAACTAGTAAATATTCCATTAAGAGGCTCAGTGCAGTTACGCTGTTTGCTCGCCGAATTCCCGAACATCAAGCGCTTAAATCTGGCAGATAGGGTTAAAAAAAATGATCGTTTGTTCACCGAATCGAAATAACCGGCCAATACGTGCACGCTAGATCGAGACGTCTACCATTTAAAAAAAAAACTAGATACAGTTCACAGAGCAGCTGATGAAGCTTGGCAGCTGTAGACCGTCTTCTAGTAACGTTTCAAATGGACAAGAAATTTAATGGATCTTTGCGCCCTGAATGCACAATCGAATACGGAATGAGACCTTTTATCGTATGCTCAGGATTTTACGACAATTTTGCAAGGTAGAACTACTAAGCTTGAGTTTTAGTTTGTGTGCCCACCCCGGGTTGCTACTTCGTTATTGATTGGGACTAGCTGAAATGGTACAGAGAATCACTAGATGGTAATGCGGGGAGTAACAAATCATTCTTCATTATATAACTCCTGGTAATCTCAAGGTTGATCAATACCGGCGCTGACCTGGCCCGAACGCATCAGGAAAGAGAACGAACGTTAGTTCAACACTTGCTTTTGCTAGAGGCCATGTATACTACTGAGTACTTTACAAATGTCGCTGGAACAGAGAAACTGTTAGTAGGAATAGGGATTTAATTGAAAATTTTGCTGCAGTTCGCGCGCGATCCAGGATTTTAGAAGTATCTGAGCGCCTGTCTATCAAGAGGCATTTTAATTACCTGAAAATATGTTTTAGGAATATCATAACGGCGAAAAACTAGCAAAAGGAAAGGCATCAAAACATTTCGAAAAAGTAATTAAGAGTCCTAAATATACTGACACTACAACTAGTAAACCATCGATTGTTTCCGTGGTGCGTATGTGAAATAATTATGTGCGGCCTAAAATTAACAACGATTGTAAAGAAAACCTTACATCGTATGACGAATTAGGAATTTCACGCGCTTGTGCTTTATTATTATTATTCTAACTTCTAGTGAGAAAAGCTAGCAGGTTTATTACGAATAGACAAGAAGAATGATAAGAATTAAATTATTGCAGAAAATTAGAATGTTTCAAATATATAGGTAATGAAGAAGAGAGTCTTGTTCTCACGATATGGGAGCAGAAATTCAATAAATCAACTCTCGGCATGTGTAGTACGGGTAGTGCTACTCGCTTGAAAGTATTCGAGTAGGTAATTATCCACTCAAAATTTTAGAACGAACCTAAAATTTAAAATCTGCCACACATGTATCTGGCGCTCAATACACAATGCACTCCGCTGAAATCCTTGTTTTACGACGACTTCAATCTGGCTCGTGCGCTTGATGTTATTTGACCATAAATCTGAAGTTTTTATCTAATACTTTCTTAGAATTCTGATGGTACATTTCTCATGGTATTTTTAATGAAATCTTATTTGATATTTGGAATTCTGGCAGATATTTGATCAGTATTTAGACGCCATATTGCTAAGGTTTCTGCCACTCTCCCTTTCAATATTGTGATGAAACCCTGATCAGAATTTAAGCAATATCTTTCTCGGGAAATCCTGCTCAGAATTTTGATGGTGTCACTATCAGAGCTCTGATGGAGCAGGTTAACTTGAAAATAGTTTTAAAAACCGACAAGGATTACATCGAAATGCTAAGTAGAATTCCTTCAGAAGTCAATCCAAGAATTCCCAGGTATATCCAATAAAATACTCTAAAAAATCTAGATGACCTTCCCTTCCCTGGTCTAATGAAGATATGAAAGCTAGTACCGCTCCATAGACCAGGTAAGTATCCTTAGTCGTATGAACCAATATGCTCGCTGGATACTCTCGAGAAACTATTGGAGAGGATTATACTCAACAACATTATTAGAGCGATCAGGGTATGTCGAAGAACTAGTTTGGATTTCGGAAAGGGAGTCTACAAACCTTATATCTTTTCAACCTTTCGGTAGTCGCGCTAATGTACTGAGTGCATGCTGCTCTGAAAATCTAAAATAAATACGAATATAAGGATTCTGTTGACATTGATTGATTTTTGTGGAATTCTACTGAGGAGTTAGATTTTATACTGCTCATGATTCCAATAGATTCTGGTAGTATCCTTAGCAGGATTCTGACGAAATTATAAGTTCATCAAGATTCCGATAGAATCATGCTCACTTTTTAATGAAATCCTATTTAATATTTGGAATTTTGGCGGATATTTGATCAGTATTTAGACGCCATATTGCTCAGGGTTCTGCTACTCTCCCCTTCAATATTATGATGAAACCCTGATCAGAATTTAAGCAATATTTTCCTCGGGAAATCCTGCTCAGAATTTTGATGGAGTCACTATCAGTACTCTGATGGAGCAGGTTAACTTGAAAATAGTTAAAAAAAACCGACAAGGATTACATCGAAATGCTAAGTAGAATTCCGTCAGAAGTCAATCCAAGAATTCCCAGGTATATCTAGTAAAATCTTCTAAAAAATCTAGATGAGCTTCCCTTCCCTGGTCTAATGAAGATATGAAAGCTAGTACCGCTCCATAGACCAGGAAAGGCTCCTTAGTTGTATGAACCAATATGCTCGCTGGATACTCTCGAAAAACTGTTGGAGAGGATTATACTCAACAACATTATTAGAGCGATCAGGGTTTGTCGAAGAACTAGTGTGGATTTCGGTAAGGGAAGTCTACAAACTGTACATCTTTTCAACCTTTCGGCAGTCGCGCTAGTGCACTGAGTGCACGCTGCTCTGAAAATCTAACGAAATCGTCTTAGAGCAGCTGCGGCTGCTCGTTCAGTGAGCCATTTTCGCGATTTCCGGAAGGTTAAAGATACTGCTTTATATTATTCCGTAACAATACCTTACAAACGATGCACAATATCTCCAATCCTGCTACATATAGTTATCTTTTGAAACCTTCAATGTATGAATAGCCACTTGCAAGGATTGACTGTTTGGCTGTATGAAGCGACCACTTGAATAAAGTGTAGTTTGTTGCACTGATTGTTCTTCGTAGGAGTTGATACTGGTGTCTACTGTCGTGAAATGAGATAAGACCAATCACATTCGTTTGGTTCTTCCCGATTCTGTGAATTTATTTTTGTTCTGAGAGTCAGGCTACCCTAAAACACTTATTTCGGTAGATTCGAGGCTAGTTATCGCAAGTCGAACCCAAACCGAGGAACTCAGCATTTCAAAGACTACCAACTTTTTATGAGTATCCGATCATTCCGGCTTTACTAAAAATGACAGTTATCACTGTCAATTAGTTGGGTACAGCATAAGAATCGTTCTTGGCCCTCGTGCGAACATGCCAACCATTGGCGTTGCTTGCAGAACTGTTATTCAAGCAAAAGTTTTTCTGGCGCATGAGAATCCGAAAATGCCAAAAATGTGCATTTTTTCAACCTTTGCACAGTGCACGATCTAATAGTTATCCTTAGTGAAAATTCTTATTCTAAGCGATAAATCACTCACATGTAGTTATCTTTATAGGACATGTGACATGAAGTTTCCTTCTTGAAAGGAGTGGTTGTCTGGCCTGTCCGCCTGTCACGCTGATGGCTCTCTGATGGAGAGCATTGCTGGTGTCTACTGTCGCGAAATGAGATAAGACTAATATCACTCGCTAGGTAGATTCTGTACTGTATTCCAAGCAGAAATCTTCACGGTTATGTGCATTTTACAATCGGCCCTTCACCAGAGCTTGTCCGGCAAAATTATAAACTTCTGCTCCGACGATCAGGCTACAATCAAGGCTCTTAGCTCAGATAAATCTCGTTCCAAGTTAGTGATCGCAGGGTGTATATGCGCGGTACAATCGGCTTGTCTGGAAAACCTTCTGCTCCGACTGTCAGGCTGCAATCATGGTACAAGCTTGGACAAATCCCAGGTAGTGATCACATGCTGGACCCAAATCGAAGAACTAAGCATTGTCAACACTTTCTACCTTACCTGGGTGCCCGGACATTGCGGTATTACTGGAAATGAGTGGGCTGACGAATTGGCCAAGGCAGGTACAGCGATTGACTTGGTTGTTCCTGAGCCCAACCGGCCGATTTCAAGAAGTTGGATAAGAGATAAAATCCGGTCCTGGGCTTCGGCCGAGGACAGCAATTATTGAAAAATAATTCTCGCCAAACAAAGATGTTTGTAGAACCACCGTGCCCAGTGATTTCAAAAAATCTACATTTTTCGAAGCTCCACCGTAGCATGCTGACCAGGGCTTTAACCGATCACTGCAAACTGAATTACCACATGACAACTATGCAACGTGCTGAGGCTTCTTATGTGATCTTTGTGAATCCGACTACGGTACCGAACATCATTTGATTTGCAACTGCTCAGCAGTACAATAATTGCTATTTTCGGCCGTCCTTACACCGTGTTTTGGACGACTGAAACTCAGAGACATACTAAAGTTCCTTGTGGTAAAGAGCTTCAGGCTTACTCGCAGACGATTTTAACTACATGCGAGTTACCTGTTTGTTTTTGTGCTGTTATTTTTCACTACCTCCCATTCCTACTTAGTCCCTCCTTCTCCTTTTCTTCCACTCAGAAAATGAAGAGAACACACGGCAACGCACAAATCCCAGACTGCATACGGGAATCGTGCGATTTGAGCCAATGTATTCTGTTTCCTGATTCTGTATTTCTACTCAGGGGAGAAAAATTTGGGTAAAACTAATTTTCTGCATTAAAAATAAAATTGTTTAAAACCACATTTGCACGTAAAGAGCACAAAACCTATGACTGAATTAGTTCCGGAATTTTCGTTTCGATTTCGTTTCATCAGAATCCGACACTAACTTAATGATAGGACTAAGCTAGCGCCGGATTGAAGCTAGCTCCAAAAACTAACCGGTTCTCTGAGACTCGTTGCCTTTGGAGGGTTAAGGAGAAATGTACTAATATGAAGAGATGGCTTTTTGGTCACGGTTTTCATACGACAATATCTATATTTCGTCTAATACCAACGTTTCGAAGGTCTACGCCTTCATCTTCAGGGCAAAACTACAATATTTGACAATCATTACAAAAACATCCAATATTCACATTTTACACAAATTACTTACAACGGTAACAGTATTATCTTAGTCAAGTTATTTTGGACATTTAAACAGGAAACACAGAACGCAAATCTACACGGCAAGATCAGAAATTTGATTTGATTTGAAATTCAATTTCAATTTTAAACGGTAATTTTCTACGATTTGCTGAAAACTTACACAGAAGAACCCCGCGCACATCCCAAGCAGACTGAGTAATGAAATGTTTCAAAAGGCCAAAAGTGTGTGTTGTATACATTATCTCAATACGGAACAGATGGAAGTAGAAACGAATAAGGTTCGACAGATGCGAAACCACCAACAGTGAGAGAGTGAGTGATGGCTATGTTTGATGTGAGAGCGAGTGCAGTACACCAGAATATGCTGCATTCAAGTTATTTGTGTCGGTCCTGAAATTAATTGTTGAGCCGTCGCAAAAAATGTGGCACATTTCCAGAATCTGAAGTGCTTGGATTCTGTTATCATGCTCGAGTATTTTGGTTTTTGATAGATCGAAACTATGATCATTTTCTATCAAGTGAACCATTAGCGCTGTCTTTTTAAACTCATCAACGGAACTCGCCTCTGGCTCGCTGCTTGCCGATTTGAAATCGTTATACCGTTTTATGAGCGATCGATGTCCAGACAACCGTTGTTTAAGTTGTTGTGTTGTTAAGCCTATATATGAACTATCGCGTAGACCTTCGAAACGTTGGTATTAGACGAAATATAGATATTGTCGTATGAAAACCGTGACCAAAAAGCCATCTCTTCATATTAAAAACAAAGTGGTCGTCCTTCCTACCATCGGAGAAATATACCTTAATGTATTTTACGTTGGCTTGCTAAGCCAAACCAAATGTTTAGATATTTTTAAAAAAAATGCTGATTTACTTCGAAAATGAACAGGATTAAACAATGTTGTAATATAGAAAGTTGTCCAGTTTGATAATTCAAACCTGAACAGGTACATACCCAGCTTGTTAGGATGATATAGAAATGTTATAAAAATGAATTGCCTTTAAAGGGGTCATCGAAAAACATCAAGCAATAATGTTAAAGATATTAGAGATGAAGATTTCATGTCTTCAGCAAAGTTGTTGGCAAAAGCTTGCTCTGCAACTTTGCTGGAGACAAAATATTAATATATGTACTTGCAAAAGAGTTGATAAATATATCTCATTTTAGAGAGATTGATCAATATATCAAATTACAGCACCATATAATGTCCACAAATTTCTTCGAAGACTTCATTGACCCGAATTTAACGATTTAGGTGTAATTAATGGATCGCACTTTTTTGGCAAAAAATGCACAGCGTGCTGAGTATTTTTCGTGTGATCTTTGTGAATCCGGTTATGGATCTTTCTATTATATGATATTTAACTGCTTTGCAGTAACTCAATTGCTATCCGGGTGTTTGGTTCGCCATGTGAACAGGGCGCTAAAACTAATGTTGATGTTCGTAGCCCGGTGTGGTAAAGAGCAATTGGTTTAATCAGCAGGGTTTATTATTCCTTCGGGAGTGCAGAATCCTGGCTGCTTGCTGTTTTGAGCTGTGATTGTATAGAATTGTCATTTTCCATTTCTCAACCGTTGACTTACGCCTCCCTTTCCATTTCCCTCAGCAAAATGGTGAGACGAAATATAATGTGGATCTCTGCAATCGATTATTGTTATAGGTAATCGAAAATGTTTAGATATCAGTAGTGTAGAGTATAAACAACGAAGGGCCCAGTACGCTATCCTGAGGCACACTTAAATCAATACGTAGAAGATTTGGAAGGGAGTTACCTAACATTGTCCGCAGTCTAAAGCACATTCATAGTGTTCCACGGACCCCAATGTCATACAGTACTTCAAGCAACTGCTATCGAAATTTTCTTTAGAAATTAAGAAATACCATAGACATTTCTCACATATTCTAACCGCTTTCTGATTCCTTTTAATCGAAATTATTGCAGTTTCGGTTGGATGGTGCTTATATAAATACGACTGTTCGAGAATCAAAACATTTTTCTAATGACCTCCGTCAGCTGCTTTTTAGCTGATTCTTTTCCTGTACCAATTATGCACTTTTGTAATAGGATTGACTGTTGTTTTTTTTTTTCTAATCATCAGCTGCGATTCCGTAACCGATGCTTTGATTCAAAATTTACAGGAGATGTCATCCATAACTATAAACGCGGCTCTGAAAACTTGTTTGGATACTCTCTCGATTCCGGTCAATGACTTCAGTTTGTAAATTGTTTCTATTATACCAACTAAGTCGATCTATTCGAAGTTGTAAAGAAACAGTAATTGATTCCTATCCTCTTGATTAACGTCAACAGATTATCACTAACATTATTAAGATTGGTAAGTCGTTTTACTATTTTTGCTAGCGTCTCTTGGTTTCATTTATTTCGCTGAAATTCATGCAATGATTTGTGCTTAGCTTTGCAAATTGCTCTGGAATATTTTTTCCTAGCGAAAAGTGCAGATATGTGGCAATAGATAATTCACTACTTGAAAACAACAAATTTCCATATATTTGCGTAAAGCTGACCAAACACCCTGGCAAACAGTAGTATACCCATTAAATGTTGAATAGCAATCATCTCAAAATCCTCACAACATGCACAGTGATTCCACCCCAATCAGAAAGGGTCTCCACTTAAGCTTGCTTAAAAATTTCAACAAATATCACCCCACCTACCAAAGTGCCATCAATATCTACACATTCCCAGTGAGCAATCTCCTAAGGGATCCCTGCATAAAAGCGACAAGCTTTTGATCAAACAAAATACCCAAGCACTTTAAAATTTGGCCCGAAAAGCGACGATGACTTCTCGGGAAATGTATTTGGACAAACGACGACACACAAACACAGATAGACATACGAAAGCATTTTCCTTCGGCCGGTCCAGTCATCCGCTTGAAAAGAGAGTGTTGGACTAACGAGCATCCATCAGACTCGTAGCTTCTCGCACTCAGCTCAGCTGCAGACCCGGTCTGTCTCCTTGCCGGGTGAAAAACCATTTTCCGTTCCATAAATTATAAATAGGAGAAAAATGTGTACTTTTAGATGTTCTTCTTTTCACCTAGCCATTCTGGCACAGAGCCCTTCGCTAGCTTTGGGTGTTGGGTTTCGAAAGCGCTAGGATAAAAATCAGTTTCGAGTGCTTCTCATTTATTCATACACACATATTAAGTGGTAAATGTCTGAAATCATTTTTACTGCATTGTAAAACACCCCCTCGAGGAGGTGTCACTGTCAACTGCAGCCTCGTTCCATCTTCGGTAAGTTCGCCGCTTCGCTACCGGACAGGAGAGCAGATTTGCAGCACAGATAGCCCCAGCGGCGTCGACAGGATCCACTCATCGCAGAGCCGCTCGTAATTGAGTTTGGCAATTTGCGATAATTATTCGGATAATTAGATTTACTACTCTTTCTGCCTGCCTGCTGGCAGCGAAACGGAATGCGGAATGGTCGTCGACCACTCAGCCGATTGGAGGCGGACGATCGTTTCCGAGGACCGCTCCGTCACCAGAGCAAAAGAGACTACGAATGAAAGGATGCGTGTAAAAGTGTGTAATGGGATTTCAACTACTTTTTCTCTGGTAAAAGTGGTAAGTGGTTCGGGGCGATTTCGAAGGAGCAAAAATGTAGTAAAATCAGTTCGTCCAACAGTCTGGGTAATGTAGTTCACAGTTTATGCCTCCGGCTGGGAAGATGCCGGCTTTCAACTAGTTGCTTAGGCAGAGCTAGCTTCGATAGCGAATGACCCAGTAAATTTGATTATGTATGTGTCCGCAATAGTCAGCCATCACCGTTAATCCGGATTTAATGGTGCGAAGGTGTTCGTGTAGAGTAGCGATTGAATATTTAAGATGATTTTGTCATACATACGGTCAGTGCAAATTTCAGGAAGACTTGAGAATCAATTTTATTAGCTTATCATAATGAATTTAAGTCTCGTTAAGAAGCTTGTTATTGTCTGAAAAATAATATGATTTAAAACCATCCAACACGACAAGTGTAATTAGAGACATTTCGCATAAGGCATTTTATTGATAATTGACCCCACAAACAATATTCCCTCTAGCAAGACTGTTGCAATCAGCTGTCGCATCTCTGTCTGCATACAATCCACAGTTAGCAGTGTGAGCAGCAAGATACCGAACCCGCCCAACAGTATTAATCAACTGCAGTGGCACAATTTATACTCTTCATGTATGATAAATTGCCATAGCAATAAATTGCTTCCCTACCACCTCCCACGCGTCGGCTATTCGAGCAATGAACTATCCTGCAGAAGCCACCCAGTAGCCGATCAGCACACTGACATCACTGACGTCAGATCTCACTCAGCTAACTCCTCCACAATCACAATCAGTACAGTGTGACATCCGCTCTGTAGAACTGCCGTCGCCACCGGCTCACAAAGCTCCCGAACAAACAGACAACAACACTCGGAAAAAGCAGAGAAAACGAGACAAATCACTCGTAATTACAGCAGCTTAGTTTGCAAATGCTATACGAGTTTGGCTCGGCAGTTGATCCTTTTCTCGGTTTTTGTGTTTTTTTTTTACTTTTTCAACGGATCAAATGATGGACCGGCGGAACCAGAATTCGAAGATTTCGGTAAAAATTTACGATTGTTCATATAAAATGGAATCACTCGAATGAGTCACCGTCACCGGAGAGGATTAAAAAAATCGGTTCACATGGAACGCGAAGGACATCGTCGGTCCGCATGGAAGCCTCGCAAGTTGGCATAACAACAATCAATAAAAATGCGGAACGTGCTGGGCAGGCTTTCGATTTCTCCGCATTTCATGCACACACAGCCAAATACACACACCCTCAATCCGGGATTTAAGTCCTCCCATTCGTAACGAACCCATCCATCAGACGACCGGATCATGGCCACGTCAATCTTCCTTCCCATCAGGTCCCAGTATTCGGGGTCGTCCAGGACTGCAATTGAAAAGCTGTCGTAGGTATCTGTTGGTCCTGTTTCTCTCATGTGAGCTGAAAACAACCGAATCGATTCATGTAAGCTGTCTGTCTACGGTAGGTCACAGAGTAGTCGAAAAAAAAGGTGAAGTTTGAACTCGGTTTACTCTTCCATCCAGTTCCGTAAAATATCGTGTACGACATCAGATACATTTAATCTTGATAACAGTGCACAGTGTTTTCAACCTCTCCCGTGCAACCGGTCGGACGAAAGAGTCTAATTTATTACGCCCCGAGAGGCACCAGCAGGACTGTGGCGAGCTTAAGCGAAATAACCTTCCACCGTTTGGCCAATACGAGGGGACTAGTGGAGTGTGTAGGAGGGAGGGTGTGGAACAAAGCATGCAATTTTCTAATTAATTTAAATTCTAGAACTACGAAGCCTTTAGCTTACCGGCTAGCGTCAAAGGGTTTTGACTGGCGCTGTCATGTTTATTGCTGAGTAGACTTCTTCGGTGTTTGCGGAAAAGACCCTTGGGTTAGTGGCCGTTGGTCAGCACCCACCTCCGCTCCACCTCGCCATTTCAAGTATTTTTATGACTAAATGCACTCAGGTGATTGGACCGGGTGGCTCGGTACGGAGGGAATGGAATTTATAAGTTAGCCAGCCTGACAGTGACGGATCATTGACAGGTTGTTTGTACAGGCGATAAGGAGTTTTTTTAATGAAAGTTTGAAATTTATCACTATACCGGTGTGAAATGCTGCTTTTGATTAGTTGATAGGTGATTTATTAGATTGTTTATTTCCCTCTAAGCAATAGCTTAAATTATCTAAAGATAATAAAAATCACTTCAATTTTATTTTTGAACTTAATTAAACGGATTGAGCTTGTGTTCCATTACGTTGTTGGAGGAAAAGCAATTCCATTCACTTGTAACAAACGTCCCATAACACTTCCATGCAGCAAAACAATAAGTAGCTTCACAGTGTATTTTTACGAGACCTGGACAACATGCAATATAAAATACAAAGAACCAATAATTCTATTCCTTCTATGAAGTTCGTTTGGTACAAACTTATTTCGTTCACGACTTTTGATATTCATCAGTGTCGTTTTAAGAATAAAGAATATTTATTGGGAAAATTTCGATATATTTACACTAGCACAAAATATTTTATATAAATATTTCTATAAGGCCCCAGTTTTTTGCTTGTAGAGACCAGCTTGAAAAGCCAGGAAATTTAATTTGCTTGTTAAAATTGGGTACAGATTCGTTTATAGAACATTATATTCGAGCTCTTCCTGTTTTACTAAGTTTTTGAAAAGAAGCCTATAGGTCCTATCCCTTAGGCTGCAAACACTCACAATATGGACAATAGGGCATTGCAAAAAAAAAAAATTTTTGAATTCTCAAAGGCCCCCCCTCTCATATTCTGACAAATGTCAAAGTAAGCTCAGATGCCAAATTTCACATCATTTGGACAATTTTAGACCCCCGCCCACTTCGCTTGAAATTTTTTGAAATTGGTGCTATGGGAAAATATGGAGGAAAAATACATTAAATGCAATAACTTTGGAAGTAGCAATCAGAAAATTACAATTTATACCTCCTTTGAAAGGAAATAATTTTAGTATTTGAATAAAGATATATTTGTTTCTAGAAAAATACGGGAAAGTGGGGTACTGGGTCATTTTGGCCCCAAAATCCCCTATTTTTAATGATTTTTCTGCTTCGTGATGCAAATCATACATATTTTGCAGTTTTTCTAATGTGAAAAAATCTCAGAAATCGAACGAAACCCTTTTGACCTTAGTCCGAATGCGAGAAGTTGGGGTTAAATGGCCTTTTGTCATTCATATTAAACTTCATCATTTTCTCGTGAATATATCTCTATTATTCTTCACTCAATTTTCATAAACTATACCTTGTTGAACGTGGAAAATTCTTAGGATTATAACAAAAATAGATTCGTTACCGGTAAAATTCAGGAACATTAAATTATCTGACATATAGTGTCGATTTCACTTTTTTATCATAAAATCGCACGTATTAACTCCATTTAACAACAAACTTCTTATTTAATTTACTACTTTTAGTGTAAAATTTGCTTAGGGATCACATGAGAAAAGTTTCATTCCTGGAAAAATAGGGGAAGTTGAGGTATTAGGACAAATAATGAAAAAAATGAGATTTGTAGAGTAAATATCAAAAAGTTTGATGTTTCTGAATTTTACCTTTAACGTTTTTATTTTTGTTTTATTCCACAGAATTTTACACGTTCAATAAGTTACATTTTATGAAAATTGATTGAAGAATAATAGAGATATATGCATGAGAAAATGATAAAACTTAATATGACTGACAAAAAGCTCTATAACCCCAACTTCTCGTATTCGGACTAAGGTCAAAAGGGTTTCGTTCGATTTCTGAGATTTTTTCACATTAGAAAAACTACAAAATATGTATGATTTGCATCACGGAGCAGAAAAATCATTAAAAATAGGAGATTTTGGGGCCAAAATGATCCCGTACCCCACCTTCCCGTATTTTTTTAGAAACAAATATATCTTTATTCAAATACTGAAATTATTTCCTTTCAAAAGAGGTATAAATTGTAATTTTCTGATTGCTACTTCCAAAGTTATTGCATTTAATGTGTTTTTCCTCCATATTTTCCCATAGTACCAATTTCAAAAAATTTCAAGCGAAGTGGGCGGGGGTCTAAAATTGTCCAAATGATGTGAAATTTGGCATCTGAGCTTACTTTGACATTTGTCACAATATGAGAGGGGGGGCCTTTGAGAATTCAAAAAAATTTTTTTTTGCAATGCCCTAATGGACAACTACAGAGGAATCTCGATTATGAACAGTCTGGCTATAGCTTTGGAAAAGTTTTTTTTAACTTTGATTGCAGAGGCTTTAACTTTAAAATTCTAACCCTGTGTGTGGTGCTGGGAATCGAACCCAGGTGAGCTGCCTACAAAGAAATCGATTTACCAACTACGCTATTCCGACCCCTTCTGGAAAAGTTAGTTTACACTGTTATGTATTGATAATTGATAAAGGTCAGTACGGATTTATAAAAAAACACTCAGACCCTCCGAGCTTGACGACGGACATAAGTTTTCTAGTTCCAGCTATCGAGAAGCGTTAACAAGTGGATGCAATCTATTTTGATTTCGCGAAATCATTTAATAATGCCCCACGTTGCGGTTATGAAACTGCAACAATTAGCATGTCCTCTAGGGGTAACCAGATGGCTGCAATCCTACCTCTTCGAAGGATGCACTTTTGTTAGGGTTGGCAGCGATACGCTTCAGCGTATTTGAAACGCCAACCGATATCCCAAAAGGTAGTCACTTAGGGCCACTTAACTTTCGTTTATTCGTCAACGATCTTTCACCCGCATAAAGTCTGGAAAACTACTCTACACCGATGATCTGAAAATTTTTCGCTCATATGCCTGAGAACACAACTTTGCTGTGTTTCGAGATGATATAATCAATATAGAAAAGTACAGCTAGCTGAATGGTATGCCTATCATCATCGATAAATGTAAGGATGTAAGGAGTCTTGCGATAGACGCAATAACGGCAAAGGCTTTTGCAATATTGTACTTTTTAAAACGAAATTCTGCTGACTTTGAGGATTTCTACGTACTGAAAAATTCAACTTTTCTATCTGTGCCTGCCTCAGTGACGAGCAAAAAATGTGATTACTAAGCATTGCGTTTATCCACCTTGCGGCTGTGGTCTATTATATTTCTCCAGACAAAACCAAATATCTTAACTAAGAATTGATCCACCGGGTTCCTGCTCCCATTCCGTAAGAGGCGTCTTAAAACAGGAGTCCTCAATTCAAGGTGTTTCTTCGTGCCGAGAACTGAATTGCTGGTAGGACCACAGGCGAAATTCCTCGCAAATCGTGGGATTCACTTCGGGGTTCGCTCTAGGCGATTATAAGCCAACGTGTTTGGTATCTTCTAGGTGCTGTACAACAAGTAATGATGATGAAATATGTATTGATGTGATTGAGTATAGTTAGAGTAGCACAAATTAATCTTCAGCATAAACGTATAGCGACTATGAATCTATCCAGCCTTACGCAGGAAAGAAAAGCTTCCGTAGCTATGGTTCTAGAACCGTTTTTCCATAAAGGAAACTTCTATATTGGTGAGATACTTAACCCCGCCTTTCCACGTGGAATGCCTCGTGCATGTATACTAGCATATATACTTAATGCATGAAATCGATAAACATTCGCGCGAGCTGGCAGAGAAAAAGTGTTAGATGCAACTCTCTGCTCTTACGGTATTACGCATGAGTTGTCAAACTAGCTCGTAGCAAACGAGCTCAAACCGTCGTTATCTGATCATAAGTACATTGTCTTTGATCATTTCAACGTCTCGCTAGATATCGTCACATATCGTAATCCTAAATCTACGAACTAGGACCCCTAGGAAGAGGGCTTGGCGACTAGGTTTCATGGGTATCTTCCGACGATTGAATCTCCAAGTAACTTGAATGAGGTCGTGGATAAAACAAACTCACTCATAGTAGTAGAATTTCAAGAGGCTTGTCCATTTCCAGTTAGGCTTGCTTCTCGAGGAAATGCTTGTTGGAATATCAAACTTGTTCGACTCAAAAAGTTATGTAGAAGAGCTTGGAGTCGCAGATACAGGGACGAGCCGGAGGCATTTAAGTTGACCCGTAAAGCATTAAAAAATGCCCTTCGATATGCTGAGTGAAGTTGTTGGAAAAATCTCTGTACAAATGTCTCAAGTTCCAACTAGACTAGTAGATGAAATAAGTTACCTTCACAATCGATAGACTTTCATGTCAGTTCGATCTGCTAATGGTGAATACTAGTCTGACGAAGATGTAGTAATCAACTGTCATTTTGACACACACTTTTCAGGCGGTGTATGGAGTCATCACTGACGACTGCCCCTGAGTTATTTGCAGGTAGTAGTTCGTAGCTTGTGACAACCGAATCTATCAAATAGGCGATTGAAAGTTTTGCTCCGTATAAGTCACCGGGAAAAGTGAGAATTATTCCAGTTTAACTTCAAACAGGATACGAATATTTCAAGCATATTTTGAAAAAAATTCTTACTTGTAGTCCAACTCCATTAGCCTGGCGGAAAATAATTTCAAAATTCATCCCAAAGGTGGGAGTGCCACTTATGAGAAGACTACTACAGGAAATGAATGGGCGGGTGAATTGACTACAGCGGGCGCTGCGACTGACTTCGTTAGTCCAGAACCAGTTTTACTACTTTCGATAAAGCACAAGATTCGCTCTGGGGCTGCATCCAAACGTGCCAACCATTGGCGTAGCTTGCAAACTTGCATTCAAAGAAAGACTTTTCTGCCGGAGGTAAATCCGAAAATGTCAAAGAATTTTCTGGATTTTTCCAAGCACAATTGCAGTATTCTATTCTGTGCACTGACTGGACATCGCAAACTCAATTATCACACGGATACTATTCAGCGTGCTGAGTATTATTCGTCAGATTTTAGTGAATCCGATTACGGAGCTTCATATCATTTGATGTGTAACAGCCCTGCAGAACTCCGATAGCGTATCTGGAATTTTTGTTCTCCATACATAGATGAACCTATGTACAGAGACCTGTATTTGTATTACTCGTGAGACGAGCTGCCACCGATACATACCGGCTTGCTATGATCACAAGTCTGTCGTGAGGCGTTCCGTCTTAGTTTTCAGTCCATGCTTCCCTAGAACTTCCACGTTCGGCGAAGACCGGGGCACCCTTCAACTGGCGTATTCTAGGCTCTCTGAACACGTAGTTCAACTGATTGTGTTGGGAGGTTATCGGTTCCACTGAAGCCTCATATACTGCCAACAAAAGCTCTACCGTTTCGAGGAACGTGCTTCTCTTCATGGCCCCCCAGCGTTCTGCGTAGAAAATGTCGTTCTGATTCTGCACCAGGTGGAGGATGTGCCCATCGGACCTGTCGATGATGTCGGGAAAATACCCGGTGTAAAGCGCTTGTTTTGGAAACTGCGACGCTTCAACCGCTTCCAATGACGCGCCTTCCCCGGGTTTGATTGCAGCTGCAGTCACTTAGTTGTATCTTTGTCTGTACAGGCGATGTAGAGATATCCTTGTTTGTAGGTGTACTTCCTAAGCTTGGGTCTGGTATTGCTTGAGCTCTGCTCCGCGACGCTATCGATCAGCGCGCATTGAGTAGCATTCAGCTGTTCATGACTGAGGGTATTTGCAGGGTACCCAACCGGTACGATGGCCATCGAATAGGACTTGGCTATTTCATTGAAGGGTGGTCTCTGCTCAGTTTTAGTATCTGTCTAGGACCCTGCCCCTTGAACCTTTTCGATTGGGGTTCCTTCCTGCACCCACTATTGTTCGGCGACTCAGTGTCCGTTGAACGCAGTTGCTTGGCTAGTGCCTTGCCTATTGGGATTTTTGCCAACTTTAGCGCTTCATCAGGTTTGTGGCCGTTTCTCAGCAGCCACCAATAGCGTTCCTTCACCGCTCCGCTTAGGTAACGAGTTTAACGTCTTCATCTTGTTTTATTGTCGGAGCCCTTCAACCTACCGGTTGCTTCGCCGGACTGGTCTGTGTCGTTCTTGGACACTGTTCGATTCTGGTCTCTATCTGAAGAGTTAACAATGGATGAAGTGCAGGACACAATATCGACCAACGAGGCACTATTTAGCAGCTACGCAATTCTGTTTTCCACACAATCCTTCTCCTCTTCCACCTCCATCGTCGCAACCGCTACCAAATTCATGTTTGTAGTGTTCTTAGAGTTTTTTGTTTTGTTCCCACGAACAGCTGGGGAAAGAAAGTCAACCTTGCCAGAGCCCCACTTGACAGGGTAAGTGCAAAAATTTTGTGGGTGCACCCTGATGCCTCACAAGCAAAAGCCCTCGGCATGGAACTAAACCTTGACTTTGGGACTTTTGTTTTCAGTCCCCTACTATGACCTAGGATACCTGGCTTATCTTTATACCGGAAAGGCTTCATCACCATAGCACGGGTCGCATGACACTATGGGAGCTGTGGTTATCTGTTCCGTTGGGGTTTCACTACCGTACAGGAGGTTCATAGCGTAATTTTGAGCCGGTTGAAACAACCGCTACTGGTACTCCATGGTTTAACTAATGTGATAAACATTTTCACAATTTTATTGAATATATAGCTAGCCCTGGAACCATAGTTGGCAAAAATGGGAAAGACGTACTCACACCACTAGGTGAATTCAAAGATGTTTTTATGTTTTATTTTTATTTTATATTTTCCTACAAATCTTTCAAATATTTGGTGTTGTTTATTTGGCTGTTTTTAAGGGGTTATATACAAAGTTGGAACTCAAAAAATCGAAAAAAAATTGAATTATTCTAAAAGTACGTACTTTGGAAAGTATCTGTGCGAACTTTCATCAAGATCGGAGCTCTAGATTTTAAATTACAGCCGTTTGCAGCGCGCTGGTTCTTCCACGAGCGAAGTAAACACAAAACTTTAAACACTGTTATCTCGGAATGAAGTTTTTTGAAAAGTACCGTTGCGGTGATCGTGAAATCTCAAAAACTATTCATCCGCTTTTCATTTTTTGTATTTACATTTTTGTGTATTTGATTGGTTGTTTTATCATAAAAAAAAATCCGATTCTTTACAATGAATTTTTGTTTAAAATTTGAAGACCAAAAAACCCAATTTTTTGGTACACATGTTTTTTGTAAGAAATTTTTTTTATTGGGAAATCAATCCGTTCAAGTACACCACAATACATTTTTCTACAATATTTTTTTTAGTTCTTTGATTTCAGTTGAGCGGTTCGGCTGGGAGAGCGTTCACCTCTGCCAAAAAAACACGCTTCGGGTAATGGGCAAACACTCCGACAACCTTAAATGCGTTATTCAATTTAACTTGTTTTTTCTATCTTCGATAGTGCTATCAACGAACTGCCTTTCGCTTTTTCAAATAAAATTTGCATAAAACGCTTTAAAAATCACGAACTTACCTTACTTTTTCGCCACAACTTTGTATGAAACCCCTTAAGTAACTTTTTTCCCAAATATTTCATTTTTACATTTCTTATAACTTACCATGTGCCTCCTCCTATTTCGTTTTCATTTAAGGAGGCGCATGGTTAGATATTTGCAAGCAATGTTTCTTTTGAATACAGTTGTGTAGAAAAATATTGGCTTAATAAAAACAAAAAAAAAATCGTGTAGTTTGTAAGCCCTGAAAGGTCAAGGCTATGCTTGCTGACGACAAGATTTATGATTGATTCAGATTATCGTCGTTAGCTTAATTGCAATTTGGATGATTGAAAACATCCCCATGTAACATCAATAAGTGACGTGAGATATTGTGTCACAATTTTAATGTGAGGAATATTGATGAGAGCAGGAAATCAGAGCGTCATCAACCGATGGCATATGTAATTAACACACTGTAACTCAACCGGAATCAGATTTCATCACCAAGACACCAACAGAATCACTACCCGCAATGGAAGTAATTAAAATGGTAATCAAAGCCCTCTAGCCAAAGGTCAATTGCAGATTGGATCGGTCCCCGGTGCAACCAGACAACCACTCAAATTACCACCCTTTTTCTGGTGGAAAGAAGTGAGGTAGGATTTAATTATTTCACTTCCTTTCAGCCAATCTATGTCGTCAAAATCTTATATATCTTTACACACACACAGACACGACTATCTAACAACCAACCAGAACGATTTCGTTTCTGCCAAGACGAAGACATAAGCTCCCGGTGACATCAGACAACAATCCTCTCATCTTTCCGCACACGGTACAGTACACGGAGCTGTCATCATTGCTGACTTTAATATTGATTGAAGTCCTTGCCGGCATCATCAGCCAGTCAGTGCCAGAATGGTAGAGACCCTTTACCGAACCCTGGAACTGCCAGTGCACCGCACAGTAAACGGGCATCAGCGAGCCATACGAGCTTGCCAAGAGGATAAGTCATGATCCGACAGATTCCTGGTAAAGCCGAAGCACAGCAAGAGTAAGACCAAGATGAAGTGGAACAATGTAAATTGCATACAAACTACTCTGTTCTAGTAGTCCCTCTGCCATCCTTCTCCCGTAAACGACCGAAGCTGACAGGCATCCCTGGAGAGAAGACCGACCTAGACCGCCTCCGTTGCACATGAAGCATATTAAAATTAAAGGGAAAGATATCTAATATATCAAATGTCGGAGCCAGTCAGGGACTCGTTCTGGAGTATGCATGTGTGCTGGTGTCTTAGTAGAGGAGAGAAGGTGTTGTATTCTTCATCTTTGGCCCGGATTTCTTTCAGCCACCAAGGAATAAGATATGATGCTTCACCGTTCCTCGCCAGAGAATGATTTTTGAGCTATCGTCGACCAAATTGGGGTCTCTCCATGCATACTGCTAAAGCTTATTATGTCGCCAGCTCACCCCTCCTCCTAGCCCCCCCACCAAATCCACCTGCTTCATTCTGTCTGGACCGTATGCTGGCTCGATAGTAACGACGATGGCACAGCGAAGCAAAGTTGAAAGATTCAATTTTGAATGGTTCCAGCGCACGTGAGGTTACGCTTCCGAGGGTATTAACAATAGCAAATTAAGCCATTTGTTAGTGCTTGCTCACTCGCGGAAAACTGCACCGTGGAACGCGAGCTGTAAGAACCGGAAAAACAACCGACCACCACTCGTGGATGGGAGGCGGGGTGTAAGCAGGAAACTTCATCAATTTCTTTTGAATTTTAATAGAAATATTACCGAGCGTTGACGTCTCCTGCTTTCTCCTCAGAAATCCGTCCGCAACCACGATAATACGTCTAATTCTTTCGTGTCTGCTACCGAGCATATTCGACGACTCGAGCGAAAGAAACGGCTTTTGTGTGTCTGCCTCTCGGCGGGAAAGCACTTTACCGATTTTCCTTTAGCTGTTCACTGTAAAACAACTTGATCGATGGATTGCACTTGAAGAATGAAAAGTAGTTTTCGTTTGGCTGGCTTCGTCATCATCATCGTCGTCGTCGTCGTCCTGTCTTAAAGTTGCACCCCAAAGTGCCATTTTGTCGTCCTTGTCGCCCCCAGATGTGCAGCAGTGGTATACTTGTTGGTTGGCCAGTCAGGGATGAGGTTAGCAAAGGAAGTTAAAAGGGGTGATTGTTGCCTGTCAAAACATTTCACACGAGCACGTTATTTTGTAGAAGCAGGGACGGCAAACTTGCAGGAAATTCCAGCACTTGGGCTGAAGTGTAATGAGAAATGAATGCAAGAATTTTGTCCCGTGGCGAGTGGGCGGGTTCCAGGAAATGTAACTATGACGGGAGGGCACCAGCCGGCACAGAGAGTGGGAATGTACTTTATGATGAATTGCAGTTTAGACGACAACAACAGTGCAGCACTCGTAGCCTACTGCTGCTGCTGCAATCACGAGCCGAGACGGTTCCCGGTGCGGTTGTTGGTTGTTGTGCTTTCAGAATTTGCCACAGTCGTGTGAAAAACCGTGAACCGGTGAGGTGAGCGCCCTCCAGCGGTGACGATGGCACAGATGACGGGAAGGTGACGGTCATGAGAAGGCACTACTCGCCACCGCCGACAACAATGACGACGATTACGATGCTTACTGTACAAGTGGAAAATTTTACTCAACAGCTACTTGGGAGAGTGTCAACCCATCGCACCATGCACACTTGAGTTGTCATAATACGTTGCGCTTCGGCGAAACTTTGTAGCAACAATTTATTACGTGTTTAGTGCGGGATAAGTTTTCTGAAATCGGGAGGGAAGGGCCTCTCACTGCATGAGAGCTGGATGACACGGATGTCACATTCCTGCAGGGGGTCGCTGGCTGTTGAGGGTGCTCAGATGTATTTTGTCTCGTAAGATTTGGGATCTAACTTTCGGAAACGAATGGGATGAAACTGGAGAAATTCGGAGTGGAATTATATACAAGATTAATCATTCTGACGGAGAGATGAGTGTGAAGAGTTCAGAATAAATAATTTGTTTATAATGGTTTTAAAAGTCACACATTTTGAGATCCGAAAGAAGTAATTTCCGGCCTAGAAATGTTAGGCATGCTTAATCTATCATTCAATCTCAACAGAAACACCTTGGTTGGTATCGCTGACCACATCGTCACTAACTACATCAATTTCTACGAGCTAAACATCCCATCCTATAGTACCGAACAAGTAAAGCGTGTTAAGGTATACTATCCGAAAACGTGCACGGAAAACTACGTGCTTTATTGCGTCCGTTCACGATTTTTTCCCATTCTTTTCTCGTCATCTCATTCCCCGAAAGCCTAGGTCTACTTCCCAGCCGAAGGCAAAACCGCAATCAAATGCAGATATTTGCGGCGAGGCAGGACAGGAACAAAAACACCAAAACCGTCTCCCCACAAATGTTGGCCCAGAAGGCATGTCACAAAACATACGGACCGACAAACCAACCAGTCGACAGTAGCAGAAGAGGAAAAAAAAGTTCACTACCGGTGTGTGTGCGTCATCCCGGCTGCCCTCGTCACCTATAATATTTATTCGATGACACATCAACACTATAGCCTATAGCGTCGGTCGTCGTTGCTCGCCGGTCGTCTTGGGTGGACAGGAAGAATGTACGTCCCCTGGTGGATGGCGGTTGTTTACCCACCGTAAATTCATCGTCATCTTCTGAGCTGAGCGGAGCAGTGCAATCGGAAGTGTGTTCGACCTAGACTAAACGAAAAAAGAAAGACGAAAATCTAATCTTTTGTTTCGGCACACAACGACCTTTGTACAGGTGGGATTCGTTTGGGTTTGGAAGATGCGGTGACTAAAAGATAGGCAAGATTTTCTCGTATAGCTTATTCAGTGGTGCCAGATTTGCGGCTTTTTCTGTAGATCTATAACAATTGATGAAATGAAGAAATTTGGAATCAACGGTAGGTTTTGCAGTTATTTCGATCCTAGCTCTAATATTGGGAGATAATGGTTGTCGTTGGAAAAGCGCGGGGAAGCTACTTGAGACCGTTGATGTTTCTGCTTTCCTTCAATGACATGTACTTAGTGCTGAAAACTCCTCACCTGTCCTGCACAGATGATCTAAAAATATTGCATCTCACAAGTGCGCCGATTCCTCCAGCAACAGCATAGTGGTATAGCAAGAACTGTGTGTTTGTAAATCCGAACGTGTGCTTGTTGATCAAATTCCCATGAAAGACTTTCTAGCAGAACTCTCCTTCGCAAACCCACAGAAGCTCTGCCTGGCAGACCCCAGAATTTCTTAACTGACGAAAACCTGTGGAGAACGCACAATCGATTTAGAGGCAGTCTTCTTTCGTTTGTCCTGGATTTTTACTCGCCTGAAAAGCTTCCGTTAGTGTTGGGCACAAAGGAACACAACACTGAGATATTTGCCTTTATCATGCTAGTGGCTTTCAGAAGTAGATGAGTAGTTGAATGTCCAATACGAAATTCAAACTGCTCGGGAAGAAATATAGAATTCTCATTGATATGTGACATCATTCTAGTTGCGATTATTTTTTCCAAATAATTTACTAATAGAAGAGAGAGTCGGTAGCTAGATGCTTCTGCTGGATTTTTATCTGGCTTCCGAATAGGGGTACTTTGGCATTCTTACTTTTCTCATCATAGTTTGTTTCAACAATCTCGTCGTTTTCAATATGACTCACAACGCTGAGATGGGCGCTCCTAAAACGGCTTAGCAAGCTTTCGAACCTTTTCTTCGTTTATAAGAAGTATGGTGTCACCTTCTTTCAAAGCTGGGATTGGTTTCTGAGGTTTCTTGAGAACCTTAGACTAGAAAGGTTTAGAATATGGCTTGATTTGTTAAACCTCTTTCGCAATCTGTGCTTAATTTCTTTTTGTAGATCCTGATAGATAAACTTCATAGCAGAGTCACTGGAACGTTGATATTGGCGTTTTCTAACATTCTTCAAGCGAATCAGAAGTTGAAGGTCGTCGTCGATAATAGGAGTATTACATTTTATCTGTGTTGTTGGTACTGATAAAATTCTAGCATCAACTATAGATTTACTTAAATTTTGTAATTCGGTATAAATGTCAGCTTTATTTGGTAAACCATGATCATGATTAAAATTATTCTTAATATAAGTCTAGTACCTTTCCCAATTCGCTTTTTAATAATTAAACACTGAGCTAATGGGTTTGAAAGCAGCTTCATGAGAAAGTGAAACAGTTACTGGAAGGTGATCAGGTCAAAATCAAATCGAAGATTCCTTATAGACGAATAGCACGTAAGTCCATTTGGGAACAAAATGGAAAAACAATCATCAGAGCAATCATCAAAAAGTAGTTTACCGTTGGAATTGCTGTTAGCACTACTCTCAAGGTGTTGAAGTCGCACGTTTTCAATTAACGATCATTTAAATTTAAACAAATTTAAATGATGAAGTCATTATTTAACTAAAAATTCTCTATAATTTTATTAGCAAATTCCCACCTCAAATGTGGAGATAGAATTTAGCATTGCAGTCATCAATTGAAACATTGATTGCTGCACGAAATTCATATTTTCTTCCGTTATGGTACCTAGATTGGGTCGAGCATAAGAAGCGTTATGGGAAAACGAAATTGGAGGCGTGGTAGTCATCGTTCGTTAAGCTGTGTTACCTGCCACATAAGACGACGCAACATTGTAAGATGGCGTGATGGAGATAGAAGATCCTAGTAAAGGTACAGAAGCTGTATTTCTATTTTGAAGCAGATTAACATATTAAACTTCTTTTCTTGAAGTGTACCTGAAGAAGCAGGTAATTTTTTAATTTGTTGCCTTGAACGAAAATTTGTAATTTTTTCTCGAATAGGACATACCCAGAAATTTGATGCATGTTTTTCAAATCAGTCAATGCATTTGAATCATTCTGTATTTTTTCTTTCACCAGATAAGCGTCCTTTGTGTGCGAATCATCGCCACAGATCATAATATGGAATCCAAATGACATTTTTGGTGCCGTGCTCAAAGCATCTACGACACTGGATCAGATTTTGACATTAGTACATAAAACTTGGTTGGTACATGACTGGGCAATGCGTAATATAGACTGGTGGTTCGCCACATTGGTCCTTAGCCTCTTGTCCAGTAACTCCTATCCCTACCACCCTGCGGTACCAGCTGGGGTACGAGTAATCATAGGAAAGATCGGGTAACCAACCCCGGTGGGACCATGGTCGTATGCTGACAGGGAAGGGGGGCTCCTCTTTTCGGAGGGTGAGTCCATCCGAGTCTGTTCCCCATGTTAGGCGTGGCTCAAAACAGCGTCTGTTCACCACGTTAGGGGCGGCTGATGCATCGTCCACGTGTCAGCGTGGGACTCTAAACAGAGCTGACACGATGATCCTCCGGCGAGACTGGGGGTTGGGAAAGGCCGAACAAGCCGCTCTGGAAAACTAACCGTTACGAACAATGCAGAAGAAAATACATACTTGAGAGGAAGAGGTTCTAGAGACCACAATGTGAACCTCCCATCCCGAGTTTGGATTGACGGTGACGAAATCGAGATGGTCGACGAATTCGTGTATTTGGGCTCACTGATAACCGCTGACAATGATACTAGCAGAGAATCTCAGAGACGGATCTTGGCGGGAAATCGTGCCTACTTTGGACTCCGGAAAACGCTCCGGTCGAACAAAATTCGCTGAAGTTGATTATCTACAAGACGCTGATTAGACCGGTGGTCCTCTACGGCCACGAGACCTGGACTATGCTCGTGCAGGACCAACGCGCCCTTGGAGTTTTCGAACGAAAGGTGTTGCGTACCATCTATGGTGCCGTGCAGATGGAAGACGGAACGTGGCGCAGACGAATGAACCGTGAGTTGCATCAGCTGCTGGAAGAACCATCCATCGCGCATACCGCAAAAATAGGACATTTGCGGTGGGCTGGACACGTCGTAAGAAAGTCGGACGACGACCCGATGAAGATGATTCTTGAGGGCGACCCTACAGGAACAAGAAGACGGGGTGCACAGCGAGCATGGTGGATCGACCAGATAGAGGACGACCATCGGACCCTTCGAAGACTGCGAGGCTGGAAACAAGCAGCAATGGACCGAGTGGAGTCGAGACGGCTTCTACATACAGCAAGAGACAACAAGGCTCTAGCCTGAACGGTAAGGTAAGTTAGGTACATAAAACTTTGCTTTTCAAACACTTTCAAATTATTAGCCTCATTACGGTTAACATGAATTAAATAAAGCTCCTGGATAATTCCAGAGAGAGGCGGCGCGTAGGGGCCGTTAGCTTTTCTCTTCATAATAATAATTTGTGAAGGAGAAAAACCAAGTAAATTTTTCAATTCGTTGGATATTTCGTCCAAACTTTGAACTTTCGGTAAACCTTTCAAGACAGCATTGCATGGTGTATCTGTCTTCTCCGTAAGATCCAGCCTAAGTCGTTTGTGACCAATCAAACCATCTGCTGTAACTCGACCAATCGAAAAAGAGGCTTACACGTCCGTAAGGAACGTCCAAAGCTCAGTTCGACAGGTTCTGATGTCGGAGAGCATCACTGTTATCGGCGGAGGATAATGCTGTTTCTTCTCATTGGCATTACGCACAATACGAAGAATTTACAAATTTCTTCTGTTTCACATTTGGATAAAAGATGGAATGAGTTGCTACAATCAATTGGATTTACGGGTGGAGAAGTTACCCTTTTTGGTTTCTCTTTAATATTTGACTCACGGTCTTTCTGGGAGAACCCACACATGTTGGAAGAATTAAATATTTCTTTAGGCTGAATTATTCTTGAAAACCGTTTTAGTCTTGAAAAAGATTGATTGAGTAGAAAAAGTTGAGAAAGACTGATGCTGTTGAAAACTCTAGGTAAACCAGGAGCTATCAAGATTTGTGACTGGATCGAACGAAGATTCATGCCGGACTGAGTATACTGCTTTCTCTAAAGAACCAACGAAACAGTAAACAGTAGCAAAAGGTTGACCTGCGGGATAATACAGCAAATATTGCCTTTTAGTTCTTTTCCTGTTAGACGGAGCCTTGATCAAAGCCTCACACAGTTCCATCACATCAGATAGTCAGTACCGATAACATTCAAAAGATTGATCAAAAGAATAATTTTCTACAACAACCTACAACACGTTGTTGAGAGCGATATTGTTTGAATTGGGGGGCTCATGTACAGGGAGAGTTGTAAAAACAAGGTTCAACTACAGGATCTGGCTCAGCGTCCTGGCGATGTTGTCATTACATGTTCCATGTCGCAGGTGGCAGGTGAAATCAGTTAAGAAAAACACATAGAAAACCCAGTTTCAAGCTATTTACAATCGTCTTCACTATGGCTTTAAGGCATCTGCGCAAACCTATTTTTTCTACCTGACAGTACTATAAAATATATTACCAAAAGTACTACCACTAAATAGATAAGGACTTGCACTTAACAAAGACAGTTTCCTACGAGACAATGACGGCACTTTTTGAGAAATCATGCAAAGAAGCTGGTACGGAAAACTTTTCTAAGCTGTGGCTGCTATTCGGGCAATAATGATAACTGCAAGAATTGGCACCATTGCCCACAAATCAACGCTTCAGCGCTATCAACGTGCAAACAAATGCACCAGTAAATATTCCTAAGCATTTCAGCAGTTCAACAATGGCACCACTGAACGGAGAGGTGTGCCTAGATGTATTAGATCGAAACCGCACTACGCAAGTCCCGACTGCACAACACATATTAGCTTCGATTTTGTGGGTTCATCTCGCGTCCCAAGCGTGGGTGAAATCGATTTTCTCCGCAACCCATCCCTTCCACACGTAACAGGATCCCATTCATCCCATCAACCAATTCGGAATAGGCTCTGTTGTCGTAGAAAAAAGTGCGAGTGTTTGTGTGTGTATGTGATTTTGTTCGACAGATAATAAAATCAATTCAAATAGAGATCGGTTTGGTTCGGGGTGATGCTGCTTAGGAAGGAGTGTATATCGAAGGACGAAAAGAAGGCTTTTGTCCTAATTTGATGAAAGATTTAAAGTCTTTCTTTGAAGTGAAAAAAGTAGCCCACCCTGGGTTGATTGAAAGAAGGAAAATCAGACAAAGAAAAGGAAGTTAAGCTAACCGGGGTAATGTGTATGGGTTTGACAACCGATGATGGTTATTTCAACGTTTCCTGATTAGAGGAAAAGCTTCTTCTGGGTGATTTTGGTTTCTTTCTTTGGTGCTTTCAAAGGGCAGTTTCTTTTCATCGAAATAATTTCAGTGGTTGGGGTTGAAAAGAATTTGTTCACCTTAGAAAAAAAAGGATCCTTTTTACCGGGAAGGTGGTTTGACTGAATGGTTTACCTTATTTCGGCCAGTTCATATATGCTTTAAAGTAGTCGCAATTTAATTGAGTTCAGATGATGATTCTGGTCTGGTTCCGTTGAAAAAAAAATTGCGTAATCAGCATACGCACAAGCCATAAAATTAATTTATTAGCTCGAAATGGTTCGGCACGCACACGAGGATTTATCTTGTGATGTTTGCTTCCTAAGGGCCGACACCTTCGATATCAATTACGACCCACGTTGATGTATTATTTTCAATTATCTCCGACTTTATTATGACAGGCGAGTATTTTTCAGCTGCGAATCACGAAACTCATCAACACAGTTGCAGCGTGTTTTTTCGGCGTTGTTTCTCGCATTTTCCGCATCGAAAACTATTAGTTATTCTTGACGAGCACCACACGGATCTGAGCTGAACCCAGCCAACAGCCAACTCGTGCTGGACACGTTCTACACTTAGTCCTTTGATCACGTGCCACGTACGTGCTCATTAGGGTAATATTTCTTTCGCCTCACGAAGTCAATCCAGAGCCGAAAGGCCGAACCAACCGGAGATCCGAGGAGGGCGAGAATGTGTATCGAATTTCAAATTGTATCATATTTTCTTCCGGTCTTTCGTTTCCCCGGGCAGTGGTCTACTTTTTCACGCTATTCCACTAACCTGTAAACAGTTGGTGTTCTTTTTCCTTCATGCAAGGTGGAGTCACCCGAATAAATAATGTGCCCAGAAGGCACATAAATCAATCGATCGATCTTCGCACCTGCGAATAGTCTTTGCAGAAATGCTGACACATCACGAGATTTAGGATATTTGTGATTTTAAGAGGAGATACGTTCTGATTTTGTGTCAACGCTGAGTTTCTGAAAATTGCCGATATACCAATTGGCGTCGATGAACGTTTGTGGAATTTAATAATACTTTTATGTATTTATTTATTCTCATTTTTCATCTGACCTAGGTTGGTCTACAGGAAATGTTGCTCTTGGATGGAAAAAGTCCACTTCAGGATATACTTCAGAGGCAATCCTCAAATAGGCGTAAAAACCCGTCATCTTTTTCTACTTTCATACACCTGATTACATTTTATTCATATTGCGATAGAATATAATAACATAGTACATAGCGCTACAAAAGCATTATATACATTGAATCATAAAATCTAAGACATTATCCTAAGGCTATCTTTGAAAACATTAGAATAGTGAAAATGGTCATAAGCACTATTAAAATCACTGCGATCCAAGACTATTTCGGAGTCCATTGATATTTATTTGCAAGAGGACAAATAAATGTATTCCGTCTTTTAACCAGGGGCTCCATATCGAGTAGACGGCAGCGGTCGAGCTACAGTGGTAGCTCTGCTGGGATACGCCATGGCAAACTTCTAAGAGCAAAGCGGAGGAGCCTGGCTTGTATTGCTTCCATTCTGTTAGTCCAAGTGCTTGTCTAAGGACACCAAATGGCTACTGAAGCTTCTAAGAGAGACCAAACAAGAGAAAAATACAGTGCAAAACAATATGGATAAATAAACTCTTCAGTGATTCTTATAATAAATCCAAGATTTCTATTTGTCTGTGCTTTTACAGAGCTGAGTAATGATTTCTGAATGTCAGTTGCGAGTGCAGGAGGTCTCTGATAATTGTCACTTTCTTTACAAATTCTCCGGAGATAGTATAGCTTTAACGCATTTTTTTGGCGTATAAAATATATTATGGAGCACTTGGTCACTGTAGTTCCATGCAATCTTCTATTGACCGCACAATGAGACATTGTTTTGAGATCCTCAAAACATGCATTTGAAGAACTTGATTGGATGGACCTAAAATTATCTATATTTTTGAATTGACATGTTCTACAATCTTATGTGTATAAAAAGCACCATATTTTGGCGATATTCCTTTTCTAAGGGATTGATCATAGTAGGCAATAATAAATCTAACTTTTAAACGAAAAGAGATAGCGTATGAGCATCTTCGAAAAAATTATTGAACATTTTCATAAATACTTCTGACGACATCATTTCTCTATTGTTTATAGTTATCGATTTATGGGACCTTTTCTATTGGGGTTTTTCATTTTATTGAATTTTCATAATTTTCGCTGAAATACACAGTTAAAAATACCAGTTTGCTACCGTACACTTCACCGTAAACACTTTGCTAATTAAACATGCATAATTTTGGATGATGAATCTTTTCATTTTCGCACCTTAAATCAGGTGATAACGATGGCTATTCCACTGACAAGACGGAAGCAACGACAGACGTTCCTAAATATGCCGAACAATTGGAATTAGAACCAAAGGTGTCGGTATGGGCAATCAATTTGAGAAGGGTGTTTCAGTGCCTCTGATCCGTCCAAACAAAGTTAAAGCGATGTTCATAACAGCAGATGCTTGCCCAAATTGAAGCAATTCAACGAAAAACATCATACTCGTGAAAAATGTGTGTTTTGTACGAATTATGACAAAAATCACACATTTTCTGTATAACTTCAACTTTCTAGAAAGCTGGAATAGTATCACAACTTCGGACTGTGGTAGAGCAAGGTATTGAATTACAACCAAGTACTCTATAATCTCATTTACTCACAGGGATCCTCAGCATGACCCAAAACCTGACTGTGTATTTTTGCCACAAAAGTTTTCCTTTTTGTTTCTCGGATAAAATCGTCGTACGTGGGACAAAACATGGAAAATAACCAGTCAACCCGCCTCTCCTTGTCAAATTAGGGTGTCGAATCAGCACGTGTAATTTGGGGAAGAAAAAGTCCCCCACCTATCGGATAAGGACAGTATTTGTCAACCCCTCCTATCTTGAGGCAAAAAAAAACTCTTTCACCGCTAGAAGATAAACAACTTCACTCCTCGCAGACTCAGAATTCATAAAGTTGGTGCGAAAAGTTTTCCATCACAAGCAGCAAAAACCGAACAAACAGCGGCAGTATATTATCTTCGAAAAAAAAACACCGGCGACGTGAGAACGAGCTCGAGTAGAAAACTTTCCTTTCCTTGCAGCAAACGGCAGCCATGTTTGGCGCAAACATTCTCCTGACTCAGCGAAAAGATTAGGTGCCACCGCTGCTGTTGAGCGAGAATCTTCCAGCCTTCGCCAGTGCGTTAAAAGGGGAAGATGATGATTATTCAGCCTCGAGCATACATCAAAGTCGGAGGCAGATTGCGCGGGAAAGCGATATTTGATCGTATATTTAAATCACGTATTTTTGGGGGATTTCACGCTCACCCTACCTACCCTTTTTAAGGATACCCCACTTTGTTGTGCCGACCAGCGAGTCCTTTAGCATTCAGCTGTTAAAAATAGAACTCGTCAGGGTTTTGCGTCGCAGGTAAAAAGCTGTCACCCACCATGTCAATCGGGAGGGATTGAAGGTAAAGTAAACACTTCCCTTTTTCGGATTCACTCTAGCTTGAATGTAGGTATATAGGTGAGAGGAAATATCTAGACCGTTGTGGGATTATTAGGGCAAGGGATGGAATTTAATCTGACAAAATCAAATATACACACGAAACCGTGCCAAGCACGCGCATGTGGTACAAGCCGGGAAAAAAAGAAAATTGTCTGTCTCTCTTTGGCAGTGACTGTGTGTCAGTGGCACCATCGTTTAGTCCGAAAGGAAAATCCTTTTGATGAAATTCTATACGCCTCGGATGAATGATTAAACGGTGCTTTGCCCAGGGTGGCTTATTTACCCTGGTCGGATAGCTAGTACGAGAAACCTTACAAACGACAGCAGAGAATGTGATTTTGATGAATATGCTTTATTGGTTATACATACAAATTCCGCTTTGAGATGCTGGTGAACGAAAACCTGATGGTAAAATAAGATAAATAGCACGAATCGGGTCTTAATTTTGATTTGATTAACGTGATCGGAAATCCCACAACGGAACGGGAGCCCGTTTGATTGAGGTGAAAGCCAGATCCGGAAGGGGATACAAAGGCCTAAAGGGACTACTTTCTATAGTGGATTTCCGACCGTTGACCAATCAGGTCTGGTAAATAATGATATTCATGATAGATCGAGCAACAGATAGTCAAGAACGGAGCGTACAGGGTTGGTGGTTATGTTGGACACAATACGCCCACACAAACGGATATTGGACCCTATTAAAATTACAGTTTTTGCTGTAACAGAAGTGCGTGCTGCCGCAGCTAGATTTTGATATTTCTCCTTATTTACACGCAGTTTACCATATTTCACAAATTTTATTCTTCATTGCAAAATTTATTTCCTGATCGAGCCTAAAAGTAGAACTGAATCGAAAATAAAACAAATCTTTCGATCCCAAACATATTGTAAGTTCTCAGAACCTTGAATCGGTTCTAAACTTTACTAAACATCCATTACAAGGAATTGCCAAAGTAGCACAAAAAACACTTCCGTACCTCACTCGACTCGGGTAAGCTCCTGCAGCTTATGCCTGAAAATTGAAATTTGAAATTGAATATGAAGCTTACCAACAGTTAGCTTCGGAAAAGTTCGTCAACGTCGTCACTTTCGCCATCGCCACCACGCGAGAACACGTGTCTTAGACGCACACACACATTTGCACCCACGTTGCACAAGATCCCTCGTCTAATCTCTTCCAAAGCCACCCATCCCATGGCTTGCCGTGGTTCTTTTAGGAGCAGTGACAGCAACGCGCCCGTTCCTAAGTTTCGAAGGTCTTCAGCGGGATGCGAGCGGAGCCTTTTCGACCTTTTTCGTTTGGCAATAATGTTCGTGATTATCTGTAACACTGTTTTCCCATCTCCCTCTCTCTTTATGCTTTCCAATCGGATTCATGGCGTCCTCAAAGCCGACTTCGCTGCTGTAATCATGCTTTGGAACATATGTTAGGGGATATAATGTTGGGGATGCGCGTCGAGTATGTGTACGAACAAGTATGGTATGTCTTAAAGTCGACAGTGACATTTTCCAGCATTTTAAGAGCGACGTCAACGAACTTAATACTCACACTTGAGTCGAGCGAAAGGTGCGTTCTCCAAGTTGCCTCCGAGTTGTTTGTGTCGGATGAAAATCGATTACTGCCGTGTCAATACGGCAAATAGGCTAAAAAAGGTTGTTCAACATGGGATCGGTTCACGTGGGTGACAACACGTGAAATTAAGTTTTACCTATTTTCATGTGACTTGCAAGCTTGGTTGTGACAGTGATTGGGGCACTCAAAACAGGTACTGCGGAATCTACTGATACTTCTTGCAAAGTTTATTTACGTATTCCATACCGATTTATGGTGAGATCGCAGCTCAATGAAGTCATCATCCCAACCGTAATTTATTCCACAGCAGCTTGAATACCATCATTCATCTTGACAGATGCTCTGAATGCGTTGTTAATATTGCTCACGCAATAAATGTTACCCTCGATCAGAGCCAGGTTGAAACTGCTCAAACATTACTGATTGCGAGCGGATTTCCCTAACGTATTTAAAAGAAAATACCCGCTTTTCTTTATTTACCACCCTTTGCTCTTTCTCAGCTAGAGAACTTGTGATTGACGCTGAAAAACGTGCAGCATTGCCCGCCCTAGCCTTTTCAGTGATTCACTCACACGAGTACCAGGGAAGAACAAGCTTCATTCATCTAGCAGTGAGGATTATGACCAACAATCAATAACTAACTGGAGAGGTTTGATGAATGCAACTTGTTTGTGATAATGATGATAATGATTATCGATGATATTTGAATAACTTACTCGAATCGCTGAATCGGACAATAACAGACTTTGACAGATTAGGCAACATATCTTCGAATGTAACAAAAAATCAAATCGAAGCTTTTACCCGAAACGAGCAAATGCCGATTTCCTTGGTGTGTTCAGAACATCCAAAAGAATAACAAGACGAATCCTGACCCATTCTGGCTATGCCCTGATGGCTGTTGAATCTTTTATTCCTCTCGCTCTTACTCATCACATTAATGAAGATAAATTGTATAATCAAGATAGACTCGCACTCGTAATTCCTCCTTCCAGTTAAAAAAAATTCACAAAAACTAAGCTTCATCCATCCTTCTTCGCATAAAATCGCCAAATTGATTGTAATGTATGTATTTACAAATTAAATAACATAAAAAATACATAAAAATAATCACCAATTGTGCTCGATCAAGATTCAGTAGGCAGATCAGAAGGTGAATCTTCGGGCAAGGTGCGTGCGTGCCTACCTGTAGGAACATACAACACATTGTAAAACGTGCCCGAGCGACTGGCAATCCCTCGTGTCTCTACTGCTGAGTAGGCCTTGCTCCTCGCCTGGCCTGGCTGATGCGATATGGGATGAGGGGGTGGTTATGATGTGGTGCCATTATACTGGCATGCGGTTGCTTTGTGCCGTTTGAAGTTGGATCAGAGGCCAACTCTGCGTGTCAATATGAAAATGATGTGCGAGTTCGAGAACCAATTGATTGTGAAGAGTGTTGTACGATGCGAAAACTGCTCATGCATATTTTATGAATTACAAATCAGCTGCGGTGTATTCTTTTCATTCTCGATGTTGTTTTTTTTTCGCTCACCTCATCCGTTATTGTGTATTTTATTGGAATTCTCAAGTGAATGTGGTTGTTTGGAGGACCTGGTATATGCTGGGGTTATACCAGGTCGTTGATTGTATCAGTAACATGTGTGAGAAGCGTTTAAGCATATTGACGGCATTTTGTGGTGGCAGCCATATAACGCATACTACATATTCATTTGTTGGATAAAAAAAAATGACTAGTGCACATGTACAATGTATGTGAAAAAGATCTTAGAATATAGTTTAAGCATAGTGACATTTATATAATTAGAGAGTATAATTTCTCTCCTTTTTAATTAACTCTATCTTAGTAGTTGACATTTTTCATTCAACGGTATTGATCCAGATTTCACCATCTGGGGCCCTGAACTGGTGAAAAAATATTTCAACTAGGAGACATTTTAAAATTCTTTTAAATTTTTGAAATATTTTGTGATTTGAGAAATTACTTTGATTGGTCAGTTTTAATATTTAGGCTAAGAAAATATTTTCGTAATTTGAATAGCTTTCGTGCAACTTACTTTCGTTTCCCGAGTCAAGAGAGAAGGGTTTGTGGTTGTGAGTGAAGAAGCTCTCTTCAGTATTTCTGTAAAAAAGTTATTAGAGCGTCTTTTAAGGGTTATTTTCCCCGTGATTCTCTGGGCACTTGCCACGCCGGTCCTTATTGTTACAAAGGCCTATTTGCTTGTACTTAGTGCAAACCATGTCGAAGGAGCGTCTGGTTTTTCGGCTATTTGTACCGCGAAGGAGTGTCTCGTTTTCATTAGCTAAGCAGATCACCCGATATAAATTTGAAGAGACTTACAATTTTGTCCCGTCCTGTGCCACTCCAAATCAGCCTCAGTGAAGAAGAGGGTCCTTAAAATGGCCAACATCTTCATCACACGCATGGCCAACTCGAATCGGTGACCACACCGTCGATCTCACCTATGTACACGGACATGTAGACGCGGTAGTCGTTCATAAAATACTTGTCGTTAATGATGACATTTGCTTGATTTGTACAGGATATTACTATTCTGAGCTTATCTGGACGAACTTTTGAGATGTTTTCCACGACCGAATATTTCTGCGTCAGTTCTATCAAAATCCAGCCGCCTTCAAACACCTAGTGTCAACTGATTTCACTAATACACAGTTGAACATTTGCGACTGTAATTTATATTCTGGTTGTAGTTGAAAATCGAAATAGTGAACTTGCGCCTTTTGATTTCTCTCCTATTTTCAGCGCGCGGAACTAAAGCGCAACTGGTGTAGATGATGCGCAAGTTGATTTTCTAACATGTACACAAGATGCGCTTTAGTTGCCCACTTTGCAAATAGGAAAAAACGAAAGGCGCAAGTCAATTCGGCCAACAAAAGTTATCTATGCTCACTTAAGTAAATCCTTTTTGGTTTGAAATAGTGCTCAAAACGAGTGCAAGAAAGAAAATGCTTGAGTTTACGTCTTGGTATCTTAAAATAAAATCTTGAAACGAGTTCATAGCAGCGGCAATTACTGTATGCTTTTCCAATATTTATGCAATGTTTGAAACTTAACTTATAACTTATAAAGCATAATTCCCTAGTATCTATAAAATGCATGATGACGGTTGCTTTATTGGCCACGTAATAGATAACTTTTATTTAGAGTTTACTATAGTACGCTATTAACACTATTGTAAATTCACGCTAACATGTAGTTGTACGGTAGAATGTTGTGTTTTCACAAAGTGTCACATGTTCAATAGATTTTCTGTGAATTTTGGTATTATCACACACATTGACTATTTCTCAGTTGATTTTACCATAAGAGACTGAGCGATGAAATCGTGACCCCTTAAAATCACTATTTCTCATTTGTCACTTCATACATTGATTTATCGTAAATACTTTGTTTGCAGCACTTTTAGAACTTTATATGGCGAATCGTTTTGCTGAAGTAATAAAGTGATTATCTCGTCTATTTGAAAAGTTATGAACGATTTTTTTTTGAAAAATACACCATTTTCAAAAAATAATTATTTATTTTACAGAAATAACGCTCCAGCAGTTTTTTCATCTAAAACTAGAAAAGTTCCGATCTTTCAAATGAAATTAAAAGATTGAAAATCTATTTGCAATGTTGAAAGATATATAGCTTTGAAAAACACCATTTTTGTTTTGAAAATCGCCTGTAACTATGCAAACAAAAGAGATAGAAACTTCATTGCTTCGGAAAAAATGTGTATTTATAAAAGTTCTAAAAACCTCTAGAACAAAGTATTGGCGAGAAATTAACACATAAAAAGATATTAATAGAAAACCAATTTTTAACGAGCCACCCTACCTTAAATATTGCAAAAATCATATTACATGAACCATTAGAGATAGTCACATAGTTTCTTCAGAAAAGTTGCTTCAATTTGATTGATTTATAACTTTGTAGAACATTATGTAGCTGAATTTTTCATATCTAAGAAGTTGATACGTTGAACATCCTAACCACAAGGACCACCCTAATTCAACTAAGATAAAAAAATCGGCAAGAAAGTTTGCCGAAGATACTATATATCTAAAATCAACGGTTTAGGCGCTAACAGTTTTGTCTTCCTAAATACAGCTTTGGGACCATAGTGCAATGTGAGCAAAAACCTGGCCTCATAAAAAGTATTTTTATCAGGCCGAGTTAGACCAGACTGTGCTACTGATTTGAGATATAAGATACATGATTCGTTGTAATTGATGAAGTGCAAAACTACCAGTTATAGCACTCATGTTGTGCAAGTATCTGGACAATTATCAGTGTATTAGACAATTTTATGTACCGACATTTCACTGATTTTCCGTAAAAGGAATTAACTGTGTCCATAAAAAATAAAAAATTGGAAAAACATTTTACCTAGGGGCAATTTCAAGAATATTTGCATTTTTCAAATATTCCGAACAAAAAAGTCTTTGTGGTAGTTTCTAAAACAACTAAACTAACATTGTACTAAACGTTTAATTATTAAGCCGAATTTTTTGTTTGATATTTAATTTAATTCATACAGTTTCTGAAATTCCTTAGTTCATAATCACTTCTAACTCAGTGCGAAATTAATAGTATAAAATAAACTTTCAGTCAGGAATATTTCCGATATCACATTCTCGGATATTGCAGAACGATTCCAAGTTAGCACACGTCAAACAAATCGACAGAACTAAGATACTACGTAATAAAGACCAGATCATTAGACTTTGTCGCACATCTTCGTCACTCACGGTCTTGGCAAGCTCATTCTACCAATTCTTCATTCAACCTATATCACTGGTGACTGCTCCCTTCATCTTCAGTTTCCATTTCATTATGATACAATTTGTCACTACTGGACGGAACTGTGAAGAATTTTGTGAATTCAACTTTCTGTTATGCTGATTTTCTTGCCACAGGAACAGTTCTCTTGCCAAATAATTTTTACAATAATTAATCGCGAAAACAAACTGTAATCTGCTGGAACCCGCTAGCCGTAGTCTTTGTAAAATTTGAGGCCCGAGATGTATTTGAAATTGGCTTTCGCATAAGTTTCATCGGCGATCAACGCACATCCATTGAGTTTTATCAGCGCTCGGTCGTGTAGTTAACGGACCCGGGTTCTGAACGTTTTGTGCTGTTTGGGGCTACTTTTAGATTGTTTACCCTCTCGGTGTCATTTGTAGTATACTCGAAGATGGATTCGCCGTTCAGTTCAGTTTTTTCGCCATGACTGCATACATCTTCGACGAATGAACCAAAGATCAACCGTCTTAATTGACTTACTTGTGTGAAACCTTTAGGCATTTCCACTAAGATTAAGCCTGAAGAACCAGCCCTTCAAAAGTTGCATAAGATAATAAATTTTAATCAACTGGCCGACAACTGAGAAATAATGCTTCTCAACAGGCTGATGTGGTTAAATCAACACTTGAACTTTGGAAGATTTTCGACTGTTGGTAGAGTTTGAGGTTATATATCGGCTTTCAGTCTGGAGAAAATGTCAAACACGGTTTATGTACTTTATATCCCTATATAAAGTACATAAACCGTGTTTGACATTTTCTCCAGACTGAAAGCCGATATATCAACACTTGAACTTGGACTTGGTGAGTCGTTCTCTTATTTAGTTTTCTATGGTTTGCCTGAAATTACCGACTCCAATATGGAAGCTAGTACGACCATAAGGATGAGCTCGATTTGTATTAATTTTACGGGAATCTGCTTTTCGTGAAACAAGTAATTTACCTAAATCAGTGAAAGGCAAAGAATGGCAGTGTAAATGTGGATTTCGGCTGAATAGACGCCTACTGACTGACTAGCATTTAATTTGTCCGGGTTCCTTGATCTTCGCCTTCCTTCTCAGTTTAACAGCAAATCAGGAGTCACACAAGGAAGCAATATAGGTACATTATTGTACACGCTGTTCTTCAAGGATACAGAATTATATGTGGTGTTGGGCCAGAAAAATTATCCCATGACATCAAATAGAATTTTTTCGGGCAGGCAGTAATCACAACATGAAATCAAATTAACATTTTAATTTGATGATCACATCACATAGACGACACTAGTACTCAAAGAAATTCGGGTGACCCACTTCTGTCTGTGGTTCACTTCTATCTACAGCACTCTAGTTGGATATTTATTGATCATTCAATATCATTGATTATTTATTCCCAAGTACCCTCCAAAAAATAGAAAAATCAATAAAAGAATGATCGAGACAACGAAAACGCAAAATTATCACCAGGAATGTGGCAATCTTTCGTTCGCCGCAACCTGCGAAAACTGGAAGTATAAAGCCGCACTTATTCGGTCATTTCCCCCGCTCCGAACCAGACAAACTTCGTAGCGTGAACACTCCCGCATATGACATCCCAAATATGTGCTCAAAACAATGCTTCGGCGAAAGTGTTGCATGCCCGATTTGGTACGCAAAATTCCAGCACCGCCATGCACGACCGAGCAGGTGAGAACCTTTTTCCGATTCGTTTCGATCTGCAAGGAACGACCGACCAACAACGTAGAGAAAAAAGCAATTCCATACTCGAAGTCTGACTGAGGGTAGGCTTTCGCCCATTTGTGCTTGAGCAGACCTATGCGCACACATGTCGACACAAACACAGAAACAAGCGCGCGTAAACGTCGGCATCGTAAGAACGAGAAACATTTTCCCAATGAATAATTTATGAAAATAAATAATTTGCTATCAATTTGCACTGATGAGGTTACTGAAAGTTTTATAAGATGTTGAAGTAAGTGGTAACCGGGGTGTGTTTTTTCGTTTGAGTAAAAAATGGTGCAGTTTTTCTTTGCTTTTACCCTTTTTAACGTCAGCATTACGGTTGGATTAAAAAATAACAGACAGCTGTCCATAAATTTATCATTTTTGGTGAGCAACAGTTTGATTGGTATCTTGGACCATTTAGTCGTTACATCAAGATGGACTAATCAAAGATGCGTGATGCTTTCTATTTTCAGATTTTCCAAAATAGACCAGTGATCCGTGGAATCCCCAACCGTAAGTCTTCAATCTTCATTAGATAAATTCTTAGGCCGAGAGCAGGTTGCAAGAACTTGTTACTCGTGACTGACTAGGTGCCATAATTGCCTTAATCCTTTCTTTAGACCTTCCCCTCACTTCACTGCTCGTTCAGGTTTCCACATTTGCTTGCTGCCTGCCTAGTAGTTTCGATGTAAAACTGGCAACCTGTCAGCATGACTGATAATTTGATGGTATTAGGATAGCTGAAGTTACAGCTCCTGTTCTTCTGTTCGTCCCATCCTTCGGATATTGCGTTGGAGGTTGTCTGGGTGGGTGTGCTTGTGTCAGTCAGTCTTTGGAAGAAGGTAATTTACAATTTCAGTGAGGGACAGGTTTTTCGAATGACAGCAGCAGCCTGTTTCGGAGAGTGAAGGTATGTGAACTTTCCACTCGAAGGTTTCACGATTTGTGAGCTGTTTGGGACTGAGACGTGAACGTCGGTCGCTTCGGGGCTGTTAGACAACTTGACGGAGCGTATAAATGATGGGGATGAAATGTAAAACGTGAATGGAGAAGGACGGATTATGTTGTCATTAACAGGTATTTTGGAGAGGAAAATTGCTTGTAAATTGCAGGCAGCAAATAAATAGTGATTGTAAGTGTAGTTTGAGGGCACGTGAGACAAGACTGCACATAGTAATACTGCACCACAATGCTATAAACAGAATTTTTTTTCCTAATTTTCGATTTTTTAGAAAATGCTGTAGTATATCATCACAGTCGTACTCTTTTGTGACATGCACCATTTGGTACATTAAAAAAAAAACGATATTCAAAGTTCGAGATTGAATATCTTGAAATTTATAAATGGTAGAAACAATTCAGAGAAGACAATTGCTTGTATCTATTCTGTATTAATTTCTAAATTATTACGAAGATCGGTCGAACTTTTTGATAAAAATGTAAACGAAGTCGCACTTACATATGTCATGAGTGTGTATTGATGACAACATTTGTATGACGTGTCATATTTGTGCATGGAAAAAAATTTATACAAATGAAGCATCAATTACTAACTTTTATTCATATCTTCGGCTTAGTGTTGTCTAGAAACAATCCGTTAAATTCATTTAAAGCAAATTGATCAAGGAATCTAGAAAAAATAGTAATTGTTGGTTACTGTTTTGCCAAATATGCAATTCATTAAGTTTGAAGGTAAAACTGCATTTTTTCATCCGATACATGAATTTTCACTTTTAATTTTTTTATACCATTGTACTTCTCAGACATTTTTATCCTTAAATACATTTAAATCTCTAGCCAATCCCGAGATACAGTGATTGAAAACAAAACACGCGCAATTTTTCATCATGTTTCTCGCTATATCTATCTCAGTAATCAAGCAGAATTTCAAAATTCTGACAACGTCACTTCGTATAGATTTTTCAGACAAGTAATATTCAACCTAGTTTACCCAAAAATGACGTTTGTTATAAGACACTACGACAGCCACGATATGGCATATTACATGTGATGCGAAGAGATTGGAGACAAAAATGTATTACACCGCCCATGATCACATATCTGTCCTATTGGCATTTTTGTCGGATCTGCTTTTATTGACTTGGTCGTCATTATTAGAAATGTAGTACAAAGTAGACTCAAAATTTCACTTTGTGCTATTGACGACTTTGTTCTAGAAATTATGAAAAAGATATGGAACAATCCATTTTTAAAATGACTGCATACCAGTTCCATATGAAAAGTGAAAGTATATCAGTCCTACTTAGATTTCTAAGTATATTTATGGAAAAACTGCAATGGCTAAGGGTTCCAAATTTATTTGTTTTTAGTTTCTTGGGTGCCCTTCTATGTCACCATTTGGCACGAAGCGTCGCTCTCCTCTCCTCTCTGGGACTTATTAATAATTTTCCTTATCATTTTGAAAAATAATTGAATGTATATTTTTAACTGCATCACTTTCTATGTTACAAACTAAAATAAAATTACGCTGAAATGGAGCGGTTGGCTAGGCTGGCCTCGCCAAAGACGCCAGCCTTAGGGGCTCTGTAATCTTGATCTGATTTACAAAATAAGTAAAATAAGACGAATACTATAAAATAAACCAAAATAAGTATGACATTTACAGGTAAATACTAAATTAATGTTCGAAAGTTGAACCGGCAAAGAAAGCCAATGTAAGCACCGAAGGGATGTAACACTGAGACCCAGTCCCATTAAGTTTTATTCATTATTATTGGATGACAAAATAAATAACGAACGCATTTGCGTTGCACGACACGGAAATTTCCACTGCAAAGATTTCAAATTAAAAAATAGCGAAAATTATGGCAAACTTTATCACTCGTTTTCTCAGCTTCATAGAAACGTAAATATAACGTAAATACAGACCCCAAAGGAGGTAAAGCAGGACACCACAAAGCTGTAGTAAAGACCGTGAAGTAAGCAAGATCAACTATCTACGAGATGACAACCTCATTCCATACCGTGAGAATTGAAGTGTCCTCCGTGTCAGGAGGAGCTTTAAAAAAGGCACAAAGTTACTGGTGCCCAACTTAAGCCCAATCGTCACTGCACTAAGTTAAATCTTTGGTTGAAATGTTGAACCATTCGTGGATGTTGGTATTTCTGGAAGCGCTGGAGTCTCCTCATTTGATCACAAATTTCTATGATCAGATACTGTTTGCTTCGGCTTTGCATCAGCACTTCCTCGAGTTGTTATAATTGGAGTGAAAAAATGGCCTTCACAAGCAATCTCATTCACCTATAGTTTTTAGGAGCAGTAACAGATGCCCCTTCAAGGGGATCATCAGAATCAAACTCCTCTGGAGCCACGAGAGCATAATGGTATGTCGTGAAGGATTGTGTAGCTCTTAAGTATTTCTGCACAAGAGTACTTAAAGGCTCTTTCAAATGAACGCTTCAGATTATATGATTTGTACACAGGGCCGAGTGATATGTGAGTGATGTTGACTCTCCCCACAATAGGCACACGTTATATAATATTAAATGGACAGCCGGAATTTTCAATGATGAATCTTGTTGGATATCTACTTTACCTTCAGCTGAAACTTTTTGCACGGGCCTGAAGAAAGAGACTTAAATTGTGGGAGATACAAAAAATTGAATGACAAGTCAGGGGATAGCAATGCAAAAAACCAGCTATCTTTTCTCGGTGTATGACTAGATGTAGCCAATTTTCTTGGCAAAAAGAATGTACAACGATTCCTAAAAGCATCTCTGTTTCACTTGCTTGCGCAAAAAGAGAAGTGGATAATGTCTGGGACATAACCGGAATGTTGTAACGGCACTTGGATTGGTAATTAAAATATAATGATACGCACCGTTATCAACAATTTCCCAACCAGGTCGCAGTATCTAGGAATTGTCTCCTCAGTACACTGGTCTTATATACAGTCTCCTGATTAGACACTCCATGCGTTGGATTCGTAAACCTAGTGTCAACTAATTATAAATACACGAAGTGAATGGCAGAGTTAAAAGAACGAGCTTCGGTCGAATCTTCGTGAATTCGGGTTTATCGGTTGCTTTTTACAAGTTTCCAATCAATAGCAATGGACATAGTGAAGGAACAAACACTCAAATAAATTATTAGGACTTTTTTATGATAGAGGCGGTGCAAGCGATACTGTGGGATGGTAGGAAAATATATGTAGTTTAACGGTATCGCGAAATTCCGTGGCTAAAAATACAAGTTAAGAGAAATCTGCAAAACAAAAGTTTGTTTACAAATCTTATTAGCTCTTTTCAAAAGTTAATATAGAAATGTAACTAACAACACTTGCCATGAAATAAGATAATATTTGTAATGGAACGCAGTAGGCGATGGAACCCTTCTGCGGTCATATTTATGAATAAGCTGGAAAATAACCGCATACCAGTCCCATTCAGATGTATTCTCAATATATTCATCAACATGGCGTTTTTTAATGTAAAGAGGATAAAAGAACTAATATTATTGCATTTGAGTTGCACGATACGAAAATTTGAGCTGCAAGGTCTTCATGTGAAAATGTGGGGGGTGATCGTAGCGTAGTTGGTAAATCGATTGCCTTGCCTTGTATGCATCGAACCTGGGTTCGAGTCCCGACCCCGCACATAGGGTTAGAAATTTTTCAAGGGATTTTTCTAACTCGAAGAGGCGAATGGCCTTAAGGTTAAAAACTCTATAATCGAAATAAAAAAATTTGAAAATGTAATGCAAATTATCGCTCAGTTTCTCAGCTTCATGCATGTTGTTCAAGGGCAGTACAATGATTATCATCTAAATAAAAAAAATATTCTTACTACATTTATTCTACCGTTTGACCATTGATGTTTATTTTCTGTTTTTGGGATGTTTAATAGTATTTAATTGAAAAAGTTTCAAGATGATACCATTTCAATGCCGCACATTACATGGAAACAAATGTTCCCAAAATCGTGAATAAAGTGCCATGAATTCTGGAAGAATCACATTTTTACATTACGAAAACAGGACCATGAACAAAACTGTTACTTTTGTTAAATTTTTCTTTGTTTATGAAATCTCATTCAATTAGTCATCTAAGCGAAAAGATTAAAATTGTAATGAATATTTATTAAATAAAATCTTTGAACAGAGTGATGCTGGAATTGGCTTATGGTTACTAACTTATGTCATCGATTGTATTTATGTCGGAATGCCACTGTACTCTGCTTATTACTAACATTGCTTGTCGCTTGCCAGGACCTGCTTCCACAAGGAATTAAGCCAACCGCCAAGAAACCCAATCTTTTTATCAAACCACACAGCAAGCTGCGACATTCAACTCAATCAGGCATCGTCACGTGGCTCGTCATTTGGCAACAAATTAATTTTTACGACTCTGTTCATCACCATCGGCAGGTGGTGCAGCGCATAATATCGAATTAAAAATAATTGCCACCAATCAAGCGGAAATCAGACATCGGACAAGGAAAAAATCCTTCGAACCCGTCACGTGCGCCCCCACCGTCAGGCAAACCTTGCTTTGATGTTCCAAACGCCCTCGCGTCGTCATCCGTGTGGCAGAAATGAGCGGTAAAATTTCAGCACATAACTCGCCTGATTGCAGCCATTAGTGATGAGCGGCGTGGGCTCTAAGCACCTCACGTTGGTTGCAGCACGAAGTTCACCCGGTTGTCCTTCGTGATAGTGCATAAATGTTTGCCCGGTGCACATACGGCAATTCATTCCCATTCATGCGGCGGTGGCAGCACTTTTGAATATTTTATGAGATTGTCAGTCATTTGCGGAAAACCTCTGTCGAATGCGCTCGGTGCTGGACTCAAGCAAACGAAACCAGAGCAGGCCTTGCTCCGGAGTATTTGCGGATGTGGAAGGAAGCGAGAGGCGTGCATTTTATATGCAACAGTTGGGAAAGCGCCTCTCTATGAGGAATTATTTCCGAAAAACCTGAACAGGTAGGAAACCTCTGCAAGCAACAGACAGGTGAGCGATTGCCTGACTGAAGTACGAAAAGTGGTGCGTGGTTTCAATACCGCAGACGATGATTGTTGCTTCACTTGTCGAACGCGGAAATGGCCTCGCTGGGAAAAAGGGGTAACCAATTGGAAAATGCACCCATGAGCGGAAGCAAAACCGGTGATTGAAATTGACTGTGGTGAACGATTGTTTGCGGGAGCGGAAGTGGCCAAATTAAATTACGATTGATATTTCAACAGTTTGTTTCGGCACCGGTTGATGGAGGGCACCGTTTCGATGGGTAAGGGGAATTACATAGTTGTGATTGGAACGATTTTCGGTTACCAGTCTCGGAGTTTTCCCATCACTCAAAATATCTTTCTAGCGAGTGTACCGCAAAGTTCAATCAATTTCATCATCAATTGGATCACGATCGTTTCCATTTGCTACTTTTTTTATGTGCATCAATTTTGGCCCTAATACTCTTTTTCATCTAATTCTCGTTCGAGACTCTTTTCCTGTTCATTAATTTGATCGTTTTACGCTTCTTCGTGCTAAACCTTTTCTCCTCCCCAGCCCTCTCTCGTTAAACCAGTCGAAAGACCTTCGAAGGCCCTTCATTAGGAGAAAAAAAAACTTTACGCTCCATAAAAATCCGACAAACAAAACCGGACTAGCCGAGAGCGAAGCGGAAAAAAAACACAGCTAACAGCAACATTAACAAGCAGGAGGCCAAACCCATCGCCGTCCGCTCCCCGTTCCCAAAACCCACTTTAACAACGGTCCTCTAAACAAGAAAGACATTCTAACATTCGCCCTGTATACAAACCCATAATGGGTATACCAGTAATTTGCATAAAACCGGATAGAGCACACTCTGTGTGAAAAAAAAAATAGAAAACTGCCCGCCATAAGCATAACCAAGTGCAGCAACATCAGGACACGGAACAGCAAAAAAACAAGTGGAAAAATTAGTGATATAACCAAGTTCCGTTGTAAATGAGATAATTTGAATTAATGGCGTCGAGGCTCACGCTTTCCTGTTATCTTTGCTGGTCTCGGGTCGGGCATGTTACGACGAAGGAGTGGTACGGTGGGGAAGTGTCACTATTTCACGGTGCCTCGCTGCTACACTTCCGGTTAGGGCGCAAAGCTAGAAATTTGAAAACATTTTTTTTTGTTTCGTCCAGCTTTTGGTAGATAGGTACGTGCTGCCCTCAAATTAGATGCTGGTCTAATTTTAAGCTTCACCTTTTTGCCGTTTCGATGCAGCACACAATCTGAAGATTGTGCTGGGCTAATTTCGTGTCTATTTTATGGGACAATTCTGTTTCATTGTCTCTAGGTTTTTTCTTCTGTTGTTGTTGTTTTAGCAAAGGACAATGGGGTAGTGGGTCTCCGCAGGAGGAAAATTGTGTCACTTGGTGGAAGAATGTGATTTTTAAACTGTTTTGTTTTTTGATCTGTTATTTACGAGTTGCGGATGCGGCAAAAAGTTTTCTGAATAAATTGAGTCCTAAAAAAATCGATCAAGGTTTCAAAGCTATTAATTAGCTAGGTAATAATCCTCCAAAATACGATTTAGTCCCCTTAGAAAGAAATATAGTACAGTGTATCTTGCATTGGCTCGCTAAACCGAACCGAGTGTTGATTTCACTAGTTCTCAATAGATCAACTACTTTTCTTATGGGACAATATATATGACTAGAGGTTTGCTCAAGAGCACAAATTGTTTGGAGCTAGCGTTATGCCGCGCTAATTTAGTTCTGGCACAGTTAGTATCGGATTCTGATAAGACGAAGTCGAATCGCACATTTCATAACAAATTCAGTCAAAAACGTTGTGCCCTTCAAGCCCAGAAATGATTTTACCCAATTTTCTCCTTAGTGGAGTAAAATTAGTTTCCGCCATTCACCATCCCATTCCCATTTTTAACACAACTAAATGATGTTTTTGCTATATCAAAGTGCCACAGCTCAGTTAAGCTTGCGCATAAAGTTCAAGTCATTTATTTGAAATTAAAAAGAAAATTATTGAAAAGATATTTTTCAATCCAGTCATTAAATTGCTTAGTGGGGACAGTGGAGTTTGAGGGAATTTGCTTAATTTGGAGCATTTGCTTATTAACCAGTGTAATAGAATATTCAGAACTGGAAAGTGAATTAATTTGAGATTTTTGGGACTGATTGAAAGCGGAAATATTGATGAATATGAGATACAATATCTTCTTTTTATAATCACTAATGCTATTATATCATGATTAAGTTCCTGTTTTCGCTCTGCTGTGAACAAACATTCTATCAATTGCTTATCAGATGATAGTCGGATTCACAAAGATCACATGAAAATGACTCAGCACGCTGGATAGTTGTCATGTAATAACCAAGTGTGCAGTGACCGGTTAAAGCCCTGGTCAGCATGCCGCAGTAGAATTTTGAACAATGTAGGATAGTTTTCGATATCACTGGGCTCGGTTGTTCTAGAAACACCTTTGTTTGGCGACACGTTTGTAGATTTCTCCAATAAAAGCGGTGCTCGGACGAAGCCCAGACCGGTTTTTGCTCTCATCCAGCTCGTCAAAATGTGCAGGGCGGGCTCATGATCAACGAAGTCAACCGGAGCACCTGTTCTGGTCCATTCGTCAGTCCATTCATTTCCAGTAATACCGGAATGTCTGGTCACCAAAACAAGGTATACAGTGATATTATTTTTTTGTTATTTATTTATTTAAGTTTTAACCTACTGGTCATTCGCCCATGAATGTATACAGAGTTGACAATGCTTAGTTCTTCGATATGGATTCGGCATGCGATCACTAGCTCGGACCGTGATTTGTTCAGCTAAGGTTTTTGACTGTAGTCCTACTATCGGAACAACAGTTTTGCCGAACAAGCTCTGTTGAAGGGCCAAATGTATCCCACACATAATTGCGATGATTTCTACATGGAATACAGTACGTTATCTACCTAGCGAGTGAGACAATTCCAATCTCATTTCTCGACAATAGACACCAGCACCAGTACGCTCCTCCATCAGAGAGCTGTCAGCGTAACAGGCCATTTGTCTTTGTTGTTGTCCTTCCATTTGGCCAGTCAACCACATGGAATGTCCTGTAAGGAAAACTACATGTGAGTGTAATATTGCTGGGAGCAAGAATTTATTCTCCTCATGTAACCAATTCTAACCACAGTCGTGTATGATTGGTAGCAAGATTAAAATGGTTTGCTGTTCCAAAGCCCAGTAACCTGTAGTCTGTAGTTTGATATTTAAAATAGCCTTGACTCTGAACTCAATGTGAGCAGACCAATGCCGATTGGAATCCAATGTAACTCCAATGTATTTGATTTTAATTGCACACAGTAGCTCAGAATCAAATAACTGGGACTTACCCCGGTTGTTATTCATTTCTTCGTGAAATGAACCATTGCAGTTTTGTTTGGATTAACTGATAATTTAACTTGTCCACACCATTGTTCTACAGCTCTGTTTGTTGCAAGTCAAAGATTGTTTCGATGCCCATGTAATTATTATATGTTATTCGTCAGCAAATCCGTAGGATGGAAATTCAACTTTAATAAGTTTCCCAATAAACCGTCGGCAAATACTTAACTTCCGCATCTCTGCCTGTATCAGCGGCGAACAAAGAAAGCAGTTACTAAGCATTGCGTTTATCCAATCCTAGATACATGCAGATATTCCATGATTGCGCGTCGCTTTAAGAATAGACTGGAAGTACACATTGTCAAATACACCCTCAATATCTAGGAATATACCAGATCTAGATTGCTTGAGCGAGAAGCTCTTTTTCAATATTGTAAACCACATCGTGATAGTGTTATAGTGTCATAGCAGTTGAAGAATCACAAAAATTTACACCATATCGATCCTGCCAATCGACAAATCAATATTCTTGCGTTACACATGTCAATACCTCATCTAGTATCATCTTGGAATCCCACGACATTTGTTGTTTGACAAGACCATAAGACAATAACTCACATTAGTTCGATTAATCGGTCACAATTAATCGATTATTCGATTGCCGCGATTATTTAGCAACGACCAGACAACATTGAAGACGACACGGAGACGATACCCAGCCTTTTTTCTACTTCCAAGCAAGCCAGAAGCAAACAACGAGAAACAGTTATTTTAATCTTGTGTACATTGACTGAAGAACATGGGAAACTGTTACTTTTAGCCTTGCCGTGGGGAACTATCGAGATGAGTGAGTCGCAGAGAGTAAGATGTGGAGCTCCGGCCAAATACGGTGGCCATTGATTTTCAGTCTTTTCGTATAAGACTGAGTACTCGCAATGTGAAACACTCATGAAGGGTGAAAATTGATCAAAGTCTTACGAAAGTCGCCTTTATCCAGTTCCTCTATGTCAGGTATACAGCATTCATAACATCTCAGATTCAAATTGACTTAGGAAAACGGATTCATTTTGAATATCAACCAAAAACACGGGATTGTGTGTGACCGCGTAACAATTAGGAGCGCAGTTTAAATGGATGATAGGATAATCACAACGGCTAGTTTCGCAGAATCACTCAGCGAAGAAACTACTGCCAAGGCAGACTCATACTAGTGATTCGTAACTACAAGAAGCTAAGGATGACGTCTGATCGCAAGTTATTAACGAACATGTAAGCTTATCACAACAAGAGAGCGATGAATGACTTCCAAGGAAAAGAGTAGAACATGGCTTAGGATGCTATTTCAATGATCATCTACTGAAAGAAGCAACCGGTGATGTTGATGGTACGCATCGAGTTCAAAGCCTAAATTTTCATTCCGAGATAATTTCAATTAAAATCATCCCGATTCTTAATTGACGGAGCTTTATACTAACCTCCTAGGAATCTAAATTTAAGCTTTATGTTAATGGGCTTTCACAAGTTATAATGGTAAAAGTAGTTAACATAATTACATGGTGCCGTCAACAAAGTTATTTTGAAAGGAAGCTTTACAAACTTTTTCATCTTATTTCGCTTGAATAAAACAAAATTACAATTTTCTCATTTCTTTTATCCTAATACCAGAATACCTGGTCTTGGCGTTTACTTACAAAATTTTAAAACAAAATATTTTGCATCGCAGTTACTACAACTAAGCTCATTTATTCATTTTAAACAACTCTGTTGACGCATTAGAGGCGTATTCCACACTCTGCCATCAATATTTTGTGGCAAATTTTAGAAGGCGAAATACCAACCAATTTTATAATCTGAAGTAAAGAGTATTCGAACTAGGTATATTGTAATTCATGTATGTTCGTAGCAAATATATATATATATATATATATATATATATATATATATATATATATATATATATATATATATATATATATATATATATATATATATATATATATATATATATATATATATATATATATATATATATATATATATATATATATATATATATATATATATATATATATATATATATATATATATATATATATATATATATATATATATATATATATCCTCAAATGAATGCTTTCAAGTCTACTGTTAAATGGTCCATGTTTCATTCCACAGTGGTTCAAAACGCGAAAAACGTGATCGTTTTGAATAACTTCGAAATGGTTTGTTATAGCGATATACTACCTTCGGAAGAATTGATGATATTGAGACGCCCCATCTTTTCAAGTCCAAAAGTTTTGTGATTATTCCTCAAATTAGTGAGATTCTAAATTATTTCTCGTATGATTAGAAATAGTGTGTTGGTGTATTCTGCAAAGTTCTAGTAAATTCTTTTATAAGAAACTGCACTGAAGGTGGCAATAGTCTGTCTTTACTAATCTTTGAGATATAGAGCATTATTAAGGAAAATACCGAAAAAATCAATTTTTTCATTATAACTTCTTTCCAAGATTTTTTGGAACTTCAAAATGTTCTACAAAAATGTCACAATTAATGGAATACAACATTTCGTTGAAGGAATATGTTGAGCATTTACATTTTCATGGAGCCATGGGACATCCATGTTTTGGTATTTTTTTCGATATTTTCTAAATAAACCTGGTAATCTTATTTGTGCATAGTGGTTCAGTAGTGATACAGAATACAATCCAACCGATAACTAATTTTCGACAAAAATCCACATGGGATTCTTATGCTTTTTAGACAGCATAGGGCAAAGACAAAAAGAAAAAAATCAAATGATTTAATAACTGTTTCATTGATAGGCACTTATAACAAACAAAGATGTGCACAACTTCGAACTTTTCCAGGGCGAATAACCCATCAAGGTTAAAGCTTCAATAAACAATACAATAAATACAATTCGTATTTTTTAGCCATCATAGTATCCCTAGTAATCGCATTTCTGTCATCTTCTATGGGTTTATGTAGTAACATCTGTCGAACACGGGTCAAGCTCTCGTACCGCTCCTCAGCAGGTTATTCGCCTCAAATTCATTTATCATATGAAAATTCCCCATCCCTGGAAACTTGACGCGGATCCACGCACACACACACCCATTCACCTCGCACACACGTCCAACAGGCGATGCATGTCCCTTTTCTTCGCTGTCGTCGGAACCTTCCAAATCATCGCCTCGGAGGCAACAAGACAAATTCTTTAATACCGGGAGCGATGCCCGACGAATGCCTCCAATTTGTTGTTGTTGTTGTCCGATATTTTCTCGGTCGCATGTCGCTTGTTTGTGCGCCTCAAAGAAGGACGGACAGGCAGAAGAAACTGCGTGGCGAGTGTGTGAGCTCCGCGTAATGTTTATGGAGATTTATTAGCATTCTCATAATTCTTCGGCGCTTTTGTCGTCGTGGGTCTTCGTCGTCATCGCTTAACGAGCCTTTCCCCGGCCTTTTAAGGAATGATTCTCCCTCCATTCCCCAGGGGAATGGCCGAAGGCAGGGAGAAAACCGTTGCGTTGGTCGAGCGGGGGTGGATCGTTTGTTGTTCGGTTTGGTGTACATAAATTTTAATAACATAACCAGTAGGAAGGAAAGTTTTCAGTTTGGGGACGGCGCCTGTTAGTGTAGGAGGTAGCCGGGATACGTTGAGACGAGGTCCCGTTTAGCTGATATTAGGGTGGTCGAACAAATAAATTTGGAACTTTTTGTACGGAAGGGATTTTGATTGACATTTAGTGGTCGCTTAAAGATGTCCTGGTTAGTATGGGATTTGAATTAAAGCATGTAGGATAATTCAAACAATTACAATTAATATATAGCCTCCCTACGTCGAGGACAAACTTCACGACATAATATCAGTATCCAGAAAGCCAACAGCATGATGTCAGATTCCTTGTTTGTAGATTTTTTTTATTTTCTGGTGACACAGCGGAAGGCAGTAACGAAATTTTATCTTTCACATTTTGTGAAAATGGCTCGTTAGATAATTCATATTAGGTAAAATTATTTCATTAGCGACAGGTTTCTGAGAAGGCCGGGAAGGGGACCCAAATGGCATTTTAGTACACATGTACCCTCATTAGTGCCAGTAACGGAACGCAGGGCATGGCTTCGGTTGTTGGAATATTTGGTATCTGTATGAGTGACTATGTATGTGGCTGTGTGTCTGTGTACCTTCACAAACGTTTATTGCCAATCACCATGTCGGTTGTTAATTAGGAAGATGAAAGGCGACCCTCGGTGGCATATGTCCGCTCTGCCATCGGACAACCTACCGATAGCTGCTGTCCGTCGTCGTCGTTGTTGTTGATGTCCTTGTCGTACATTGACAGAGTGATGTCTATCGGAGCGAATGTGTATGCAACAGATTTTCCTCAGGGTCTTTCAGTTCGTATTAATTTTTATGATGTTAATCAAATGGATCTGAATTATGGATGGACAGAAATGTGTTTGATGACGACCAAGGAAGCAAATGGCGCTGGGCGATGCTTTTATCACACTGTTTCGGGTGTCTTGCTGTTCCTGGGACTGTTTTTTCCTTGCACGAGATTTATACCACTTCCTGGAATAGTGCCAGGGATGTTTAATTATGAAAACGGACTCACAATATAGCTGACTCATATTAATAAATTGGTTTCGAGTGTATCCCGAGTGAGCATTCAATCAGTTTCTAAGTAACTTGTCAGGAATCCAAAGAACCTTTTGTTCACGAATGTTTGTATACGAATTCGAGTAGTTAATTAATCAATTAACCAACCGTCCTTTTGAGTATTGGGTACACTCATTTTCTACCAGGTGTCTGTCGCTTTTGTTCCATTTCAAAACTCAAATGCGTTAAAAAAACTGAGCTTTTTTCAAATTAATTTATTTTTTTGATTGGTTAGATTTCATAATGCCAGAAGAAAAAAGACAAGTTTCGCATATTCCGGTGAGACAGAAAACACAGCAATTGGGACACTCATAAATTGTCCTGAACAGGGTGATGGACTTGAAACGTTTTAACAAGTTTCTATTATTGAAATATAAAAAAGTTTTTTTTACGAAAAAACACTAATATTGCGGAGCAGAAAATATTGCAATTATAATTAAATATACCACATATTGCATATAAGTCGCTTAAGGACTGTCCTAAAAGGTATTGATGCAGTCGGAAACCACTGCTATTTGGCAATAATTGACAATTTCTGCGTGGCAACGTAATCGATTGCTTTCAGCAGATCAACGTCGAAATATTGTGCACAAATGGTGTGTTGAACCCGTTATGCCACTGAGAAAGTAGGCAAAAATGAAAGGAGTAAGCGAGGAATCCATGTGAAAAGCGATTTGGAAGTGAGTGAGATTATCACGTTTTAAGACAAACGGAATGCCGGTCTAAAATAATAACCCTCGTTTGCATCGAAATATGTATACTGAAGGCGTTTTAGTGAAAAAGTTGGCACTTTTAAGTCAGATGTTCATCGTATTAAAGAATGTTTGAATCTTCGAACCTATAGGTAGCAGGAGCAGTAAAATAAAAAAGTCCGAAATAAGAAGCATCGAATAAGTTCAGAGTTCAAAAGCTGTACGAAGGGATGCTTGCCGAGAATTCGAACTGAATTTATAATCATGGAGACGAAACCTAAGTGAATTTCTACTACAAGTATCTTTGCGGCGTCACAATATTATTCGGTGCAAGTGGGGCAAGTGTTGAACCAGACTGAGTATCTATGCTAGTCGAAAATTTGCCAAGAAAGCTATGATCTGGCAAGCTATTTGCGGCTGCGGTAAGCTTCGATAAACAGCGAAATGTGCATCAAAGAATGGTCGTTTATGGAAACCAACGACTTCTATCCATGAATGGAAGCCACACGGATCCTACTAAATTCTGGCTAGTTCGTGGGAATAGAATGGTATACAAGCCAAGAATGTTACTGAAGTTCTGAAAAAAGCTAGGCATAGAAACCACTGCAATTTTCCCATGCTTGTGTGCAACGCGAGACACCAATATGTGATGATTCACCTCTGATACAAAACTACTATCCCTGGCTCTCCGTGGTGCCAGCTGGGGTACGACCAATCTTAGTAAAGATCGGGTAACCAACCCCGGTGCACTGAGTATGAAGGGGAAATCAAAAACCGTCTGTTCACCATGTTAGCAGCTGTTCTAAACAGCGTCCGTTCTGAAGCGTACGACTGATAGAGAAATCGGCTTCGTGAGCTATATCCAACAGGGAAAGCGGCCTGCCTAATCAACAACCAAACAACTCCGAAAAATGTAATAATAGATCAAAAGTATCGGTAAAGGACGCGAACGGAAACTAATTTGAAACCCAGTAGTTGGAATGTCAGAACTCAGTTGGAACCTGCGAAAGCCACACTACTTGCTCAGGAACTGCTGAAAATGACGGTGGAGATGGCAGTCCTTCAGCTTGTGAAATGACGACGAGATGACAGATCGTGGAGTGGGTTTTGTAGTTCTTGATTAGCAGAAATTATGGGTCATAAGATGGATTAGTATCTGCGTGTTTAGGATAAATATAACTTGATCAATACCTATGCGCCCACAAACGACAAGCTCGATGCTATGAAAGATGAGCTCTATGAGTATCTTGACAAGACTTACGGAGAGTGCCCAAAACATGACGTAGAATTGAGCATGCAGACAAATGACATGAAGAGCCTCCAATCAATCATCAACAACAAAGTCTAAAATCGAGAAATTTCGCTATCTGTAGCACCCATTTTTCACGGAGAATATTCTGAAGCAAACCACCCGAATGACGAAATAAACAAATAAACAAACAAATAAACAAATAAACAAATAAACGAATAAACAAATAAACAAATAAACAAATAAACAAATAAACAAATAAACAAATAAACAAATAAACAAATAAACAAATAAACAAAAAAACAAATAAACAAATAAACAAATAAACAAACAAATAAACAAATAAACAAATAAACGAATAAACAAATAAACAAATAAACAAATAAACAAATAAACAAATAAACAAATAAACAAATAAACAAATAAACAATCTCAACCTCAATGTTAATGAGATAAATTTTTAAATTTTTGGATAGATTGCAAGGGAGGAGCTATTTTAATCATGTCCATCCATTGATTGCATTGGTTTTGAATTTTGAGTTCATTTCGACGACCAACAGTTTATCGCACATCTATTTCATCCATTTCAGTTGCCGAAAATGCATTATAGAGCGCAATTGTTCTCATATTTTTTTTTCAGCGGTAAAAGAAACCACGTCAATTGCTGAGTAATAAAACAAAAATTTCAAACCCTTATCGCAATCATTGATAAGAACAAGCTGGCGGAGCGGTCAAATTGCCCCAAAAACCTAGCAATTCCACAATTAAATCAAAGCAAAACGCTGACTTTAGCTCTTTGTCTAACTGAACACAGTAAATCATCCAATAGGTTCACAAACACGAGAAAAACCAAAACTTCACCAACCACCGAAAGCACTCTTCCACCGACAGCTAGCAAACAAAGCGAGCAAAATCGATGCGAGAAAAAACAAATATTTCGACTTTGTCGCTAGAGTACACAAAAAAGAAGATAAATTGCCTAGTTTCCAAGATGGAATTTGATTTAAATTTATGATTTTCCCTGCTCGGTGCGAACGAGAAAAAACTTTTCTATTCCCCCTCCGGAGAATCGGAGGAAGCGCGTTGAAAAACAAAACCTGCCCGCTCCTTCCATTTGCTGAAAAAAGTCGGAAAAAAGGACACCGACCGAGCGAATTACTTCTAATAAATGGAATATATTTGTTCAATTTCGAAATTGAACTTTGTCGGAATGCTGACTATAGTTTTTTCTTTTATTGCTGGCTATAACTTGCGAAACAGGTAAGAGTCCACCGTCTAATGTGATAAAAGCACGCCGTCGAGTCACACGCTATTTACGCCTTTGAAGGTGGATTTATTTCGTCTCAAATGTCATCTTGATTGTAGAAGGATAATAATTTTCTCACCCGCTAAACCTCCCATGGAGCAGGATTTGAGCCTTCCGAGAATAAAATGTCGTATGGTGAAATTAGTTTTGTCGATTCGAAAAAAGATAAGGAAACTCATAAGATAACGCGAAAACGTAAGTGTATATATATAATTATATCGTTATATGGAAGTAATAATAATGAGTACTGCGTAAAGTAGTCCACACTTACCACCGCGGTTCTCGCTATCCGCTGGCTTAACTTGAATAGCACGGTTCATCTGAAAGTAATGGAAAAGACAAAAAAGAGAAGATATTTTAGCTGACTGGATTTCAGGAAAAACCACCGAAATGCTCTAAACGAGGCGATAATTCCCGGCGCGGTAGAGCCAAAGAGTGGAAAATAATGGCTGACGATGTTATCGCATGGAAACAATAAAATTGTAAAAGCATAATTTTTCACCCACTTCACGGTAGTAGTCGTAAGCTTTCATCGCGAACAGAATGGCCTGGACGATTATGCGGTTGTCAGGGAGATGGGGGATCCAAGCAGTAAGGATTTAATGTTTTCGGTCTTTTAATTTATTTTCAATTCCAGGACTCAATAGGAGACCTCAAAAGCGACACTAGCGTCGGCTGTGCAAGACGGGAGGAATTAAATTTGCCTCTGATGATGCCGCTGTCGGGTTGGCGAAAAATAAGAGCCTTTTCATTCCACGCGAAAACGCCACGAATCCTTGCACACACACACGTACACTGAATGATTGAGACAGCGAACGAACGGGTACGGTCCGGGTATGGTAAGAAGCTCTTCGCATCTTCGAAGCGAAAGTAATTTTCATTTTAATCCTCCTCCGCGTCGTTCTCAAAGCCACAACAATGTTTTCGTTCCATTATGTCACAGTTTCGGTGTGTAATTTCCCATCGCGCCAGGACTCAGGTCGTTGGTAAGAATCGAAGCTTGAGTTTAAGCCGTTCCCGCTTCCTGATTCACACCACGGAAAGCAGGGAAATTGCTGCTCGCCGGCAATGTTTTATGTCTTCACCGTCGCGGGTAGGCGCATGGTTCTGATAAATTTTAATAGTTATTTTATCATTTTATATCCGAGCTCGGGGGACTTTCGTCGCGATTCGTTATGGCTCGGGTAATGAATGAGTCAAGTACCTACACAGAAATGATTTCCATTTCTTCATTAGTATCGACGTAACGAATGCCGAATAGGAAAAGTGCAAAAAATACAGGGGTGCGGGTGAAAATGTATTCTTTGTTTTATGAGCCGTCGCTTGTTAAGTCGTAAAAGATTGCTCAATCCTATCGTCACAAGTATCAGGGAAATTATAGACCAATGAAAAATGGAAATTTTATGCAAATGATTGCCACACGCCACTCTATTTCAATTGCGAATGAAAAGTTTCACTTCTTCATACTGGCGAACGAAGTTGGAGAAGTAAACGAGTCCTATGTAGGCTTCGGGTAGGCAGTTTCAATTAATAAATCTGTTGGCAGAAGATAACTCATACATTTTCACTAGATGCGCTAACCCCAAATTTTGAATCAAACAAACTATAAACTTATTAAAAATTGAATGACCATTACTTATTCGAATTCTATAGAATATAAGGTAGATGATTCTTTATTCATCCCGCTTGCATTTGAGTAAAAATTGTTACTTGCCTAATCTACGAAAACAATTCTACTAAATAAGCTTCCCTGGAGATGTAGAACTCTAATGTTGGAACATGTTTGAAAATAAAAATTATGAATTTTATTGGCGACGGAATGTCAAAAAAACCCAAAATCCCTGCCATAACTTGAATATGTTCTGCTCCCAAGCCAGTTCGTTGGGAAAACTAGATAAAAATGTTCATTTTCTTTTCCGTTTTTTTCAGATCCTACCTTTCTGCTTTGGTAACAGATTTCGACGGTTCATGTATTTTGAAACTATATGGCATCACAATATTTTTTTTAATTCAAAAAGTCCTTGATACTAACAGTTTTTAAATTAGTTTTTAGCGGTTTCCGTTTGTTTTGACACTACATGCTGCTGTTTCATGCTATTTTTAGACATATTTCGACGAACAATTTTTTTTGGGTTTCAAAGTTTCATGTACTTGATTTTTTCGAATATTATGAAATCAATATTCAAAAACTAGACCCCCTTAATGATGTTCGATTGAGCTAAAAAATTGCATAGATTCCTTTTTAGATGTAATAAGCATTTTATGTAAGACTTTATGCGAAAATTTAAGATGACAATTTTCATTGATATCTTCCCTATTGAACACTCTCCATATAAGCTTTGGTTTTAAAGTGTGAAGCTCCGTTTCAATGTATTTCAAAAATTACTTCACCAGAAGTTTCCTGAGACTCAAAGCTTTTGCCATTTTCTTTGTTCTGCTCTCCGATTTTGTGTTGAACAGTGTTATTATTTAATTTACTACTTATAGTGTAAGATAGAAATCAGTTTACTAGCCAGTGCAAAAAAATGTTACCAATGTCGGTTTTTGTTTCAATACCCAAACTCTCGATCATTCCGGTGTTAAAAGAGGATAAAACGCATTGTTTGATTCTGCGCATAACCACTATTGCGATTTCTTCGCCGAATCTAACAATTCTATCAAATCGATTAATGGCAAAATTGGGGTTACTCTTCATTTAATATTTTGTTTTGAAAAGGTTTCGGTTATAACGGCTAAATGCACATTATGAACTTCCATGATGTTGAAAAACTTGTTTTGGCACATTTTTATTTAGTGTGAAAGCCATTCCATTTTAATAAATGACTATTTAAAACCATTATTAAACTTTAAATTAATTGTAATTTTGAAAGCAAATTACTTTCTTGTTGTTAGTGATGGCCGGGTTTCAATTTTTTCGAACCCGAATCCGAAAATTGCAGAACCCGAACCCAAGAATGAAAATTTCGCAAAACTCGAGCCCGAACCCAATAAATTCAAACCGCGAACTCGACCCGAACCAGAAAATTTATAATTTATGAAACTCGATCTGAACCGGACCTGTTAATAAGGAGAATCAGCCAAAGATCCCGAAGATTTTTAATTTTAGACACCCGAGCTGGATCAAAGACTCAACCAAAAGAATCATCTAAGGCTCATCCAAATGAATTATAGAACCACTCGAACCTGAAGTCGTCCAGGCGTCCAGCTATATCTGCCTATGACAAAACAAATTACTGGCCAGTGGAATTGGCATTTATATTTACTATTATTCGACGTTGAGTTTGTTTTGTTCTGAGAAACTTATAAATCGTCTATATCTTAACCGGAAAGTGAGATAAATCGGAAACAAGAGGAATAATGATGACAGATTCAAACAATCTTACCAGTCGTAATCAACCAAAATTTCTATTTTTATTAAAAAACTATTAACTATTGGAGTAGTTGCGTATAATTTACTAGCTAATACCTGCCGCGCCTTGCTGCGACTTTCAATGAAATAGTAGTAAAACACAATTTGTTCTGAAGCGCCCTCCATCGGGCAGATAATACGCTTGAAAACAAATGCCTACTACCTATAAATTTTTACGGCAATCGGTCAAGCCATTTGGGAGTCCATAAGTCTCATACATAGATAGATACATAGATTACATATATTTAATTAAGCTATGTCAATTGGCAATTCGTATTCGATAGTTTACATGACGTCGCTCACGTTACTGCTTGGTACGGTCAAACTTGTGTCGAAGGGTGTCAATCAAGATTCTCTTACGCCTTCTTGATGTCACATAATTAGCTAGTACGGTATGCGCGCCAGTAGGAGTGCTTCGACAACTCTAATGGAGTTCTCAGAACGACTCCAAACTTTTACAAATCCGCTCATGGCTTGAACAGAACACACAATATTTTTCGATCAATTCCTGAAAATAGGTTAAATTCATGTATTTTCATGAAGGAATGCGGATCATGCAACGGCTCAGCCCAGGTACAATCTGACAGAAAGTGCTTGTTTCATATATGTACCACTGATTTGATAGTGGCGGTAGTATACCATTACCATATGAGAGCCATTATTGATAGATTATATCTACTTCCCGTAGATTACTAGTCGCTTGAACCAATATTTTTCGACAAATTTACTTTGACTTGGTTTATTGATGACCATCATGAAAAATAAAACGGGTAGATTTTAGATGCGAAACACGTATTGTTAAATGAATTTCTTATGAGTACGCGTTTAAAAAATAAAATAATTCGGGCAGTTTGCGACCAGCGATGCTTGTTTGCCACCAGCGGGCCCCAGCTTGATGGACGAATTAAATGCCCAATCAACAAAATCGGGTGACTCAGGTCACCGTTCCACTGCCGAAGCCACTGAAGGGTGGCGCTTTTTGGGTTCGAAGAAAGTGTGGCGCTCTGACTGGACGGAGTACGACACACGTAATCAGCGTAGAATTCAACAGCAAAAGATGAATGATAGGGCGATGGCACGAAGAAACGCTAATAAAAAGCACTTGCATCGGGTAATAAATGATCGCAATAAAAACAGACACCAACGTAGCCGTAATACTAATGAGACAAATAAACTTCAGATATCCAGAAGCAGTTATTATAACTATAACCTCAATGACAACAACAATAGCAACAACAATAGCAATAATAATCGTAACAACAATCGCAACAACAATAGCAGCAATAATCGCAACAACAACAACAATACGCAATGCGGTCGTCCAACAGCTGGCAATTCTCTTCCCCGGGATAAGGATCTACTTGCGGCGGCAAGGGTGCAATTCTCTAGGCCTCCGTTTGAAAATCAGCGTGGTATCAGGTTTCAACGTGGTGAAACACTGAATCCATACCCGGTTGTACATCAATTTAACTCAACTTTCGCACCAGATAGGTTTGTAACCCCCGTCCTGACGAATTCCTTTTCTCAGCGCTGTTCAGCTTGTTCCTGTGAGCATTCGTGTTTTCGTCCAACCTAACGCACTCTTCAGAGGCAGACCATGACGAACCGGTTACGGATGAAAACGGATCAATAGTTTTGCATGATATTTCTAAGTATGACAAATTGCCATTAACTTTATCAGAAACGCTTTCAGAAATTTTGATATATTGTCAAAATTTTAATCGTATGCAGAGCGCATCTAAAATGAGCAAAATCTATAGTAATGTATTGAGCTCCTCTTATTCTGTTATTTTAGGCACTGAAAAAAGTTGGAACGAGAGCATAAAAAGTGAGGAAATTTTTGGTAGTGGCTTTAACGTATTCAGAGACGACCGAAATCTTTTAGAATCTCAAAAGAAGTCTGGTGGAGGAGTTCTTATAGGCGTTTCGGCTCAATTTAATTCTGAAATTCTTCCCACAGTGAAGTTTAAAGAATTTGAACATGTGTGGGTTAAAGCGAACATTTCAGGTGAAATACATGTTTTTGCCTCTGTATATTTCCCACCAGAGCATGCTAATATATCATCGTATGAAGCCTTTTTCAAAATTGCTGAACAAATTTTATTTGAACTTCCGGTCGAGGTCAAAGTTCACATTTACGGAGACTTTAACCAGCGCAATGCCGATTTTATTCCGGATTCTGAAAATGAAAATATTCTAATCCCAGTCGTAGGAGAAAACGAAACATTGAATTTCATCTTTGACAAAACTGCTAGCATAGGATTAAATCAAATAAATCATGTAAAAAATCAACAGAATTGCTATCTTGACCTTTTATTTACAAACACTCAGGATGATTTCTGTGTATCTGAATCTTTGGCTCCTTTGTGGAAAAATGAAGCTTTTCATACTGCTATTGAATTTTCTTTGTTCATCCATAAAAATCAAGAACCCAACGTCTATGACTTTGAGGAAGTCTTTGAATACCATAAAGCTAATTATGACAATATCAGACGGAAAGTAGGTAATGTCGACTGGCAAAATACTCTTAGGAATGAAGCGAATATTGAAACCGCCCTGGACGTATTTTACAAAATAATTTTCGAAATTATTCATGAAGAGGTGCCCATTAAGAAGAAAAGACGACACGGTAGCTCGAAGCATCCTATTTGGTACAATAGGCAAATTAAAAATCTGAAAAATAGGAAACAAAAAGCGCACAAGCTATACAAGAAAAATCAAAATAACGAGCACTTAGAACAATATCTCGACATTTGCGATAAACTAAATATTGCCATAGATTCTGCACTTGCGGATTACAACTCCAAAACTGAACAGCAGATTAAATCCAGTCCAAAGAATTTTTTTAACTACGTCAAAACTAAATTAAAATCAGACAATTTCCCATCAACAATGCACTTGGATGACAACGTACATAATAGCCCGAAAGAAATCTGCAACCTATTTGCAACATTCTTCCAAGAAATATATACAACTTTTTCTGAACAAGACCGCGATCGCGATTATTTTGCTTTTCTTCCAGATTTTCCTATGGATATTGGTGTCAGTCATGTCATAGTGGAGGACATTTTCAATGCACTAAACCATTTGGATTCATCAAAAGGTGCTGGCCCTGATGGAATTCCACCATTATTTATGAAAAACCTAGCAACCGAGCTTACAACTCCATTGTTCTGGCTCTTTAATATGTCTTTACAATCTGGAGAGTTTCCCAAAACATGGAAGAGTTCTTTCTTAGTACCTATATATAAATCTGGGAAAAAATCTGACGTTCGCAATTATCGTGGAATAGCCATAATCTCCAGCATTCCGAAACTTTTTGAATCAATCATTAACGAAAAAATATTTCTTCAAATAAAAAACAGAATTACTAACCTCCAACATGGCTTCTTCAAAGGTCGCTCGACCTCAACAAATTTACTAGAATTTATTAACTATTCACTGATTGCAATGGACAATGGAAACTACGTGGAAGCACTTTTCATTTAGGACCTCTATTGTTTATTTTATATGTGAACGATATTTCCTTCCTTCTCAAAAAACTGAAAGTACTAATCTATGCCGATGACATGAAACTTTACTTGGAGATAAGAAATGCCGAGGATATTGATACATTCCAAAACGAAATTCTAGTTTTCCACACGTGGTGTCAAAAAAGCCTCCTACAGCTAAACGTGAAAAAATGCAATTCAATCACTTTTAGTCGAAAACGACAAACATCGAATGTTGTGATTACCTTAGGAAGACAGACTGTAGCAAAATGTGAAAGAATTAGGGATTTAGGCGTTATATTAGATTCCAAGTTAAATTTTATTGATCATTATAACACAATTATTCACAAAGCTAACAACATGCTCAGTTTTATAAAACGCTTTTGTTATCATTTTGTAGATCCGTATACAATCAAAACATTATATATTGCTTATGTTAGGTCGATATTGGAATATTGCAGCATCGTTTGGTGCCCTTTTTCAAGCACACATGAAGAACGAATAGAATCTGTACAAAAACAATTCATATTATTTGCCCTTCGTAAACTAGGTTGGATAGCATTTTCTCTGCCATCTTATAAAGCACGCTGCATGCTTATCAATATACAAACATTGAAGGAACGTCGTGAATTTGCAATGCTTTCGTTAATTAATAATATCGTCTCGCATCGTATTGATTCAGCCGAAATTTTATCCAAATTGAACTTTTATGCACCTTCTCGGCAGCTACGAAACCGAAGCATATTCTCAATAACTCCATATCGCACAAATTATGCAAAATATGGCCCTATAAATCGAATGATGGCTGTTTATAACCGCTATTGCGAATCAATTGATTTTACAATGTCCAAACTAAAACTTACACAATATTTTATACATAAAAGAAATTCTAACGCATAAGAAAACGATTCTGTAAAAGCTGAAATTGTTTTATTTATAATAAAATTACGTATATATATATTTTAGTAAATAAGAAAAATGTAAACATTACTGTAACTATACCAGTCTACATCGATTGACGAAATAAATAAATAAAGAAGAAATTTGATTCATGAATAAAAAATACAATATTTGAACATCAGAAAATATGACAAATTTTAGCAAAGAAAATATGACAAATTTTCATCCATTCGTATCACGAAATAAAGTTAAATACTACAAAAAGAGACTGAGTGTTGTATATAGACGTAAGCATCGTCAAGAAATGGTAGGGTGTGATCTGTTCAAAACCTGAACCCGACCCGAATCCGAAAATTCCAAACTCGAAAAACCTGAACCCGACCCGAAACCGATAGTTTAAAATTTTCAAAACCCGGACCCGACCCGAACCCGAGAAATCCAAATTTGAAAACCCGGAATCTGACCCGAACCCAAGAAGTTTAAATTTACAATACCCGAACCCGACCCGAAACCTGTGGTAAAAAGAAAGTTTCATGCCCCTACTGCAAATATTTTAGAACTGTTCAACAGAAACAAGAAGTTTTTTTTCTTTATAACACTTTATTTAACCAAACTAGTTAATTCTGTTTGGCAATAACAAAAATTTAGAATTTTTGCAAGCGTATTGTTTCTATTAGGGTTGTGGTACCGGTCATACCAGTATCAAAAACACCGGCGAATTTCGACCCATTTTTGGTACCGAAATACCTTTATATTAGTCAGTATAAACAGTATCAAATTAAAACAAGTGGCGAAGTTGTTAATATTTGTCTCAGATTATTTAATCCACACTGGACACTCAGAAGTTTCTGTAGATTGCCCACTAGACCTCTCCACATTTTGAAAAAGTTTTGAAATATACATGGGTTAGCTCAAATTTTTGTTCTAGGTGTGACTTTAAGAACTTTTGCCAAAAATGGCTTAATTTCGACATGATTTAGAGGTGTCTTCAATCAAAAATAGTGTTTTTGCAATGTTTCCATAGGAAGATCACTTGAACTCTGATTTAATAGGACCTGCATGCCCACATATCATCAAAGGTTGTTCCTTAGACATATCTTAACATTATTTAACAGGTGAACATAGCTCTAATCGCAATAGAAAATTTGTTAACTGGATTTTTTATATAGAAGAGACTACCAAAACCAAGAAAAAATACTACTAATTTTCCTTGGTTTTGATATACTTTTCTATATGAAAATCCAGTTAACAAATTTTATATTGCGATTAAAGATATGTTCACCTGTTAGAACATGTTAAGATATGTCTAAGGAACAACCTTTGATGATATGTGGGCATGTAGGGCTTATTAAATCAGAGTTCAAGTGATCTTCCTATGGAAATATTGCAAAAACACGATTTTTGATTGGAGACACCTCTAAATCATGTCCAAATTCAGCCATTTTTGGCAAAAGTTCTTAAATTCACACCTAGAACAATAATTTGAGCTGACCCATGTATATTTCAAAACTGTTTCAAAATGTGGAGAGGTGTACTGCCCACTCAGAAGCGACATGCAGTTTGTATGGGATACAGACTGGCATAAGCGTAAATTTGAAAGAATAACGTATTCACGTACGGTAAAGGTAATGATTGCTGCGTCTTCGAGAAACTTTGATAATTTGAGTAGAGAGAGAATTGTTTGTTCAGTTACGTGTGCTATAAGACTTTCTGTATATGCCTTTGTAGAGCGTGGTTGATAACTCTCAGGTTACAAACTGGAAACTAACTTTACTTCAAAGTTTTACTCAAACCCCTTCAATATATAGGGGCCCATTGCAAATTATATCAGCAATGCGGTAGTATATGTTTAACGATTACGTATAACTTACGTCGTATTGAAAGGAATTCAAAGTATTTACAACGAATGGAAAACATGAGTTTTTGGGAATGTGAGCAAGGTTCTGATTGGTTTCCATTATTCGCTGTGTGCCGACATAACTAGTTGTGGCGGCACGCCTGGTTTCGGTTTGCTGTTTAATAATCTTTATTTATAGAACTAGTACATAACTATCTATAGGGTATCCGCACGAATCGCTTCGAAAGTTGAGAGAAATAGGGTAACATCTAGCTTTCAATTCGAATAAAATAAAGCCGCTAAATGGTAAATGAATTGAAAAGCGTGCTAAACCGCCGTATCGAAGAAGGTTCCGCTTAAGAAATAAATCTTCTGGTAAAATGTGAGATTCGGATCCAAATCCACATTAACATGCCTTGCTGATCAGAATACTTGCCAAGCATACAAAATTTGATGACCAAATCATGATTTTGAACCTTCAAATCTTCTAAGCCATCTATGAGGTATGCTATTCTAGAAAGAGCACATTATTATTACATTGGTGATCTTTTCGATCTATATTAATTCCACGCTCAACAATCCTTCTCCTAGGTACAAGGACTGTCGTTACACAGGTCGGAAAACAGTGCTTTTTAAACGACAATAAATAGCTACACACCTAGAAAAAATAAAGTAGATTTACGTCTCCTGACCCTGACATATTCGAGCATCAAAAATGACTTAATTTTACGTTTGATTTTAATTTTACATGACGTTTAATTTCGTAAATCATGTAATTTTACTCCACATACAGCGTTTGTTCTGAATGGTAGGAAGTGTAATTTTATGTTATTGCGCATGTAAAGTAAATCTTTCATGTAAAATTAAACGGAACACGGTAATGTTCCGTCATGTCGTAAATTACGGTTTGTTGAATTATGTCATGTTTACAATTACGTCAACGATAAAATTCAGATTTTTTTTGGTGTTTAATAGGAGTTGGGTTTTCCACCCAATTCTACCGTATGGTCGTTGATAGGACATGAATCATCGTCATATTTTACCACCGATACCTGCTGTTGAAAAACTCTAGGTAAACCAGAGGCTATCAAGTTTTGTGGCCGGATCGAACGTAGGTTGAAGCTGGACTGTGTTGTTGTTAATTTGTCGGATTGATAAATATTCTCTGAGATACCTTATAGCACACATAAATGTTAAGCTGATGACCCTTAAGCTGACGCATCCTACCGTGCCGTGTCGGTTACAATTTTCAAGAAAGAAACAAACATAATCCAAAGTCGATAAAATTTAATCATAAAGCTAACAATATCGAAACTCTACGGTACACTAACCAGCTTTATTTCTTGCTTGGAAGCAGCCCCTGCTCTAATCTTTCAATAATCGTATAAGCGCGCTCCCTATTTGATTCGATCTCCAATCTCGCAATGCACCGTTGATTTCTATTAATTAGCAAATGCACCCTTTCATTCGGATTGGCAGCAACTCTTCAAATCACTTCAGACACTCACTCACTCGCTCCCTGCCACTTCAATTGGATAGATCAGCAACCCGTTAATCAACGCAAACACAGATGGATGGAAGCTTGAACTAAGATCAGAATAAATATTTTAATTATGACAATCACAGCGGAAACAGAAGCATTCCGGCCCGCGTGGCGGCTTGCTGGAAGGACAACACCTTACACTGCAGGGGCACCGCCAACCGAAGCGCTGCTGATGATCGATGCGCCGACCGCCGATCGTCGCACGTGCATCGGCTACCAGCAAGTGGCAGGAAAAACTATGTTGTTTTCAATGTTCGTGAAGCGCAAAGAAAATAGATCCGTTAGGTACACAATTCAGGAAGCACCAGCAGTCGCTACTCGTTCCAGCCCCATGTCGATTCCCGAGCTGGTTCTCCTGTTCCAACTGACAGTGCGATGTGTTTATGTTGGAATGATAATTATTATTATCGTAAACAATTGCGTTGACGTTTATAAATGTGTGTAGCCGATGGGTGATGCTGCTGCCTCGATGTGGTGTTTTCACGTTCACTTCTGGGACGCATGTTTTCACCCTAGTCGCTCGGGATTCCGAAGTATGCTAGACATGTAGCGGCGCCCGGTCAGGAATGTAGAGCTAGAACAGTCATCACATCACTCAACGAGCGAACAAACTACGTGGCTTGGCTGGCTGCCAGGGCACTGCTAGTGCTAGTTCCACTATGTCCAATCTATTGGCACCGAGTCGGCTACATACGCGCATATGTACAAGGATATTATCAGAAGGGCGCGAATTTTATGCTCGTCAGCGATGTTCACCACTTACCGACAATGGCAGCAGCATCAATCTCCAAGTGTGTACATTTAGGAACACTAAACAGAAACATCCATCATAAGCGTGGGTCTTGTTTAAGGATTTAATCTAGTATGTAAATTTTCTCCTTTTATATTATACAGAAGTGTTTGCAGTTCAGGAAAATTCCAATTCGACAATTACAGTCCATCAGATGCGTACCGTAACAGTTATAGTAATTCCCCGGCTTTCGATCCTCCATTCAACTTGTCGCACGTATTTGCCGGAGTTATTAGAACATGAGCCAGAGACGGCAATCACGTGGATCCTGGGTCGACCGTTTATGTGTGCGGTTCATGTTTTTATCTGTACCGCCTTTGGCTCTGTTTATTTGTTGTGTACATTATGCTTCCCTCATGCTTACTGCATGCATATATGCACTTGAAAGTTTTCAAGCTGCATTCATTTACACACATTTTTTCTTCCGCAAGGGGTGAAGAGCAGCCGAAGGCGAAGCGAAATAAGGAAGGAGCATAAACAGCGATATAAACATATCCTGGCGCGCGCTGCACTTGATATCTTCTCTCGTCACTCAAGGCGCTGCATGCCTTAGCTACACATGTAGGAACTTCTATGCTAAACCGGCGGGATGTGAGCATATGGTGAAATCTGTATATGTGTGTCTGTTTGAAGGAGAGAAAAAATAAACAGAACACGTCGCCACCGAGTCAGGCTTCTGGCGCTGTACATTTTACAAGTGCATCATCTACATGAATAATTTTATAATTTTTGATTTTATCATTCGCATTCTGTGTCGGCATTATTCCCACCTCGGTTGTGCCTCCTTCCTCGCAACGTTAGTGGGTGAGCCGATCCGACATCCTTCTGTTGGTTCATGTCCTCTGGCGTGTCATCCGTGCTCTGCTGCAAACGGTACTGTCCCGACATACCGTGCACCGTGCAATGCAAAGCTCTTTCTGCGAGCCAATGCAGCGGCGGCGGTGCTTTTGTGCCAGTGAGAGAGTGCATATGTTTTAAAACGATTCAACGGAAGGAAGTTGCAAATTTTGCTTTGTGCGCTTTCAGGCTAGCCTCGCGCTACTGGGCTCATTGTGTTCGAGTTAATATATCCTTCCGGTATGTAATGTATGGTGCACTTCAACAAAAGTGGGATGATAACGTGATTGTGTGACATGCGGACAAAGTGCAAATAGTGTTGCATACTCGTTTCATGACAGGATATAATACCAGTGGCGTGGATCACTAATAATAGAAGCAATGGGTTCAGAGTAGAAATAAGAATTCAGTATACACTATACATAATTTATAATCCCGCATCAGAATTAGACAAGAATCCAGAATATAAATCCACAATTAGAATTTAGAAACAAAAACAGATTCAAAAATTAAAAAAAAACAAAGTTTCAAGAATATTTCGATATCAGAATAAATGATCAAAATCACATCTACAATCCATGCGTTCGCACTAGTACTCAGGTCAAACAGTCTAACACTAGCACCTGGCAGAGCTTATCCTCATCAACAGCTCCCACTTCGTTCAACACTCAACAGGCAGCCGTCAATTAGCCAGCCCCGTCAGCAGCCGAAGCTCCCGCATTTTCCAAACCAGCGAAAACCGACTTGTCATTCAAAGCCATCAGAAAGCTGGAAAAGTGTCACTTAAAAGTGCATAATTGACGACAACTGCTGCCACTGGTGCTACTGCAAACAATGCCGACCGACAACGACGACCAACTCTTGACTGAATCAACAGCTAGATCCTTAATGACAACATTCCACTTGCAGGCGCTGTTGCTGAATGCGGAGAAAACTTTTCCTTCCGCAATTGTTTTTTGTGTGTATTTTCAATCCTTGGTGCTTGTTGGGAAACTTTAATCCCTATTTCCGGGTTGTTTTCCACCAGCTTTTCTCCTTCTTCTCGGACACTACTCATCTTAAAGGCAATCAAAAAAACAATGTAACCGTTTCACGGGCTCTTTTCCCTTGCTGGAAAGTTCTTTAGTCCTGCACTTTTTAGCGAGATTTTTATCGTTATCCCTTTCTTTTTAATGGTTTCATCCTCCGAGTACTCCTATCCCAGTGCGAAAGTTCACAATCAAACTTCGAATGCCTGGCTGCCAAAAACGGCGCTCGCTTGGAATGCTCATTAAATGCTTCCCACGAATACCCCGCGTCCTCCAGCGGCGGCAGCAAGATCCAAGGGTCAATCGGAGACAGAGATCGGTAGAAAATCAACACGCTTAAGCGCACTGCACTGTGAACTGCATCCGGCAGCGAACGAGTACAATCAGCAGCGTTCGCTACGAGTAAGGATAAGACCAAAGAAAAATAACCATCCTCGTAATTCCTGATGTACCCCGGAGTTGGCGTAAAAAATGGAGAGCCCCCTCACCACTCTTTCAAGCGGATAATGAAAATACAAAGGAGTCCAGGAAATGAATGAGCGAACGAAAATTTCCTAACAGAGGCAATCAGCAGCAGGGTAAAATACTACTACAAAAGGAGTTTTGTTCGTTTGATGGGTGGGGGAGTAGCGGAGGCGGGAATCAATGAAGGGCACGGCAAGGAATCGGTGTCCGATGGCACAAAAGGGTTGACCGAAGCCAGCGATGGAGAAACGGTTGGGAATAATTTAAATTGTGTTAGGGTCAAAGAGACAGGGGTTGGTTGGTACGTTGGGACGGAAAAACGAAGAAGAAATCATTGATAGCGCTGGAAGAAAAATGTTTTAATTAAAGTCGAAGGGTTTTGTGTTGCTTCCTTCGGCTGAGCAGAAAGCTCTTTGTTATTGGAGTAGAATGCTGCAGGCGTTCGGAACGATCTCGCGGCTCCCTTCAACACGGCCAAGATGAAGGGATGGCTAGTAGCAGCGAATGAGCAAGGTATTGTGACCGACGAGTTCCGGAAAGTACACGGAGAATTAACTGGCAGGCGCGCGTTGATGGGTTGAATGGAATGTTTGGAATAGTTCGCACAGTTGGGTAGGGAGTGGATGGAAAAACCGTTCGATCAATGTTTCCAAGGTCTATTTTGGTTATGGAATTATAGCTAGGGAAAATTCATTGTTCGATTTGCTACAGACATGATTAAATAATGAAATACTATCAATTGTGTTGTGTTTAATCGATTGAAATAAATTCAATGGAGATCATTATTAAAGTGCAGGTATCTTTTTTTTGGTTTAGAGCGAAAACGGATCCATAGCACCTCATAATTAAAAGAATCATTATAAAATAAACCCAGTCTAATATTAATTGAAGTAAGAATTTAAAAAAATTAAAATCGCTCACCTTTGCTGCTTATAGAACATATTTTCACAAAAAGATAGCAGACAATCAAACAGAAGACATTGTGAGTAGACAGAAAATGTCAAACATATTTCCAATAACACGTAAAACGATCGTTTGAAGCAATCCCAGAGTAAGATAAAAATAAATTGTCCAAACGCGGGAGAGAGAGTCTGTCCACAGTAAAAAAATCATTCATGTTTGATTCATTTGTCAAACATACCAGCATTATGTAGTGACAGCATCGGCCTCAATGGCTTTGATTGTTACAATTTCACATGCACACTATCATAATCATTCTATTTTACTCCGCTGAATAAACGAATTTCACTAGAAAATTTGAGTTTATTTTTTAGATATTCACTAGCGTCACGAAATAATATGTTCTAAAATTAAAATGATTGTAAACCTCACGTGATCATGATCTGATTAACAACTATGCTGAAGACACGCCCTTTGTGCTTCGTAATCGAAATTGAACAAGTTAAAAATGCACAACTTAATATTTTTACTAGTGCCACGTAATGACAGAGTATCGAACTGAACAGACCACCATCATTATGGTATTTTCATTTTAAACAACTTCGTTGAAGACGCTAACATTCAAGGTGGCCGCCAAGTTAAAAAAAATCCAGAATTCCGATGTACAGAAAAGCCACACCGTGCACAATGGTTTTTTCACCAAAACCGTGCGAAAAATTATTTACGTGAAAACGGTAAAGTGTACAGCAATGGATAAGATGTTTTATGAAGATCCAAGAAGATCCAAGATCTTCATTTTGATGTTAGAGTGATTAATTTGCCTTGAAGTGAGATATTCGCCTTAATTTTTTTCAAAGCTCGAAAAATAGGATGATGTCTTCAGAAATGTTAAAGAACTTGTTTTTGTGAACATCTTTACTTAAAAAAATTTAAAATGTCTATTTATAGTACACTTGAAGTTATTGACCGTTGTTTGTGAATGATCCCTTAAAAACGTTTTTTCAACATAACTTCTTTAATATCGTAGATAAAGCTTCAGCATGTTCCAGAAAGTTGTTCGCCCTGTCAAGATAGATACCTTTCCACAAAATAATCATCGGTCTGTCTCTTGGGTATTTTTTAGCAAAATCAGCGAAAGTTTGAAAAGCAATAACTTTTGAACAGGCAAAAACGGGCAGCCAACTATAGTTGCAATTAGAAATGCTGAGTTAACTTATCTCTCTTTGTCTCCAGTAGAGTTACATGATTTGGCAAAAATAAAACTATAATTTTTCTAAAAATATCCGATATCTTTGAAAATACTCGAGATATGAAAATATATGCGTAAAAAAATTGTGTATTTTAACGATTAAAATAACTTCGTAGAATATATGTAACCCACAGGAATAATAATTGAAAAGATATTCTTAAAAAATATTTTTGGGGTCATTCAAATATAACGAGCTATAATTTTTTAAGCGTTACAAGAAGAGTCTTCATGTATTCAGAAAAAAATATTCATGAATTCAATCTTCATAGCTTTTCCAAGGACGTTATCTCATTTCTTTCAGCAGAAAAACAAATTTGTTTAAAAATCTCACTTATAGAAGGATTAATCCCGAGCATAATGACAGACCCTGCAATTTTTGATAAGTAGTCCGAAAAAACTATTGACGTTAACTCAGCCGTTTCTACGCTAACATCCATTCACCATTTAATTTTTTTTTATTTTTCGAAAATTGCAAAATAATTTGGAAAATACACAAAACAAGCCGTTGTTGTAATATAGAAAGTTGCCCATTTTGATAATTCAAACCTTTTTACGGAACATACCAATCTTGTCAGAATGATGTTTAAAAATAATAGTAATGAATTGGCTTTAAAGGGATAATCTACAAACAACCAGCAATAATTTTAAAGATATTAAAGATGAAGACTTTGTGCCTTCAGCAAAGTTGTTGGCAAAAGCTTGCTCTACAACTTTGCTAAAGACATAATTTTAATATATACACTTGCAAGAAAAAAAAAGTTAGATATGTTTACCAACATATCTAACTTTTAGGGATATTAATCATCAAAATAACAATCATATGGAAGGGCTTGTAATGTTCACAAATTCCTCCAAAGACATTGTTGACCCTAAACAGCTTGCTATCCACACGACCTTCGTTTTATAATCGACTTCGCTGAAAACGCCAGTTTTCTAGGCCGTTAAGATCAACTGATAATCCAAGTTCAAAAGTCATTATTTCATATGAATGTACACTAGACCTCTCCACATTTTGAAAAAGTTTCAAAATTGGCATTGGTCTGCTCAAAATCTTGTTCTAGTTATGAATTTTGATGTTACTGCCAAAAATTGCTCAAATCGGACATGGTTAGGAGGTGTCTCCAAGCAAAAAACGTATTTTGGCTGTGAATTCATAGTAAGTTTACTTCACTTTAAAGTACTTACTATACTTCAATTTAAATCATCGTATATCAAAACAAATCAATAGAAATTGTTCCTTGAACATTTCTCCACAGGTTTTATCAGATCAGCATAGTGGTTTTCGCAACAATAACACTATTTAGAAGCTTTGTAACAGAAAATTATTCAGAAAAACTATGAAAAAATGCGACAAATTGGCATGTAATTCCCATGAAAACAAATATATCAGAAAACTGAATTGCTGAAAAGATTCATAAATGTATTATATACATTTCGTCCATACATCATATGTACTTATGATCAACGATTTTCTTAGTTTTTGCATATTTAGTAGCTCAATCTCCTGAAATAGTTGCTATCTCGCGTTGGGGTAAATCGACCACGATTTGCACTATTCATCTAAACTTACATCAAATAGATTAGGACTCGACCACTATGATCGGTGGTTTTTTTTTTTTTTTTATTCATTTCGTTTATTTGATAGGCACAAATGCGTTAGCTTGGCGGTGCCAAATGCTTTTGTTTTTACATTTTGGATATCTTAAAACTAGGAGGTTACAATATTGAAATATTTTTTTACAAAGGAAAAGAAAGTTTACAGCTATCTTAAGACTAGAAATAAGATTCAATATACAAAAGAGGGCCAAAAGATTTTTTAATGAAAAAATTTAAAACAAGGGATTCACTTTGATATACAAGAGGGGGAGTAATAGTATTTTACGAAATATTTTACGGTAATATAGTTTAGTACACAAAAGGGGGAACAAATATTTATGAGAAATTTCACAGAAATCTTAAAACTAGGGATTCAATTCTATTTACAAGATGGAGGACAAGAGTTTCAATAGAGAGTAAAAATTATAGCTATCTTAAAACTAGGAATACAGAATACTAATTTGAATTTTTTAACTAAAACTTATGCTTGGTCAAGATATTCAAAGGGTGGCTTATTTCCGCATCAGTGTAGCAGCAGTTGTATCAAGGACAGGGGAGAGACAGGGAAAGAAGAGCAAAACTTGCAACTTTCGCTCGAAGGGGGGGGGAGGGGATCAGCGTATCAAATTTGCGCCTCAGTATAGTAAGTCGTCGAGTACCGGATTGGCGGATGGTATTCTTCGGACCCGCGGGGAATCTTTCAAAAGTCATCGGACCTCGAGTCGCTCTCGCTTCAGTTTCCTTCTATGCAGGCGTAGTGGTAAGGGCGATGGCGGTTACATAGTGGCACTCTGGAGCTGATCGGTTCCACAAGGCAGGAGGAAACTCTAAAAACGAGAAATAAAAGAGAGGGGCTAAATTGGGATATTTATCGTTTTTATGAAGGTATAAATAAGGGACATATAGGGGAAATCACGAGTTGCCAGCATATCTCGGACTGGTACATTGGGTGGTCTACCTCGGGCCCGAAGGGATTCCTTTAACTGAGACCTGGCGTCACAATACCCGGCGCATACCCAGACAATGTGTTCGATGTCGTGATAGCCCTCGTCACAAGCGCACAGACTACTCTCCGCAAGCCCAATACGCCGCAAATGCGCATCCATGGTGTAGTGATTGGACATAAGTCGGGACATTACGCGAATAAAATCCCGACCCACATCCATCCCCCCGAACCAAGGCTTCGTTGATACCTTTGGGATAATCGAATGTAGCCATCGTCCAAGTTCCCCGTTGCTCCACGAGGTTTGCCAACTGTTGAGCGTCCTCTGACGACAAATACTAAAAAATTCGTTGAAGCAGATTGGTCTTTCGTATATGTCACCATTTAATGCGCCCGCCTTTGCTAATGAGTCGGCCTTTTCATTGCCCGGGATAGAACAATGAGAGGGAACCCAAACAAAGGTAATCTGATAAGATTTTTCAGATAACGTACACAAGGACTCCTGTATCATCCCCAGAAAATACGGGAGTTGCTTTTTTGGCTTCACCGCACGAAGAGCCTCGATAGAGCTGAGGCTGTCCGAAACGATAAAGTACTGATCTGTGGGCAGAGTGTCGATGATCCCAAGGGTGTACTGAATTGCAGCTAACTCTGCGACGTAAACTGAAGCGGGATCATTGAGCTTGAATGAAGCGGTGATAGTATTGTTGAAGATACCGAAGCCAGTGGACCCATCGAGATTTGATCCGTCAGTGTAAAACAATTTGTCGCAGTCGACTTCTCGGAATTTATTATAAAATATATTGGGGATCACCTGCGGGCGTATATGGTTCGGGATTCCACGAATCTCTTCCTTCATGGATGTGTCGAAGAATACAGTAGAATCAGAAGTATCTAGGAAACGGACACGGTTGGGATTGTACGAAGAAGGATTGATGCTCTGTGCCATGTAGTCGAAGTACAAGGACATAAAACGGGTTTGAGAATTAAGCTCGACGAGCCTCTCGAAGTTTTCAATTACCAACGGGTTCAGAATGTCGCATCGGATGAGCAATCGATATGAGAGTTCCCAAAATCGATTTTTTAGCGGAAGAACGCCCGCCAGCACTTCGAGACTCATCGTATTCATGCAACCCAAGGCAATGCGCAAGCAACGATACTGGATTCTCTCCAGTTTGATGAAGTGTATGTTCGCAGCGGAGCGGAAACAGAAACACCCGTACTCCATCACCGACAATATCGTTGTTTGGTACAACCTGATCAGGTCTCCTGGGTGAGCACCCCACCATGTTCCAGTTATTGTTCGGAGAAAATTGATCCTTTGTTGGCATTTCTGTTTCAGATACCTAATGTGACATCCCCAGGTACCTTTAGAGTCGAACCAGACCCCGAGATATTTAAATGTGAAAACCTGGTTGATCGTTGCACCCATTAATAAAAGCTGGAGTTGCGCCGGCTCACGCTTCCTAGAAAAAACAACCAACTCAGTTTTCTCCGTGGAGAACTCAATACCCAGCTGAAGAGCCCAAGCAGACAAATTGTCCAAGGTATTTTGTAATGGTCCTTGCAAGTCGGCAGCTTTGGGCCCTGTAACAGAGACCACTCCGTCGTCTGCAAGTTGCCTTAGCGTGCATGAATTGGCAAGACAATCGTCAATGTCATTCACGTAGAAATTGTAGAGCAGGGGACTTAGACATGAGCCCTGGGGAAGACCCATGTAGCTAAATCGCGATGTTGTTAAATCGCCATGCGAAAAGTGCATGTGCTTTTCAGACAACAGGTTTAGCAAAAAGTTATTTAAAATTAGCGAAAGACCATGCTGGTGCAGCTTCTCTGACAGAATGTTGATAGAAACTGAGTCAAAAGCCCCCTTAATATCCAAGAAGACTGATGCCATCTGCTCTTTGTTAGCATAGGCCATTTGGATTTCTGTAGAAAGCAACGCAAGGCAATCGTTCGTCCCTTTGCCTTTGCGGAAGCCAAATTGTGTATCTGACAGTAAGCCATTTGCTTCAACCCAATTGTCGAGGCGAAACAAGATCATTTTCTCGAACAACTTCCGAATACAGGACAGCATTGCAATCGGCCGATACGAGTTGTGGTCGGAGGCTGGTTTTCCTGGTTTTTGGATGGCGATGACCTTCACTTGCCTCCATTCATAAGGGACAATGTTACCCTCAAGAAACTTGTTAAATAAATTCAACAAGCGCCTTTTTGCAGTGTCAGGCAGATTCTTCAGCAAGTTGAATTTAATTCTGTCTAACCCTGGGGCGTTATTGTTGCACGATAAGAGAGCAAGTGAGAACTCCACCATCGAAAACGATGTTTCGTTCGCGGTATCGTGAGGAGACGCGGCGCGGCACGTTTTCTGTACCGGGACAGAGTCCGGACAGATCTTCTTGGCGAAAGCGAATATCCAACGGTTTGAATATTCTACGTTCTCGTTGGTACTATTACGGTTACGCATACGTCGAGCCGTACCCCAAAGAGTGCTCATCGCTGTTTCTCTCGTTAACCCGTCGACGAACCGGCGCCAATAACTGCGTTTTTTGGCTTTCATTAGACTCTTCATTCGCCTTTCTAACGACGCGTACTGTTGATAGCTAGCGGGTAACCCGTCTTCCCGGAAGGCCTTATATGCAGTGGACTTTTCCGCGTACAACTCTGAGCACTCTTTATCCCACCACAGGGTGGGAGACCGTCCATGGGTATTCGCGCTGGGTACTGGTTTAGTCTGAGCTTGATTCGCACTGTCGAGAATCAAGCCAGCCAAAAACCTGTACTCTTCCTCCGGAGGAAGTTCTTGAGTGGATTCGATTTTAACGGATATCGCGGTCGCGTAACTCTTCCAATCAATGTTCCGTGTGAGGTCATATGAGACATTGATTGTTTCCGATGGTCTTGAACCGTTAGCAATTGAAATCACGATAGGCAAATGATCGCTACCGTGGGGATCAGGGATCACCTTCCACATGCAATCTAACTGTAGCGATGTCGAGCAAAGCGACAAATCCAACGCGCTTGCGCGTGCTGGTGGTGTAGGAATCCGCGTCATTTCTCCCGTGTTTAAGATGGTCATGTTGAAATTATCGCAAAGATCTTGGATTAATGTTGATCTATTATCATCATGAAGACAGCCCCATACCGTACCGTGCGAGTTAAAGTCTCCCAGAACTAGCCGCGGTGCCGGTAAGGATTCCGTGATATTACAAAGCGTTCGGTGCCCTACCGAGGCTCTAGGAGGAATGTAGATGGAAGCAACGCAAAGGTCTTTACCTTTGATTAAAACTTGACAAGCGACAATTTCAATGCCTGGTGTTGAAGGGAGGTTAATTCGGTTGAAAGAATAGCACTTTTTGATCCCCAAAAGTACTCCTCCATAGGGGTTTTCTCGATCCAGACGAATTATATTAAAGTCGTGGAAGTTGAGATTTATATCGGAAGTTAACCAAGTTTCACATAATGCGAAAGCATCACATTTTAAACTATTTAGTAAAAATTTGAAGGAATCGATTTTCGGGAGGATACTTCTGCTGTTCCACTGTAGAACAGTGATCGAATCGGTGACCTCGTTCGATGACTTAGCCATCGAAGGATACGATCGCTGCAAGGAGGGGCCATTTAGTAGTCAACTGCTTCAAAAATGTTTGCACTATAGGGAGAAAACGTATCAGAAGGCTTTTAAGAGGATCAGTAACATTGAAAGCTGTGAAAATTAAGTCCACTATGTCAGAAAATTTCATTAGTCCGCTACTGGACTGAGTATCTGTTTGAAAAAAGGGGACACTTGGGGTTTTGGATGTCCCTGGAAGTGGTGGGTACTCCTTGTTAGAATTAATATTTCCAAGTCCTGGAGCAAATTGCTTCGACTTTTGTGCATCACTTCCGTTGGATTTATTGGTTGTAGATGGCGCACTCTGAGTGGACGACACCTTGGCACCCTTACGAGGCAATGTAGGGGAGGCTGGATTTCTCCTCTTCCTGGATTCCCCTGGGTTAACCAAAGATGTTCCCTCTCGTGGGTCGTCAGATTCTTGCTCAACGTTAGCCAAACCAGCATAGGGATTTTCGGACAGGACAGATGGCGAAGCATTCTTTAGCATTTCTGCATAAGAACGCCTTGAGCGTTCCTTAAGGGAGCGCTTAATTTTATCCCCGCGCTGCTTGTACGCAGGACATGATTTAAGAGCATGTGAAGGGCCCCCGCAGCAAATACACTTTTCAGTTTCTTTGTCGCAAGAGTCATCCTCATGCTCTCCTTCGCATTTGCCGCATCGTTTCTTATTTCCACAATATGTGGCTGTGTGGCCCAACTGCTTGCAATTGCTGCAGTTCATGACCCGCGGTACGAACAGGCGAACTGGTAGGCGAACCTTGTCAAGGAGGATGTAGTTGGGAAGAGAGGACCCGGCGAATGTCACCCGAATCGAGCCTGATAGAGAGTAGGTAGTCTTACCTCCCTCGGTGTTTGCGGTATACAATTGTTTGCATTCTAAGATCTTAATCTGTTCAAGAGAGGGGTCCTTAAAGCAGCCAACCCCGTGCTCCAACAGTTCTTCGCATTTCAGGCCCGGTTCGGACACTACCCCATCGATTTCACAGGCCACACAAGGCACGTATGCTTTAAATTCCCGCGTAAAGCGCTCACAGCAAGCAATCGCGTTTGCCTGGCCGAGATCACTCACTAGAACACGTATCTTGTTTGCCCGAACACGTGTTATCTGAGTCACGGCCGGGTAATTAGCAGTCAGATCTCGAGAAAGTTTTAATATATTAACCGGTTTCTCTCCGGTCCGAAAATATACCACCCATGGCCCAGAGGAACCTTCTGGGTACTGCTTTATACGGGGAGCAATGCGAGTATTAGGGGGATCAGGGACTTCCATGATTACATCAGATGGTATTTCGCCCTCGGCCATTTAAGCACGAGGGCAGAGCGTTATATAAACGGGAATGTGTCTTATTATTTGATTACAAGGTAGAGTAAAAGTAGGGAAAAGGAAAGAAAGGAAACGAGGAAAAAAAATAAAGCAAAACTTATCTGTAAACAACGTCGATTGTTCCGCACCAGCGAAAACAATGTACTGGATTTACTGCCGGCACCAGCAGAATGGTAGCTAACGAACGAACAAAGGATGACCTTGAATCACTGAATTTACACACCGAACACCACTGTGAAATATAACGATCCGTTCCGTTCAAAGGTTGGGAGACGTATGCCATGATCGGTGGTTGTATCATGTTTATCTCAATAACTATTCGGTTCCAGTAGTAGCGTTCATGACTACTAATTGCGAAGTCGTGAGTTCAAATCTCATCGATTTTTTTTTAAATTATTTTTTGTAGTTGTATAAACTACAAGAGGACTAAAAATAATGCTTTTTCATTTCTTTACGGCATTACACTGGACTTAAAAATAAAGCAAAAGTCATTAATTTTGTAGCTAATGAAGCCGATAAATGCGATTGAAATGAAAATGTAAATCATAGCAGTCACACTCAAAACGTATGACAATTTTGAAAATGGATGAATCGAACCAATACGTGTGGGCAGTTGGTACCTGTCGGAAAATGTTTCCAAGGGGTCAGTTACCTACAATAAAAAACGTCCTCCTAGTTTTCTTCAATTATCACCGTTTATTAAAAAAAAGTGTTATCGAGTCGAGTGTGAAAACAGCAGAGGAAATAGAAGAAATATGGATAAAAATGGGTTATGAAACACAGAGAAATTGGCTAATAAGGAAAAAAATTAAGGATCTATTCGGAATATGGCGTAAGTTATTAAAAAACAAGACAAAAAATGGTACAGGATATGAACTTACCCGATTGCATTGGAATCAGAAGCTCGGTAGAGTGTTTGATGTGTCTAAAAGAACAAACCCAAATACAATGCTGAGTTCAAGCAGCGGTCAAAAAACATTGGAACGAAAACGTAATTAGTAATATATTTCATTGAATGAAGATATATCATATTATTACTGTTCGTAGGAAGTTGTACTTCAATTGCTCAACCCATTGAGCAAGACGACAGCAGCGCAGAGGATTCGACAGACACTGATTTTTGTTGCCAGCCACCCATGAAAAAGAAGTGCTTTCCTTGGAGTTCCACGGTTTACTAGGCAGGACGATGGTCACCAATAACGCTGCAGCAGCGATTTTGACGGCTAGTGTGGCTGAAATAGGCCTTAAGAGCAAGGAGATCTCCTCTAGTGCGTCTACTTTGCGCCGCCATCGAGAAAAAGTATGGTTCTTACTGAGCTGTCGTGATCTCTAAATCTGTTCACTTTAGAACTAATTAGAGAGACCACAGCAGTATGCTAAAGAAGTTGAATATTGATTTTAGTTTTATGTAGTTTCGAGTCCAACATCAGGCGAAAAATAGAAAGGAATTTGTACACCAGGACGCTATTGTCTTGAACATAGACACTAAGCTGATGGCAAGAGGACCGGCCCAAAAAGCAGAAGAAAGGTTGGCAATAACGGTGACAGGAAACGGCAACGAGCAGCTTCTCGGAATTCCCGCAATTCCCAGTGGGTCTGGAAAACATACTGCTGAAGGCGCAGTAAAAAGCCTCGAGGAGTTTGGAGTGGCTGCAAAGATAAAAGCGATTGGCTACGACACAACCGCAGCAAATTCAGGAGTTCATAATGGAGCTGTTAATTTAGTAGAACAGGAGATCGGAAGAAAGTTGCTTCATTTCCCCTGCCGGCATCATATATTTGAACTTGTTTTGGAGGCTGTCTTTAGAGAAGCTTTTCATGAAAAACCGCACGGTCCAGAAATCGAAATTTTCAGGAGGTTTCAAAAACACTGCACAACATCACACCCAGCGCATTTAGGCCATTATTAAATACCAAGAATGTCGTAAAGTTGAAAGCTCGAATTATTCAGACAGCGGAACAATATCTTCGAACGTTAGTAGTTCGCGCAGATTATAAAGAACTCCTTGAATTAGCCTTGATGGCCATTGGGATTAAGGAATTTAACGGTCGCGTGTTGAAGATCAAAGCTCCCGGTAAATAGAATTTCAATTTCAATACGCTAAATCGAAATTAAATACTTTTTGTTTATTTCTAAAGGGGCTATGCATAGAGCAAGATGGATGGCAAGAGCTATTTATTCATTGAAAATATTCCTATTGCGTGGACAATTTGTGGTAACACGAGAAGAATCAAAATCATTGCACAGGATTTCTTTGTTCATCGTTGCAAACTACGTAGACGTCTGGCATTCCGCACCATTAGCAGTATCAGCGCCTCGCAAAGATCTTGAGTTACTACAACGGTTGAAGGAGTACGAAAAGGTGGATCGGAGATTAGCAACCGTTGCCGTAGAGAAATTTCGAAGACATTTGGATTATTTAGGGGAGCAAAATATAGCTCTTGCCTTTTTCGACGACAAAGTTTCATTTGAAACAAAAAAAGAGAAATGATAAAAAACTTGAAGATTGAAAAAACAAAATTAGCGAGAAGCGAATTCGACGAGCTACATGAATATGTTTCAGCCAATTCTTTGTCATTCTTCGAAATAATGGAAATTCCGACGGAATTTTTGTTCAATATAGATCCGGAACGATGGAGTACAATTGAAGATTTCCAGAATGCACAGAAAACCTGCCTTTCATTGAGTGTAATCAATGATTCCGCTGAACGAGCTGTGGCCTTGGGTCAAAAATATTATAATTTTGGTACCCAAAATGAGCAGCAGAAACAGGCATTGTTGTTAAATGTATTCGATAATAGGAGAAAATGTAGTAAGCTTACTAAACGTGGCATTCTTCAGCAAATAGTTTAACTTTTTGATCTTCGTTAATTGTTTCTGTTTATGTTTTGTTTCTTATTGTTATATTTTATCGTTGTAATTATTATTTTTAATAGTACCATTATTATTACAATTATTACTATCATAATTATTGCTGTTCAAAATTCATTTAGCTACTATTTTATGAAATAAACATGTGACCAATTAAATCGTCTATAAATATTTGTGTAAAATACTTTCTAAATTATTCGCGAAAAAATCCTCGGCATTCGTAACATCAACAAAACGGTAATCTATAAATATAAACAATATTTAACATAATATATTTGTATTTTACCGGACTAGAATTCGCATAAATATTAAATGAATGTATGAAAAGTATTTCTTTGGTGACAATCTAACTGAAAAAAATAAAATAAAAATGGATTCGAACCCATGACCTTACGAACGCTACTACTGGAACCGAATAGTTATTGAGATAAACATGATACAACCACCGATCATAGTGGTCGAGTCCTAATCTATTTGATGTAAGTTTAGATGAATAGTGCAAATCGTGGTCGATTTACCCCAACGCGAGATAGCAACTATTTCAGGAGATTGAGCTACTAAATATGCAAAAACTAAGAAAATCGTTGATCATAAGAACATATGATGTATGGACGAAATGTATATAGTACATTTATGAATCTTTTCAGCAATTCAGTTTTCTGATATATTTGTTTTCATGGGAATTACATGCCAATTTGTCGCATTTTTTCATAGTTTTTCTGAATAATTTTCTGTTACAAAGCTTCTAAATAGTGTTATTGTTGCGAAAACCACTATGTTGATCTGATAAAACCTGTGGAGAAATGTTCAAGGAACAATTTCTATTGATTTGTTTTGATATACGATGCTTTAAATTGAAGTATTAGTAAACTTACTATGAATTCACAGCCAAAATACGTTTTTTGCTTGGAGACACCTCCTAACCATGTCCGATTTGAGCAATTTTTGGCAGGAACATCCAAATTCATAACTAGAACAAGATTTTGAGCTGACCAATGCCAATTTTAAAATTTTTTCAAAATGTGGAGAGGTCTAATGTACACTGGTGCCACCTAGTGAGTGAGTTACGAATTAAATATATAATATCCACACGGTCTTGTCACTCTACACAATTTTACCGTGGGCACGACATTTCTACAAAATCAGAATCACCAGATAAAACATGTCCAAAATGTGTTATTATTTCACATATACACCAGCGCCACGTATTGATAGAGATGCGAGTTAACATGATTGTTATACTCATGCCTTTTGAACGATTTTTTCTGATGACACAAACCTTCTAGGACATTAGAGGAGTTCCACCAATCTTTAAAGTTATGTCCGACCATCTTCAATTCGAATATTCATTCCTTCATTAGCCATTAAATTTACTTTTCATGGTTATAAACATGTAACAAACACCGCAAAACCAGATTTCCCGAAAATTCTTTGACTGTTGCTCATTTTATCTAAATTCTAGTCGCCAATTGAGCTGTAGACTCGCGAAATCAGTTCACACTTTTTGCCTTCCTATCCTCTAACACGTCTTTCAATTTCTCATACATCCCGTAATTCATTTCTATCCCTTCCTTTGAGTACTTGACGTTTTCATTTTCGGGCACTAGCCCGTGCATGAATAAACTTCTCTGAAAAAGACCTAGCTCATAGTAACATAGATGTCGTACAAGATTCATACACGTTTAACTCATTCGAACCGTATCTGAACTTTTTTTTTGGATCAACGGTAATCCGATAAGTATTCTAAAGATTTCGAAGATAGGCTTAGCATCATAATATCCTATCTAAAGCAAACAAGATATTACTGGCGACAAATAGCTTATAAAATACTAGCCCGTATACATCCCATCCACAAAGTTGAGATCGATGGCGTCGTCACCTATTCGAGTTTGTTTGGCGTAGGTCAGTTGAGCGAAGATTTTAAATGGCAAAGGACCGATGTGTCAAGATTTCAAAGTTCTTCTAGGGTTGGCGCTCTTAGCAGAAGTCAACCCGGTGTACCGCACGCTACGGGCCAGAGTGTATATACAATTATGTACGACTAAATTTTGAGGGACAAGTTAAAATCAAAGGACGTGTAACAACGACTGAAAATACTACACATGCTCGATAGTGTTTCGTTGAACCCATATTTCGTTCTTGAAGATGAAGATGCAGATAAAATCAGAAAATGGATAGTTCTGAGGGTTCGGCGTCTACTGTTTATGTTCAGTTGACTGAGAAGGCTGGGGCGATCTGTATTGTTCAATAGCAAGTGAGAGTTCTTTCAGAAAATTGCGCCAAACATTAAGCAGTTCAATCAGGAATCAGAATATATTGGCTTAAATGGCACGTTCCCCGTACATAGTTCAAGGCCAATTATGGGATCTATCCAGGGAATATGGCGAAGAGTAAAGCGACCGTATTCCCATTGCACTTCTTCAACACGCTGTATCTCTCAATGCTACAAAGGTGTCTAGACGACTGCCAAATAATCAAGCATAGAATAAACCAGGACGGCATATAATTCTTTTAAAGGGTTGTTGAGGTGCGGATAAATAGGAATTATTGAACACTTACGTCTTGCGAAGTACAATCTCTAATTTGTAAAATCAGCCTAAAAACATGAAAAAATATTAACAATTATCAAAGTTATAAAAATTTCCGCCAGACACTTTTATGTTACAGGGGCTTCCCGTGACTAAGATTCCAGTTTAACTGACAGCACAAAAGCGAACAAATTTCATTAGGGCAATCCGAGTCACATTTTGAAGTTTAGCTTGATCTTTAAACACATCAAGAAGTGATGATCGCCATTGATGTAAATCAGGAATAAGAGAGGTCCAAGGAGGCTGCCTTATATTATGTTGAATATTTCCGAGATAGTGTCTTCTATTTTCACTGCCTTACGAATTTACCTAATGAAGAAATTTTTCGTTTGTGGAAACCAAGATGCTCAAGTTGCGCTATAGCAATGTCGTGACTAATATTATCAAATGCAGTAAAGTTAGTTTGATGTCCTTTCTCCATAACTTGGATCATGAAGAGAGCATAACATATATGGAGTGGTACTGATATATTTATCAAATTATTTACTTTTGATACACACCAAAAAATAATGAAATTTAAACGACATGTAAATCAATACGAATGTAAACATACAACGATTGAATCAAAAATTTGATTGAAAATTACGTTAAAATCAATTGGAGCATCAAACAGCATACAATTTTACACTTTCATTCGTGTAATATTACATGTCATTCATTTTACAGCAGTATTCGTGTAAAAATAAATAAGAAGCGCATTGTTTCTCCGTTTAAAGAAACTGTAATTTTCAATCCACGTGTAAAATTATAATAAAATTCGTTGAAGAAAGCACGACAACTCGTGTGTGTTTGTGGTGGAACTTAATTTTACATTTATATTCATGCTCCAAATATGTGCATGAAAATGAACTTAAAATTACAAAATATTTTGTTCTGTGTACATTTGCTTAACTTTGTTGTGCACCGATGATAAAAAAGACTTTTCAGATGTCAGATGTGATTTCAGATATAGTAGTCAAAGGGTTAATTTTTGAAATTGTGGAAACGTAAGGGCTACACCCACGAACATGCAACGCAAAACAAGACACACCACTTATTATTCTTTCAAACGAAAAAAGTATCTAAAATTAACCTCTTAGTCGACCGGTTTCGGAATCGATGTTTATTGCTTTATCTCATACCGGAGCTCATAACTAGCGATATCTGTGCAGTCACAGATTTGATTGTCGGTAGCATAGATAATAAGTATACATATTGTTCAGTATATCTATTACATAACGAGTCATCTCCTTCTGATTATTTCAAAAACATTCTATAATATAGTAACAGGTATGCTCATCTATAAAATAGGAGCAGCTCAGACATCAATCTGACAGGCTCTTAACTGATGGAGTAGTACATATCATATTCTCAATGTAGGATATCGACCAACTATGGCGAGAACTGGGAGGGAGTAGGTGTTAGACATAACGCTTTGCTCTGAAAGAGTTTCACATGAGCTAGGAAACTCGTAGGTTTCAAATGACACTGAACCGTCTTTTTGGTCATTTTGATGTCACCCTCAATGTGGTAACATATCGTAATCCTATATTTACAAACTGGAACCACTTTTTTGAAAACTTTGCGACTAAATTTCATGGATATTTTCCCACAAATAGTCAACAAGACGACTTGAAAACTCTTATGAGTGAACTAGTGTTGTCAAAAAAAGCAATATATTTCACAAATGGTATATGAGGCCAATTACCGTTTGATTTAACAGTGTTCCGAAATTGTTGCCGGTCTACTACCCATACATGTTCCACGTTCGACATCATTTCTTCGAATGATCAATGCAATTGACGATTCCAATTAAAAGATTTTAGCGTTAATAATCAATCGCTCTGTTGGACTTTAAAATCATTAGAAAGTTCTTCAATATTTACATACATTTCGTACAATAGAAAAACCAAATTATTACCAAAAGTTCGAGAAAATCTATCAAGATAATTTTTCATGAATTGGAATCGCTATACATAGTTTTCACATTTCAGCTACCATAGGCAAAAAGTTACCCTTTCTGTGTACATCAGCTCCTATTAAATCAACCTTCACTAAATGTATATGTCAGTAGGTACATCATAACATCAACGTCAGTTCCAATATCAACACCTCCCGATCAAGTGTCATTGATTGCGCCCTTGTTTTTGTTCCTACGAAATTGGCTTCACAGTCTCTTCCGCCCAACTTTTTCGAATACCCAAGCTCCCATCGACCCGAGCAACAGTGCGCACGTAACATATCACGTTTCCGAACATAATCCACCTGTCAGCTAATCGCAAATATACGAAAAATCGATAGCGGTTAGTTACCACCGTGCCCTATTCCTTGTCCCGGTCCAACACGGAACCAGCACACAAACACAAAAACACCTGTGTACCCACGTTCAGCTTTAGTCGTGGTTTAACGGCCTGTGCTTTGTCAAACCAGCGGATTTTTGATCTATTACCTGGGCTATTGATTTATATTTTATTGCGTCGAAATAGAGCCATTAGCCAATCTCACTAAATTACGTAAGCCCCCGCGCCATCCTTCCAAAGATCACGGTATTAACCCGGCCCGAAAAAGTGCTTCGGTGCGAGTGTCCGTGTGCGGTCGGTAAGACATATGCTCTCCCCGTTTAGCGAAAATAGTGGAAATGCATTATGAAGGCAGTATCCCAGGCTGGATACAAGAGATGCCCCCCTTCCGGAACGGAAGTTCCCTCGCATCGAACTACACACAATGGGCCAGCACTCACCCACCGTTATCTATTTCGAACACTTTGTTATAATCTGAAACATAATATAAATGGTAACTAATTACGTTAATGGATGTGTGTTTGTGCGCGAGCCGCACACACACACACACAATAGCTTGTTCCGGCCAACATCTCTAGCACGCCGGCCGAATCGCTGTGGGACTATCGCCATCCCGATCGGATGGAGCTTTCGGTGGGTAGAGGATGGGTCCAATTGGAAAGCCACTCTCATTCCCTCGTGCCATCTGGCCTTGTTGCTCAACCGAAAGAGGCTTAATCTAATGTGCGGCCCAACTTTGGTCATTCGGCTGACCGGAATTCCAGACAAAGACCGACTGCTCGCTCATCCTTGATATATCATTCACTTTGAAAATTTATTTATTACACCATCTTCTTCCGCTCTGTTCTTTAGCTGTTGGCTCAGTCTTTGGTCAACTCAGGATTGCCACATGGTCGAAACAGATCGATCTGCTACTGATAATTAATTAATTAGAGCAGAGCCATCGCATCCACTTGACATTAGCTTTTCCCCTCTTTTGGATCCTATGTAGGAACTGGTAGCTCTTCTGGATATCGAAGACGATGGGAATCGAGTGGAAAGATGAACTTTCCTTTCTCAAGAAGTGGCAAAAACTTTTCTCGAATAAACAAAAAATGAGCAAATTGTCTCCCGAGAGGTTCGGGCAGATACGGGAAAAATGCATTAAAATATTAACCAAACTGTTCTGCCGGTCTTCTGGATAAAATCAAACACTTGCGAAAGTTGGAACTTGCTCTATCGTAGGACTAGAAAATTGATAGCTGCACCCAGCTGAATTTCTGTTAACTTTTTTTCCTGTCTTGGTGTAAGTTGATGAAGTCATATCCACCGGGGAAATAATTAAAAGTGGCTCTTTCGATTTTCAATTCCATTGAGCTCGTGGCGTGATGAAAGCGACGTTCCCTTACTCGGTTGTAACACAAAAAAAGTGACAGAGCGGGGTAGAATCTGAAGTTGCTTAGCTGTTTTACTAGAAAGGAATAACTAATGAACCTCGGGGATGGACTGTCGGTTGGAATTGGGAATTGAAATTGACACCGGAGCTGGTTTGGTGGAATCGTCAAAGGAGTTTTAATGGAATTGAAACCTTACTAGAGCTTATGTTTGTCTAAAGTAATTCGAGCGTAGATGAAATGATGATTAGTTTAATTAATCTTCGCTGAACTACATTCACTTTATACTGCACCCATAAAACGGAACTTTTAACGTGGAAAGAGAAAGCATACTTGTGGTTAAATCGATATCTGTTAACACATCGAGCTACAATTTTAGGAAAAATTTGTCAACTTACTAATAACAACTTATGAGTAATGGTATTGAATCTATACTAACACTATTATTAATTATTACCGGTATCTCGAATTGTGGATGAATAATTGTGAGGCACTCTCCCAGATTTAGTCAAAATTACCGCATCACCCTATATTGCAGGGGTGCGTGGCGTTAGCTTGAGCTTGAGCTGGAGCTATTGCGGCCAACCCTGGTTTCTACTCCGTCATTGACGCTGAAATTTCATAGATAATCAATACAGGATAATGCCTGAGAGCAGCAAATGAATTTTCAATATACAACTCCTGCTAATCTCAAGTTGTTCGTTGGTCAATACCGGCACTGTCCGGGCCCGAAGCCACATCGCATTAGATAAAGGGATAGAATGTTAGAATGACACTATACTGTATTTATGTTTTTTTTTATTTTAGAGGTTTATTGAATATTTTTTAACAGTTCGCGTAGTTTTATTATTGATGGTACAATAATATAATTATTAAAATGAATAATATAGGATACAATCATTTCTGTTTTCCCCGTTGGATACCATTAAAAAGTCTTAAGAAATCATTGTGGAAACAGCAATATTTATATTTTAATAATAATACAATTTACCATTCTTCATTGCATGAGCTGTTCCTCAAGAAAAAATATTTTCTTCTAAGATAATTGCGATATGCATTATTGTAAGCACTAATCAAAACATTTGCGTTGTTGCATACCCAAATCAACTAAATCTTTCGATGCTAAGCGTTCGATCTGCTTGTATACTTGAGCAAAGATTTCTTCAATCGTATGCAGTAGATAAATAAAAAAAGTGCAAACCTTCGCACTCGTACCTGGCGCCAACGAAAAAAAGTTTCCAAGCGCTGTTGCTTCAACTGGTACTGCTCTCCTTTCAAATAACGATATCTTCCAGACGTGCGTGACACACACGTGCAGAGTTACTCCCCAAGTAACATCTGAAATTTTACAGCGCGCTACTAGTTTTATGAGTGGCTATAAAACTATCATAAAACGTCAATTGTTACTATGGTCCGCCAGGTAACATTAGAAGCAGTATATGTCCTGGTGAAGATCCGAATGGTACTGCTCGTATCTCAAATAATGACACCTTCCAGGCGTATGGGTTATGAGACAGGTTGTCATCTTTGGAATGGTGTTGAACAATTTAAGGAATCGACTTTCGATGCAGACTTGTATGGTAAACTGACGATTTATTACCAAAACGTCCGAGGCTTACGCACAAAAATCGATGAAGTTTTCCTAGCAATCTCTTCTTCTCCTTACGACATAATTGTTCTCGCCCCTTCCCGTGACATGAACCAACGATTTTCCACCGTACAGTGAAAATGATGATTACGAAGAGAAAGTGAATCAAGATGGCGAATGATATGAAAGTAAAGAACAAGTGTGGGAAACACCGATACTGGAGATCCCGGATATGGTCAGGACTTCGCTGTATGAATGCCTTGATGGAGGTTGCCTCCCCGATAAATGCTAGCCTTCTGGAGATCATTCAGTGTATTGGCCAATATGTCTATTGAATTCAGTTCACAAACTGTTAGAAAGAGTAATCCTGAACAGATTTACCAGTGAAGAACGGTCTGTCCAACATGCAGTTCTGCTTCCGGAAAGGTAGGCCTACAGTGGATGCGATCCGATTTGTTGTGGAAGCTGAGGAGACCGCACAGAAACAACAGAGAAGGGCATATTTATATTGCGCGTTGGTCAGCTTAAACACGAAGAATACTTTCAACGGTTTTAACTGGTAAGCAATCGCCCATGAGTACCATTGCAGGATATTGGAGAGCTACTTTCAGAACTGAATACTGATCTACTTGCAGAACAAGGGAGAGGGAAAAATGAAAATTGCGGCTTTTCCTCAGGGTTTATCCTCGTCCCGATGCTATTGGACGCGATGTACGATGGAGCATTGAAGCTGTTACTTACCAGGGGAGTGATTAGCATCGGTTTGGCGGAGGTAGAGGTATAAGTCATGGAGGCCATAGATTTAGTGCAAGACTGTCAGGCCATACAGGAATTACCTACATAGATTCGAACATGCGGAGTCCTCTGTCTGTTCTGAGTTCAAGAGACAAGAGAGCGTGTAGTTTTGAACTACCCATGGTACGGAAGGCAGCAGGGACAGGAGTTCAGGATAGGAATTCAAGGGCTTTACAACCCTCCTCCCCGAACTTACTGTAAGTTGGGAGTCTTGCTAGGATATGGTGGGTAAGACAATGTTGGGCACATCTTTAAAAATCCGTATGAATCCGAAAGTAGCTCCGTCAAAGCGAGTCGGAGCCGTTTCCACTAAGATTTTATCCAAGGCTTCAACATAAGCACTTACTGGTATCGAACCTTATGTGCCAACCGGCAATTATGGTATACTGGGGATAACACGAATTTTAATAAGGATTTTATCAAAATTGATCTATGGACCAACAGCCACGCCATTCCACTACCCTAGTAAGAATTGGTAACACTTTCCTGAAACAGCAAGTGGGTTAATAGTACTGGCTGCTTTTCGTTCCGTTAAAACTTAGATATGTCTCCAGATACGTTCGAAACCCGGCACTTTAACCGGTGCAAGTAGGCGGATCGGTGCTGGTCAGGAATGTTCAGACCAGCACCGATCCGGCTTTGAACTCGGTATCTCATGAGGGAGCGCGTCAACCGTAGCATGCGAGCTCCATGGGATCATATGGATGCGACTACTTACTACGGTGTGAAGAATCTTTTCACCAAAGCTGGGCTAGCGAGGTCGCCTGCTCAGCAAAACGACCAAGTGCAAAAGTAACTACAGCTGCAACAGCAGCGGCAAGAACAACCCAAGGAGACCATGCCGAGCACGAGCGGCGACAAACTAATAGGGCGTTAAGGAAAGCTAGGGTTTCTGTTGCGCACGCCAAAATCAGCCATCATATTCAAGACTAGCAGTCTAGGTTGGCTAAAGTAACGAAGCTGATACGGAAAATCGAAGCTCTACGAATTCGTGAATAGCAAGGGCAACGTGCACTGATAGATCAGGGATCTAGTGATGAGCATCAAATCCCCTGTAGAAGCACTCGAAAATGCCAAAAAAGCTCGACCTATCGGGAACTTGTGGCAGAAGCAGTGGGAAGAGAAGCGAGCGTGAAAGTTTTAGTTCAACAAGCGATGGTCGAGTGCAGAAATCTGGAAGAGATCACAACGGAAAATTAAGTGAGGAGCGCACCAATAGAGCAACGTAATCTGGAGAAAGAACAGATATCAATCAGGTTGAAGAAGGGGTAGAGTGGCACACAACCAGCAGCGATACGTATATAGGCAGCCGCAGCTAACCAGCTTATGTCGACCGGTAAGATCAATGTCGGATGGTCAGTGTACTCGTAACGATTTATCCCTAGAGAAGCCCCTCGTCATATGGGTCTTTCCGCCCTCTTTTGTATATTTTGTATACTGTGCACTTCTGTTGTTTTGTACAGGCTCTAGCAATGTGTTCCTTTTCCCCACATTTTTGCACAGATCAGATCTGTTCCACTCTCTACAGTTTCTTACCTGATGGCCAACGACATGTCACGAGCGCGTACAGAACGATATTGTCAGAGGAGGTATGCGCTATTGCCGCTATTGTAGAATGCAATCAGCGGAGGAATATACGCAATGCGAAGAGACTGGTTGGAGCGGGCTCGTTAGCTCAGTGACAACAAGAGTTGGATAACGCAGGGAAAGGAAGGTGGACCCACTGATTCATCCCAAATATTCCGGTGATGGTGCATAGGAAGCTTGGCTAGGTGAACGTACTGCTGTACTTGTATCGGTTTGGACATGCTTCGTCACCCCTTTGTCCGAAGTGTGTGAACGTACAAGAAACGCCGGAACCCGTGGTCTTCGAATGCCCTAACTTCGAAGAAATTCAAAGGGGTATGCCCGGCGTAACAGTGGACAATATCATCAAATAGATGTGCCATGATGAGCATATCTGGGATGCGATCAATAGATTCATGTCGACTAGTCTGGAGTAGATCCACCGCCGGCAACTAGTTTTGTAGTACGCGTTGCAGCACCCAGTTTGGGTCATCGGGTCGCCAGCGAACCGGACGCCAGGCTCCACCGGAATCGCCGGACCGACTTCGACACCCCACCGGGGCTCTAGCAGCCAGCAGCAGGACTTTAGGGCGCCAGTGAACCAGAAGCTACGCTACATCTGGAATCGCTGGACAACTTCGGCACCTACCGACCGACCCGTAGAGTAGGCTAAGTCCACCGCAGGGGACTACGTCGAGTAGATCGGGACGAAGCAGGGAGCTAAATGGCTCACGGAAACGAATATCGGCATCAGGAGAAATCTACCACCGGGAAATTCATAGTAGAGTAGATTCACCGACGTGGACTCACGAAATAAATACCGGTATCGAGAGATATTCCGCTGCCGCGGAACTCTCAGTCAAGGTAGGGTAGTTCATCGCCGGATAATATCCGAGTAGATCTCAATAAATTTAGAACTATCAGTTGGAGTAGAGTAAACTCACCCTCGGGGACTATCCGGGTAGATTGGAATAGGGTTGAGAACTGAAAGACTGGCGAAAGCAGAAGCTAAATGGCTCGTGGAATCAGCAGCTGAATGGCTCATTAAGACGAGAGCTAAATGGTGACATAATAGATAGGGCAAAAGAAGATTCGAAAGCTATATGGCTCAAAGTTCGAGCCATTTCATAGTTCCAGTGAGGCTGCGAGATGGCTGCGGAAGGCTCGTAAGCAATTGAAAAAGGTGCGACGACAGCACAACTAGGCCCCTACGAAATAATACCATGATGTAGTTCCGTGGGGAAGATGGGTGAAAAAAGTAAGGAGTGTTTTAAGTGGTTGGGCACGAAAGTTACCATAACCACAGAATGTGTCGCGAAGAAAATACGTGAACCGTCATTAACGGAGCCATTGAGCAAAATATGTCGGTTTTGCAGCGAAAATTGCGGACTGATCAAGCGAGTTAGTTATTTGAACAGTGGATAACCGGCCCGTGAAGTAACCCATATCCACCGCCCGGAGACTAGCTCGAGTAGTTCGCATGAATCCATCGGAGGCGGGTCGTCGAGGTGAGGAAGCCACGATCTACCCGGAATTACCAGACAGAACTCGATACCCTACTGGGAAGCCCGTGACCAGGCTAGTTCAACTGCCGCGGACTAGATTGAGCAGGTGGTTCACCAAGGCGCCAGGGAACTGGAACTCGACACCTACTGGATGGCCCGTTGAATAGAATAGGTGCACAACCGGGATCTAGCCAAACAAATCGCGACAAAGCTGGGAGTTAAATGACTCCCGGGAACAGCTCAATGGCTCATTGAGACGGGAGCTAAATGACTCACAGAAACCGGACTTAAGCTGCTTACAGAAACGGGACAGAACGAAAACTACCCAAGCAATCAAATTTAGGATAATAAGCAAGCCGTACACTTTAAAGTTGATATTCAGTTCTTCGCGAAATTGCAATAGAACTTGGAGGCTTAAGTTTCAATAGAACTTGGAGGCCATATAAATCGCTATTAGACATTGCACTAATCGGAAAATTACTTAAAACGTGAAGCTCTAGCCGCGAACTTTTGATTTGCAAGAATTAGTTCGCTAAAACTAACAGCTCAATCCCACCATCTGCAATTGCTTCGCAGAAAAGTCCACTAGACCGATCGAAGGGAAATGTTCCCGGACAAAGACGAATTTGGAATAAATTCCATTTCAGTTGTTTTAATCAAAAAAATATTTTTTTTTATCCACCGACCAAACCCCTTGGACATAACAATTTAAAAATCACAATATATACGCGAACTGAGGTCTAAAAAATTTAAAAATTTAAAAATGTTTCTATTGGCCTAATACAAGCAACAATTTCCTGAAGAACAATTGATGACATTACTAGAAGGAATTTTCGAATTCTGTTCGCAAAATACATAGAAGTGAGGTAGAGTAGCGTACAGTAAGTCAGGTTTTCGTTAGATGAATAATAACCATGAACATACGTAGTTTGTCACTGTTTAAAATGATGTTTATTTAAGTCCTCTAAAATCAAAAACTAGTCAACAGAGTTTGAAACATTTGCTTGATATTGGTGATACGAGTGATTGACTAAATGGTTCGAAACTGGCACTTTAATAGGTAGTCGCGAACTGTGACAAAAATGGGAGAAATGGTCATATTTTTCAAATATTTACCGTATAATCAATCCAATCTTTTGGTGCAACTTATTTAAAAAAGCGTTTTTTTTACGTTGCAATTTCTTGCATAGATAACTCTTAGTGTACCTTGCCATTTGGTACGGAGACCTACAGAATAGCTGACTTCGTGAAATAGGAATTTGAAAAGTTAAGTGAATTGCCGATTTACGTATTTTTCCAAACTAAACAATATTTTGGAGTAGTGCAAATCTGTATATAATTATGTAAACAACTAAATTTAGAGTAAATTTAATGAAGATAGTGTTTGGAAAATTTCTGCGATGTTTGTTTCATTTATGTCGCATATTATTTTTTTTAAATTTTTCTAAAAATCTTCCAATGAATATATATTCTCCGAAATGAGTTTTATATCTACATTTTGTCTCCACACTGTGCTGGATTCACAACTCTCCTTTTTGCTGTGCATGTTTTACCCTAAACCCGAAATATTTCTTACGCTAAGTGTATAGTCTACAAACGAACCAAATTCCTTTCGCTGCAACCAGATTCCGCAAGGCAGTGGGCAACTAACTTGTTACTTTCTTGCTCTCACGTAACCGCGCCACGGACATTCATCATCCTGTGCCGCTCGCCGTCACCGCGTCGGTTTCGTTCCTCCGGCAAGAGCAACTGTTATACGCCACTGCTTGTGCATCGGGTTGTAGTGATCGGTGGGAGGAGGTTCATATACTGAAATAAAAGCACACCCGAGCGGAAAAGCAATTTCTTTCCATGCGAGGCATAATATAAACATACAACGTAGTACAATCAGCCGAAGGGGTGGTTCGGCGGACGAGAGAGAGATAGGGAGGAAGGTGGCAAGCAGCAGATTGCAGGGCGACCACCGAAGCCAGTACCTGCGGCCTGAGTGAGTGATTCAATGAGTTTATTATGGTACACATTTAAAACGTCGTTTCCAGGCACGACATATGCTGGAGGGTAGGACCGGGAACGAAAGAAAAGCGGTCATGTGTCCTGACAGGGAGGTCTTCTTGATTACGGGATGTTGGATACGATACCATCCACGTAAATAACCGGAGTATTTATTTAGCTTGTTTTTCGTTCGTTTTTGCACTCGGATTACAAGCCTGCTTCGAGGCGTCTTCTGTCGTAGCCTCCCTCAGTGAGTGACCTAAGCCGGTTCGTGGCATTTCTTCACGATTCGCTTTGCACTGTGCGGGCGTGACCGTGTTGGACTTGGGTGAGCTGCGGCAGGTATAGGTCAAACTGAGTGGATATTGTTACCATACGTCAAAGTATGCTTTTATAGGGTGACTTCTCAGGGAATGATGTACCGCAGCCAGAAGCCAAGAGGAGGCACTCGGATCATCGCACTCGATTTCAAGTGGTAGAAAATTGGTTTCCAAGGTTTCTGACGGGATAAGGTTAGTATACTTTAGCCTAAATAAATAGGTAGTGTGGTTTCGTTTGGAGATGATTAAGCTTCAGGCTGGATTCGTGTATCGTAAATGGTTAGCAAGTAGAGTTTCTGTTTCACTTGAAAAGTAAACGAAAAAGTCGTTTCAAAACAGAAATTTATACGACGGGAAGTTCAAACAGCATACCGGTAATCGTTAGACGGATATAGATGGGCTTGAATAAATAAATTCATTTAAGATTAAATAGTGTGTACTGGGGGAGTCAGCCGACATAGAAGATGTCTACGTTTTATTACCATACACTAGAAAAAATTAAACTTTCTAAAACGATGGTCGATTTCCATTCAATTTAAATATCGAAACGAGTCAGATTGTGCAATCTTTCGGGTTCATTAAAGATATTATTCGGCTAAACTGCAAGCAAAGCATTTAACGGCGCAACTGTAAAATCACTATCCGGTAATTAACCACCCTTACAGTAGTTCCAGGTATCGTTTTCTCAAACATGTGAGTTTTAAAAACAAAATTTAGCAGAATAGTTTTTGTAATATCAATTTTTGCAATTTTCGTAAAATATTAACAACAATAATAAACATAAACAATTTAATAGATACTTGTCCTACGAAAAAGATTTAATTTGTTACAAGCCTTCATACTTATTAATTCATTATCATATTGTACACTTAAGACGGCATTCGATTCAGTGAAACGAAATGAACCATGGAAGATAATGTTTTAAAATAGTTTACCGCTAAAGCTACAGTGACCAGACGTCCTAGATTCCCATGACATGATTTCCTTCACTACTTTTGAAAAGTCATATCAACGTTTTGACGAATACGCTTATTACCTGTCTTTCGAGCATATATTTCCAGTGGAATATTTCTATTTAGCTGAAAATCCGTGAACATATATCCAGTACATAAAAGAGATATAAGCGAGACGTCAATTACTATCGTGGAATAATTTCATTGACTGCTGTCTCGAAGTAGTTTGAACTGGTCATTAGGGAACTTCTTAAGGCTCACTGCCAATTATACCAAGGTGACGATAAACATAGCTTCACGTCTTGACGATTGCGACAGCAAACTTTCTGTGTCTGTGGCTGTTTCTGGACAACCCTCTTATTATAGAGTATGGAATGCTGCAATTAATCTGATGTTATTTACACCAACCAATCTGTCGCTTTTGGAAAAGTGAACCATGACAACAATCGAGAAAAAATGCAAGAAATTGGGACCAAATAAATATTTTCATAGCTGTTTTGATGCGAGTCAAGAACACCCCAAGGGAGGCACCTAAGGCTGTTGATGTTCCTCATGTACTTCAATGATATACATCTAGTGCTTAAGACTTCATAAGTGGCCTTCGTGGTCAATCTCAAGATATTTGAACTGATTTTCTCAATTGAAGATTGGAGAATTCTCCTACGTCAGCTTTTGGTTTTTGTTGATTGGTATAGATGGGTTTAACGAACTGCAGAACTAAACGCAAAATTTTTGCAGTACCGAAAACTTGGGAAACCTACCAGGCATGTTCGAGCGGAAAGTACCGTCAAATCGACTTTGCATTGGTGGAACTGTCATCATAGGTTTTTACTCGTCTGAAATGGTCGCCCTAGACAAAACAAAGATAATTCTACTCTGGGTAGGCATTAATTAGATTTAAGCAGATCGATGCACGCTTCAACGCAACAAAAAACAAAAAATCAATTAACAATCTTCAGCCACGTTGATCTTTAAACCTTAAATGATATTTCTAAAAAATTTTGATGCTCAAAATGATTTTGAAATTTTTCACTGAATTGTTTCCTTTGCCGATTTCTCAGGTAATTTCACATAGAAATTTATAAATTTTTGGGAGTAATCCAACCCAGTTCATACTTGACATAAGATTTGACTGATTGTTGTTTTGAAATATTGCTGTCATGCGGAACTATAAAAACATCAATTCTACGAGGACACACACTCTAATATTTGAGTGATTACCAGGACTGAAGACCTATTTAAGGGGTTACAGTACTGTAGAGCACCAAAAATATAGGCATACTTTGGGAATTTTTCTTGGCGCAATAAGGAGATAAATCGAAATCTTGTTAAATGGGATTTAACATAAGTAATGAATCGTAATTTTTTTTTGAGTAATTTCACCGCAAGATGGCGGCTGTGTTGCATTTTCCCCCATGCGCGTTTTTTGACAGAGATCCACGGCCGGAAAACTATCTCCTGTAATTTTTGACCTAGAGCCAAAAACTAGACTTTTTCTGATTCTTTATGGCAATTGCAAGCGACGTACGTTGGATTTTTTTTTCGATAGTGAAAAAACGCCGAAAATGCCGTAAAAATCTTCGCAAAATTGTAAATTTAAATAACAATTATGCAATAAAAACCCTTACGTACGTTGCTAGAGAAATTAATTTTGAATATACTGTGAAAATTTCAAAGCGATCAAAAATCATTTGTTCGAGTTACATTTCCGGCCAGCTCAAAAAAGGTGGTTTCGAGGAAAATGCGGTTGAAGTTTTTAGTACACTCGGGATATACATAAGAGGAGGCAGAATTGAAAATTTGAACATTGATGTATTGTTTTCGTCTTCCATGTTTTGGCATTTCATTTTTAACACCTTAAAGCACATTTTAGACTAATAAATAAAAAATCGATTTATTTTAATTCTACGGCCGTGTAACCCCTTAATATAATTTCTGATGGGTGGAAAGCGGCATACACACACGCGATAAAAACCGAATTTATATTATCTGACTGAAGCTCGTTCGTGATTGATTCCCATTAATTTCAAGTACCGAGTCGCAAATCTTGATTAGTTTCCGTTCGAAGCTTCACCTCTTTCACGATTGAACTACACTGATTTCGTTCGATGGTCAGCCCACTCGTGCTGGCTACACCACACATACGTTCCAAATGTCCGGACACGGTGAAGGAGGACAGGTGTAGGAAAAGCTAAAATCCCGCTTGGTTCGTGCCGGTCTCAATTTTTCTGTTGGTCGAATCCATCGTTTGCTGAGAAAGGGTCACAACACCGAGCGTGTCGGTACTGAAGCACCCGTCTATCTGGCAGCAATAATGGAATATCTTGCCGCCGAAGTAATGGAGCTGGATGGAAAAGTTGCCCGTGATAACAAGAAGACCAGGTTCAAACCCCGTCATCTGCAGCTGGCTATTCGAAATGACGATGAGCTGAATAAATCGCTCTCCGACGTGAACATTGCCCAGGGTGAAGAGTTGCCTAACATGCAGGACGAAGAAGGCAGCCTTTCTGGTCGAAACAACGAAAAACCGCCCTTTTCGGGGCAACTATTTTCTTCGAATATAGGGGCCGAAATCCGAAATATCAAGCAATCTTCAAATACAGCGCATCACTCATCAGCACCAAGGCAAAAATCAAAGGTTTTTTTTACGAATCACCATCATTATGTTAAAAAATAATTTGAAAATTTCATATTCAAATAAATGTTTTTCCGTTGAATATCATTAGAATTGAAATAACAATCACAAATGTAGTCACGACACTCAAAAGAATCTTTATTTCGAAGAAACGAATTCCAGCTTTTCGGTTGCCGGTGTCTTTTTGTAGCGCAGCACGATCTGAAACTTTAAAACGTTAATCGGTTCAGAAACCACACTCCGCATTCCCTTAACCTTGATTTATTGATTTCAGTTTGAACTTACTAGCATTATACTATTAATTGAGATGAATGAATGTTTCAATTAAATAAGTTAAACAAGATCATGTGCAAATCATCTTCGCACATGACCTTGTTTAACCTTAACGCTTTTGGAAGCCTCCGAGAAAGGCCCAGCTTTGAGAAGCCAAATTAGTATGTTTTAGTGCCATTTGTAACACATTAGATTCATAAACTATAAACTTCATGCGTATTCGAAGACAATTTTTGAACTGAAACGCTATATTTATGGTACGTAATATCTAAGATTATATTCTTTTTTACGCATCAAAATCGTAAAAAAGTTTAGGTGCGTACAGTATGTCTGGCAGACATCGATGGCTGATGCCATTTTAAATGTAAGACTTCCGGTTAAGACGAATTATCTGTAGCCTTATCAATGTGAGTGTTTTCAGAATAGGATTCACGAGCAGATGACAGAAAACGATGTTTGACGCTATTTTCAAATCCAAGAAAATGACTTCTAGTTTGGCATAATTCAATACAACCTTAAAAATATGGATATTATAGTGATGGGATGGGTCAGCACATGACGCAAATCGATGTTTGGCAGCATTTCAAAAATCTAAAATGGCGAGTTCGGGTTGGAGAACATCAGCGATGATCCTATCAATGTGAGTATAATCGAACGAGGCGCAGGAGTAGATTAAGTTTTGGCATTTCAAAATTATCCATATTATCTGGGTTCTCGAGAGTAGTACTCAGCCGGAGGTTGCCATCTTTGATTTTAAAGTGACTGCAGACATCCATATTCATCATTTACTTGCCAGGCCCGTTTCGAGAATATTTTATTTCACCTGACGAACTTGGAAGCGGCCGAATGTGAAGAATAGACTGGCCAGAAAAAAAACTCAATCGACTAACCCTGCGTCGATTCATAGTCCAACCAGGAGAATCTGTTTTGAATTTGAGTCAAATCGGACAAGTCTAGCTACCTATAACTTTGTCGAAGACAGCGAATAAATCCAGCTTTGAATAGGAGAAGTTTTTAAAATTTTAACGAATTGATGTCTGAGTCAGTTTTGCATGGGGCAAACAACATATTTCATATATCCATATTTCATTTATTTTCAAATTTCTCATTTTCGCTTGTAGTGAGAATCCGACGCATACAGTGCCACCTAGTGTTCAAAATGCGAGTAAGTGGGAATAAATTATGAAGAAATCCAGTTAATGTTACCAACTCAGCAGCAACGCGGTGTGTTTCGGCCAAATATGGTGGCCATTAACTTCAGGTCACTTTATATTAGATCAAGAATTCGAGATTGCTCACCATGAAAATGGAGTTCAGGTTTACGAAGTTTTCATACATTTAATTTAATCTTATCGATATTCATTAAATTGACACAAGCTAAAATATCAATTGTGTATATTATCCTAACACACGTGGTTAATTGTGACAGCAATCGAATCAAGATCCTCGTATATATGAACGACGGGAAAAACGAAGTTCGGTACCACGATTTGGCACCGCTTGCTTGCACTGTTGCCATTAAAAAAAATAACCCGTTACGGAGGATACCTAGAGGTACTACTATCCAGGTATCCTCAATGGCGTTTTGGGATGAGAATGCGGTTGAACTGACCCATTGCATCCTACTTGGCTCGGGAATACAAGTCACAATGCAGATTTTTATACCATCCACTCGTTGCACTCATGAACGAAAATTAGTACGTGAAAGTTCTATGATGAGACGGTTATGAACACTATGGTCAAAAATCGCTATGTAATACTCGACTGGAGAAATTAATTTCAAAATACAGTATCGTACCGATACCTGAACCGCAAACGGTATCCACTTTTGGGGACGCAATTCAGGCCAGAATTACAACTACGTTTACGTATAGGACATCGAAATCAACCATCAGCGAGGATGCAATCGTGAAAGACGATGGATTTACACTAGTGACCCGTAAGTGCAAGAAGCAAGGAAGAACATCTCATCGCAAGCATTAACAATGAGGATGGACGTGTACGACATAAATAGAGACATGAATGACCCTTAAAGTGCAGTTGACGAAGAAACAAATATTTACTCGCCGCGGAAAAGTCTCATTGTTTTATATATCTTGTAAAGGCATAAAACACCCACGGCTTCGTTAAGCTAACACGTTCATTGAGTTTTGTAAAATAAACTAGTTTAAAAAAACTCCTTTAGTAAATTGTAGCACTTTCAAAATATACTCGAGACTGCTCTTTTTCAATAGTCGATGATGAACTGCAATCTATCCCAAACAAACCAATATTTTGTAAAGAAACTGCAGTTTAAGTAACCTTATTGGTAGAATGTGTATCGTGCGCATCAATTTAAGTTATTTTTATTGTTTGATGAAACAAAAATTGCAGTTTGTTTTCCAAAAAGAAACCATCTCTCCTGAAATCACATCCCGAGGTCCAGCCGCCAGCCGCACACGGAAGGCTATTAAGCTAATAGACTGAAAATGACCATTTTCCACATCGACCGCAAAGAATGTGCGGGTGTGAGTGTTTGTATCGGTGGTGACTGTGTACTGTACAAGCCACAGTACGGGAAAGAATCATTACCAACCGCTCTATTCTCATTCCAGCACAACCGGCATACGAGCTAGCAGGGCCACCCACCCCGGGGAGGGGTCTTAAAGCACTCATTGTTCGTTTCCCGTGTCGTTACAGCTTATTCGCAATTCTATTGTGGTACCAACCGCCACTGACTGAGCAAAAGGATATTTATGCACTCACTAAACATAAAACCGTACACCAAGTAATGGCGGAATTGCTCCATAAAGCCGGCAATCCCACTACGGAACGCTCAGCAGCCCTTCTCCCTGCTTCCACGGACAACCGCCTCGAATGGGCCAAAGAGCATTAAATTAAATACGGAAAAATGCTATTTGTCTTTGGACCACCGTATTTCCCCCGCAGGCAGCCGGATTTATGTATAAACACTCCATAAATATAAAATGCTGCACTTCTACATCACACAGACAAAAAGCGAGCAATGAAGGAACTCAAAATTAATAGAAAATTAAAATAAATATAAAGACTGTGGTACATTGCTTTGAATTGGGTTAGAGACGAACAAACAAAAAATCCGCTAAAACCCGTAAATTTATCGTTATTGTTCAGAACCGGAAAGGTCCAGCTTTGGCATACTCGGAATGCATGTGCAAATATGGAGAAAAATAGTTACTACATAGCGGCCGCCCCGTTCAGATCCCGCTGGCAGCACTCATAAATTCTGACACAATAAAGCGCTGAAAACATGAGCTAGTTGGTGATGGTTTTGCCGGCCAGGAAAAAAAATCGAAACCTGAAAACAGCAGAGCACTGTATAGTGTAGCCGTAGAGCATAAGACGACCGAGGCGAAAAAAAAATATTTCCCGACATCGAGCCATTGTTAAAAACCTGACATTGTTAGCGAAAAGTTGGTCCGGAAAAACTGTGCACATAAAATGACGTCATCAATTTTGCTGACGTGACACCTCCTCTCTCACCCCTGTCACCACTGTTGAGTTGTTCCTTAAAGAGTTCCCTTCCTGTCTGTCGGATTTGTTGTTCGGATGGGCGGGCGGCGACCGTTGCAAGAAAAACCCCGAGTTTAGCAACGAGCTAGGAACGAAATCGTAAAGAGTTATCTTCCTTTAGGTGACCTCTTCCACGGCAATAATCGTTAAATTATATGATTGGACGGAATAATCGTAAAGAAACGAACGTTCGAAGAAAGACGGAACTGGCTGGCCCAGCCAGCGTACTTAGTAAGGGTGGTTTGCACTGCTATGTTACTGCTGCTGCTGCTGCTGTTGCTGAATCTGCTGAAGTCGGCGAAACTATGGGTGGCCATGGCAGAATCGAGTTGCTTACTATGACAGATGAAGAGAGAGAGAGAGAGAGAGTGAGAGGAGATTTTCTTCGTGACGACATGTGATCAAAGTTGGCTTGGGTTTCGCCGCTGCTGGGGAAGAAGTAGTTAAGTGGTAGTTTAGATGCAATCCGAAAAGCTGTTTATTAAGTTTTGGACTTTGCGGTGGCTAAACAGAGTAATAAACGTGTAGACGCTCAATTTTTTCCCCAGAGGTAATCTGCGTCGTTCCGCTTGCTTCTAAGGTGATTCGGCAACCACCACATTTACCGTGTTTGATTATATGTAACCAGTTCGCTGTATCGGGGCAATGAAAACTGGAAATCGGTAAAAAAGGTCTTCCACAATAATAACACGTCTGAAGTTCGAGTATTGACTGCATAGATGTTAGTTTTTTTCTTCTTTTAATGAAGATCTTGTTGTATCTACAAGATAGAGAGCGAGTAACGGCGCTATAAGCTAGGCTCATTAGCCAGGACAGGGCTAAATACTTCTGTCCCATCCCATCCCAGGAACCTAGGACCAAAGGAGTGACATTAACCCTCTTAGCCAAGTCACTCCCAACGATTTATAAAATCCCCATCAAATTGAAACGGTCGGTACGGTTGTCCACGTTTCTTTCTTATTCAGGGTTTAAAATAGTTCGTTGAATAAATTCTTCAGTAAATGAATAATTTAATTGCCGTATAATATTGAATTATCTTCACTTTGTACGCTGCACAGTTGGCCTGGCCGCTTTAATATTTGTGTCACATATCATATGTACCACAAACATTAATATTGATAAGAAAAATTGTAGGTGAACGTCTGCAATTTTCCAGGATCCCTACATGTATTGGCTGGGTATGTGTAGACTAGACTAGACTAGATCTTGTTGTATCTACAAGATAGTACCTTTCTTGTTCATAATATGTTAAGAGCCATGTTAAAGGCCAGTTCTAAAGCATGTTTCTTGAAGATCGGCTCTGAAATCAAATGATGGTATGTTACATATATTTCAATTTAAGTCTTTCGCTTTCATGCAGGTTAAAATTTGAATATAAAACCTTCATCTTCTAATGGCAATACTGGAAGTGTTCTCGTTCGATTGTAACAGCTAACAAGTATCTTTAATAAGGATTCAATTTTGAAGTGAAACTACTATCAGTTCAAGGTTTTTCCAGTTAATGTGGGTAGAACTGGTTTATCAAATAACTTTTGCATTTTTCTCAAGAAAGGACAACACAGCTTGGGTGATCCAGGGCCGGCGGAACACATTTTTCCCGAGTGGGTAGTAGGATTCGGAATGATTTGTAACGGTTGATAGCTGGTGGCTATTTGGAATCACCGATTTGTATAACCGACGGCTTAGCGAAAATGAATTTGTTGATTGCCGTAAACCGGGGTGACTTTGATCATCGGGGTGACTTTGATCACTCGAAACTTTTTTCGTAGATCGCTTATTAAACCAGAATAGTCTACCGAATCATTTTAGTTTGAAATGATTTTTACTCTAAACTTATGAAATACTGGTTTGTTATACTTTTTGAGTATTTTGTTCGGTTTTTGGGTTTAAAACTTACAAAAAAACCGAAATTTGACTTTACCTTATTTTTAAGAAGCTTCATAAAGTGTCTATTTTTTATGAAACAAGTAAATCTCAGATTTGAGCAAGAGTAATAAATTACAAGCGATATTTTATTTTCCTTTGGAGTGGGATGTACCAAATTTACTTTTAAGAGTTTATTTATTTTAAATACAATTTTTTGTGAAACTAGTTGGCAATTATTTCAATTTTTTTTAAACTAAAACTCGCAACTTTTTTTATTGTTCAATATTCCAACGTGTTAAAATGGATGAAACATTTTGTACATTGATAAAGCACTGAAATAAAACAATTTTAGCAGTTTTAAAGGCTTTCAGAATCTTTTATTCTAGTTGGACACAAATTATACGAATTTTGGTTACTCGAATTTTACAGTACATTGAATACTTTGTATAATACCAATTAACATCTATTCAACAATGAGCATTTTTCCAGAATAGGTTTATACAAACATTTGAATGAAAAACATTGACATCAATAACTTAATGTGGGTGAACATGCAGGTTATCAAAGTCACCCCGGAATATGAAAACTTGAACTCAACTTGAAATCATTTTTGAAAAAATAGCTGTAAGCGGACAATTTTAGGTGAAACCATCCAATCTCGTTCTCCTTACATCAGTACATGGTTTAAAAATATTAAACTTGAAAAAAAATATGTTGCGTCTAAAAATATGCAATGATTACTTCGAAAAGTGATCAATGTCACCCCGGTTTACGGTACTGATTTTACAAATATTCCACAGCTAAGTACCAATAACTCTATTCTATTAAATTTTGTTGCATTAATTTTCCGTTCCCCTCAATAAAACTTTTTTTTCGCGGGTACTGAAGCTCGCATGACAGATTTCGATAGTTGGAACGTATCTGCGACGACCGACTTCCCCTAAGGCTCAATTGAGGTTTTGAATATTTCTCCGATGGCAAAAATAATGCCAATAAGTCTCCTTTTCGATTCAAATTAAAGCCAACCCATACAGCCGGCCCTTCGATGGTCTGCTTCCGGACCAAAGATAACCATATAACACCATCGATATATGCGTGATCTAATTAAACAATACTCGGCCGGGTACGAAAAAGTATTTTGTCCACGTACCCGCCCGAAAAGTAGAAATTGATGGTGTAGTCTCTGCTAGAGGCCTTAATTGTGCAAAACCTGGTAAACTTCCGATGTAGATCTTCCACAATCCTAACATTACTCGTCAGGGATGAGGAAACACTATAGAGGAGCATTTTTGGGGATCAAAATGTACTATTATTTTAATCAGATTAACCATTGTTCGTTACTGGGTATTATAAATGTCGATTGTCAAGTCCGAATCAAAGGCAAAAGATTATTGACATTGTTTCCAAATACATCGCACCTCAGCTGGTTCTAGAAGACTTCCACCTTCATGGTATGCCATGGGGTTGGCTTCACGATGATAACCGATCTATTTTATTGCACGATATTTGCGACAATTTCAATATGTCCATCTTGTATACGGTAGAAATGACACGAGTTCGCTACAATTTGTGCACCCATTGATTGAAAGAGCTACATGGCCACTATATTTGAAACAATGGAATCAAAACAAGAAATTCCTTCGGTGGAAGCATACAAGGTTTTCGCTGGCTTGATTCTCGACATAGTGATTAAAGATCAGACGAAGCAAGTACCTGGCACGAACAACCGTGGACGGTGTCCCACTCCGTGATGGGCTGAGATTACTCAGAATTGTTCGCGAAAAGATCCTATAAGGACTTTTTTGACGTTGGATCGCCCGATTTTTATCGAATATACGCGATGTTGAAAAAAAAACAATTAAAAACATTACGAAAGCTGAAAAACACAGTTATTGGCGCCGGTTCGTCGACAGATTCTCAAAAAGCAACGATTTGTCTGGTGGGTAGGCCCTACGTTGTGTAATCGATTCAACCCTTGATCGGAATAGTCGGATTCAAGAATTTTTTTTCGGTGACAGTAGCATTTCATTTAGATCCATTTCACATTCCAACATTCCACCAACACATTCCAACAATAGGCGATTCGTAATGAAATGATAATACTGTATATAAACGTAGTGATTCTTCTTTAAATGCACAAAAATTTCTGACAACAAAGATGCTCGCGGAAGGGAAGGTGGAACCTTAGATTGAACGAGTTTTTTTTGTCAGAGGAGCCCCAAAATCTGAACATTTTCGTGGGACAATTGAAGTTTAGGAATCCCAAAGGTATCAACAAACCTTGGTTCAAGAGGATGAATGAAGGTCGTAATATTTCGGGTGTTGTTCAATCATTATTCGTTGAATGAGCTGTGGAGAGCGGTCTCTGCGCTTGTGGTGACGGTTATGGCGACATTCAACATGTTGTCTGGTCTAGAATCCCTTCGGCCTCGCTCCAGTCCGGCTCCTCTATGTGTCTCTCGTATCCATCATGTTAAACACGATCAATATCCTGAGAATCTGGTCTCAAAAGGATTCCCTGTGGATTCAAAGAGGCCATTTGGCGATTCGGTTCATGATGTCCTGATAGCCATCTTCAGTTTGCCAAAAAGCTGCAAGTTTAATAACTTCTTTTCTATGTCTTGTTGTCCTTGTTTCATCACTTTCTCGAACACGGTCTCCGCTATTCTGATGTTGAACTCAATCGCTCCTTTGTAAAAAGCCTAATGGTGTTTCCTTGTTTCAATTGTCAATCGAACAATAGTTTTTGTTAAATAATACAATCATTTCACGTTACGAAAACAGGACCATGAACAAAAATCATGTTCAATTACCCCTCAGTAACGCCAGCATAACGCTTTTATTAGTGGAAATATTGGTTTTTGTTTTGTGAACTTCAGTCACGGTTTCCGCTCTGTCACTACTAAATCGATTTTCTGTACGTGAACTAGTTTATATTTTTTAACATAATTCATTAAACCAATGGTTGATTCGTAATGTTGTTCATATATTTAGGAACATTAGTTCACAAAATCAAAACATTCTGGATATTTTCTCGTGTACTATTTCACGAAACTCGGAATTTTATTAATGAATCCATTCAGTTCTCGTGAGCTTATTCATGATTCCTAATATATTAGTCACGGTCCGATATCCATGCTCGTTAAATAGTTCAAAAAATCATGGAATATTATTCATGAATTCGTGAACTGGTGCATGATTCTTGCTACAATAGTCACGCTCATGTTTTCCCGTGAAATAAATTACAAAATTATAAAATATTATTCATGTATTCGTGAACTGGTTCATGATTCCTAGTGTAACAGTCATGTCTGACCATTCGTGCACGTCAAATAGTTCATAAAATCATAAACTATTATTCATGGATTCGTGAACTAGCTTATGATTCCTAGCACATGATTTACGATCTTTCTTGTGTGCTTGTAATATTTAGATATATTTGTAATTATTTTCAATTTCATGCAACATGGTAATGAAATTTTCATGTGAACTGTTTCACAAAATTTGTAGTAATATTCGTGGGATCATTTTTGTTTCATTCACTTTTTCATTAAGTAACAAGTAATAAATACGAACATTAAATATTAGAAAACTATTAGAACCTTGAATATCGTTATTCATTTGAAAAAGTTCATGATATATTTCTCAGAATAATACTGAACATGGGTCACATTACTTCACATGTTAAATTCGGAAGCAAGATCTAGAATAAAAAAACACGATAACGTGAATAGAAATTACGAAAATCGTGACTAAGATCCTGAAACCTTGAACATTAATCACACAACTCGTGACAAAAATGTCAAAAATCATGGCTAAGATCCTGAAAACATGAACATGAATCACTCTACTCACGACCAAACGATGACGATAACGTGAATAGAAATTACGAAATTCGCGACTAAGATCATGAAATCATGATCATAAATCTCTCCAGTTTGACAGAAAAATCCAATACATAGTAAACTCATGAATAAAATAAGAAAGGTAACGAGAATCGTTCAGTTCACGAAATTGTGATCTTTTGTTCGTGAATTTATGAACGGATTTTTTCCCGTATAGTCCTCAAAATAACTATTTCTAACTGTTAGCAGACACTTAGGTGCTTTCCACGGGAAGTAAAATATCGTTTCCAAAAAATAGTGCCATGAAGTAAACACGTTCCTTAAATCTGTTTTGAACCCAATGGCTTTAGAATTGAGCTTACACAACTCGTTTTTGATCATCTGATGGTTTTTTTTCAAGGTTCTAGGGTTGGTTATATACGTTCCCGATTCGTATGATATCTTTCCTTTATCCTACCATTTGAACTAGTGAAAAATAATTGGTAACACCGTATCAACTGTTTTTCTTTCTATTTAATCCATCATTTGAATTCCATTGTTTTCAATAAATAAAATGACTTTGATGGATTATGTGATATTTACCCTTTATATCAATAAAGTAATTTGAAGTTTTGATGCAAACTAGATAACAATGGTCTGCAGAACAAAAAAAATATCGCTTTAGTAAATATTCCGAACGAATAAACGTTCTGAACAAACCGTAATCAGCGATAAGTAACTCATTCAGAGTGAACCTTAAACCCCATCAACTTCTGCTCGTGAAGCACGTGCCCTCCCCCTGGCTATCCGCCATCGCTTCGTTTATACACTTTCCACCGACCACCACCGCTTTCGAGCAACGCGTAATAATAGGGCATTGCCACATCAAGGACAAGAAATTTCAGGTATTCTTCTTTGTGTGTCACTTGTATCTCCCCTCTTATTATCCAGTCAACTTTATCCCCTCGTTTTTGAACGAGCACTAAAGTCATGAACCTACCAACCTAGATATTGAAAGCGGGCTGTCCCGTCCCTCGCCCCCACTCCCGTATCGACGCAACATTCATCACACTGAATGCTGATGGTACCGACAGGCGACGTTCGTGTCTTTGCTGTCAACCCCTGTAATCTAGAATGAAATAATTTAAATTATTGATAACGACGGAAGCAACGGCACGTTACCCAGCCGAACCGAGCCTGCGGCACCGTCATGTACACAAAATCGAACACTTGAAACGTCCCGTTCGCTCCAGGCAACATTGAATTATTAAAGCCGCGAGCAGCCGTTTCTTCCGAAGAAGACGAATGACAATACCTACTCTCCTGCATAAAGTATCGTTCCTTGATGTTCAATTATTTTTTCTTCGTTCCAGCCGGCGTCGTTTGATTCCGTCGAAAAATGATATAGATTAGGAATTAGAATATTCTAACGTGACACCCAAATTCAACAACCCTCGCCGGCTGGACGAAACAGACCGCGGCGAGCGAGGGGATGGAAATTAGAATTTGAGAACTTCTCCCGGTACCACCCTCACCTTAGGAACCGACAAATCCTTGTGGTGTATCATTATTAGTGTTCCTTTGTGTCTCCATGCTGCTGGTTTGAAGGGCTTTGTTCACATTTTCGGGATACGTTCTCCTTCCTCGGCTAGTGTGCCAGCAAGTGGCTGGATTGGGTTCGTTGTCGCCTAGCAATAAAACAGTCCCAAGCTGCTGAAGGCCTGTCTCTTTCTTCGGTATCTGTAGCAGTTAGAGCAACACTGACAAGTGGATCCCCCTCATCATTTACATTTATCGATTTTTGACAATTTCAAGGGATAATTTGAAAACTTTTCCGATCGATGGGAAGCGGCGAGTGGAGTTGAGCAAGTTGAGGTACCAACGCAAACATTTTCCAGGGCGAACCTTAAGGGAAAGAGAATATTTGCAGCTTAAATGTTTTGAGTGGGACTGTTGTGGGCTGACCAGCTCGTTACTAAGGTATTCCGGTCCTTACTTACGCCGGGATTTGGCGAGATGAAAATTATGCTAACAAAGCAAACTCGGTCCTCGCAAAGGTGACTTGGAAATGAGTTTCGTTTCGGGGCCATCTCCCAGTAGGTGGGAAGGTACGAAAAACTTTCTCTGCCTGTGAGGGTGTTGGCTAATTTTAGGCGATTATTGATGTTGGATGGTGCTGACGACGGTGACGTCTAGGATTAGGAGGTGCTGGTGTCATTTTTCATTGTCGGGATGTGTCAAATATTCACCGTTGTATCTTCAGTTAGGAAAACGGAGAAAAGTGATGGATTAAGCGAGGTAATACTGTGAGGAGAATATTTCGCTAACTGAATAAATTAAACCAACATTTCCAAAGCTCATTTGAAGATTAATCTTTTTTCAAATACATTGCTAGATTGTCCTTCAAAAGTCAGTTTGGAAAAAAACAAACCTTGAATAGATATTTGATCAGATTGATTATTTTAGGAAAATAAATTGCGACTAGTGGGAGAATCCTACAAGATTTGAAGACTTCTTATAGATTAAAGAGAAGTGCTGGAAACTTTAGAGGATTTTTCATTTTCAAAGAGACTTTAACAACTTCAGGCTATTTCTACGAAGCTAAGGTCACACCTGCAATATTAAAGACAGTCCAATAAACTTCAAGGATCTTTTTGTTTCGAATCTCAGAGTAGTCCATGAAACTCCAGAAATGCCCTATAAACCCAGTATCGTCTTCATACTGGACTCGGTCCTGGAACCCCGGAATTTTGAAGCCTCCGCACTAAGGATAGCTATAAAATCATATTATACTAGTAACACTAAGAAAACTACAAAAAAGGCATCGTAGAATACGATTTTGTAGTGAATTAATTCTGCGATAGAATGGGACACTCCAAATACCGTCTACGAGCGGCGCGAAACAGAACAAATTAATTGAATTCTCTATAACAGATCCTGGTTGTTTTCTATTCCGTCTGTCATACACAATTGTTTCAGAAATAAGTTGTACTATAAATATTTATTGATTCGAGTAATTTTGATGTTTAGCGTTGAGGACAATTTAAACAAAATTTACTTAGTACAAAGAGACAATATAACAAGAAACCGTTTTCCATTTATGCAGCAAGGAACACGAGATCCAAAAATTAGTTAATCCCTAAGGTATAAGCAGAATATTTATTGATTTCAAGGGCCGCCATATTCGACTACCGGTTAGAGAATAGAATGTTATTTGTTTCGTTTCGATTATAAAGATTTTAACTTATGGTCTGCAATCCATTTGGTGAACTAGTACATATACAATAGAACATGAAAAGAAAAAGGGGTGTTCGAACAATTTTATCAACGGGTGTTGATTTAAACTTTTTTACATGCTTTTTACACGACATGGCCGCTCGTATCCCTAAATTCTGCGCAACCACCGGAAGCCGCTCTTTACACCTACCTACACTGTCATACACCAAATCATTTCCCGAATTTTCGGCCCTGCCCTGGTACTACTCGTAACTACCGTCAGCCTAATGATAGTAATTACCATGGAAGTCTGTCTCCGTCCCAGTTCCAATTGTTCGTCGCACTTTAATAGAAAGAACCCTCCCCCTGCAAGCGATACGAATTACGTATCAATTTGTTATATAGGAAACTTTGACTACGAGCACCAAGTGTGAGATTCCCGGGTGGCGGGCGGTTTCCGTTTGAGGATTGTCGCAATAAATCATATTGTCTCATTCGGCAGTTGAGGCACGCACCTTGTACCTTCGTTAATCGTGTCGCTGGTGCTGCTCGGAAAGCTTCACCGACCGTAAATGGGGTGGCATGTTGAACACACTAACGAGGGTGGCATGTCACCTGGTTCCGCAGTAGGTATATATCGGTCGCAATACCACGGCTCGATGTGTCACCAGAAAAGGGGGAATTGTACCTTTCGAGGTGTACGCGCACGGCAGCTTGAAATAATCGTTCCAAGTGACAAAGAAGCTATAATGGTGAACGCTTTAGCTGCTTATGTACACAGCGTTTGTTTAAATTTAATTATTGCTAGTGCCGATTTCGCAGGTGATTTCATTCACACGCGTCTGAATTATTTCGTATCGATTTAAAGTGCTGTTTGTTTTAACAAGAAATTATACTTTCCAGGCCAATGCTGATGGCAAGAACTCTTCCCATGGACTAACAAATATTTTCGTTGTTTAGTAGCTACCCCCGTTCTGTAGACAACAGCCCACATCATCAATATTCAATATTCATTCATCCTTCTACCTGCGAACGTTGTCTATTGGCATTTGCAAATCATCGACCTACACTGAAACTTCTATCAAGGAGGGTCCGTTGAACTCAATGTAAACTCACTTCACTCCGATAGCCTGAATGCTCCCCATCACTAACCACATGCTTCCGGGGTTTGTGATTCCAAATCAGTCAACTGGATACGCAGATTCGTGACTACCCTCGAAAATGTTGGAAACTTTCAACAAAGAAACCTGAGGCTCATTTCTGATTGACTTCCATCGCTCAGAGAGTCTCCGGAGTTTATTTATGCCTACTACGATTGTCCGTATCTCCGAATCGATAATGATGGGTCGTCGCAATCGAAGATAGCAGAACAGTTTGGCCTTACAGCAGGTATACAAGTGGGTAGATGAGAAATCTTTTTACCCCGTTTATAAACCCAGAAGGCAACATGAATTTTCCGTTGTTGTTTCCCAACCAAGCAAAAAGGAAATAAATGTCGAAAATTATTGCCTTCCTGACTGTGTGTTCCGTCTTCGGTGGTTGGAGAAAGGCTCAATTTTATGTTCCTCCAGGGCCTCTTCACTTAATGCATATGTATCAGTTTCTCCAGCCGTTGGATAATGGGGTGAAAATTCCGAGTCCGACGAAAAGAAAACGCAGCAAGTGGGCCTTGAGATGCTCGCTAGCTTACTTTGGCCTGTTTTCCATTTTTTTCTCTAGCAAGAGCATCCTACAGACTGCACATAGATAAGCGCAGCAGCCGACTACCGTGTAGTTCACCGAGTTCACGTACCTACTTCCGGTCGTGGTCGGGGAAACCCCGTCTCCGGGGTGCTTTCAGCTACACTTTCTCGTGGCAGCTGTCAGCTAAACGCGAATAAAATGGAAATGAAATAAAAGATTCGGCAATGTAAATGGTCTCGCGCGCGGAGAGCTAGCGAGAATAAATGGAGACAGAGTGCTTCTGGGTGATAAAGTGGCTGAGATTGATTCAGCTGCATGAGGCCTGCGGTGGTGGTGGCGACGGTGGCAGTGGCGTCGGTTGCTAGTGGAATTTTAAAACCATTGGCTGAGTGGGAAATCGATGCGTGGTTTAAAGTGTTTGGGGATTGAAAAATTGTGGCAACATTTTTGCTTTTATTACAATGTGGTATGAATTACAGTGATAGGCAACCCCTTAAAATCAACGATGATTCCTCACGTAACCAGCATTTCAATGAGATGGCAGAGATGGCTAAACCGATTTTCACAAACTTAATTTCATCTGAAAGGTGTAACGCTCCTATAAGATGCTTTTGAATTTTTAGATGATCCGGATTCCAATTCCGGAGTTATGGGTTGAAGAGTGCGGTCACACAGCAAATTTCTATTTTTTCTATTCTATTCTATTCTAACCCTTACACAGCCAGTATTGAAAAGCATCCTGGAAAACACTACAGTTATTCTGTAGTGGTTTTCTTGTCAATATTAATATTTGAAGCATATTTTCATATGAGCGACCGAAAATAAAAGTCGCAAGGATAGAACGTGCTTCGCAAAAGCCGTTTCAAACATATTAGAATATAAAAATCGGAAATAAACTTCAAGCATAAAAATCGAACAGAAATCCTTCAGCATAAGAATCGCTTTAAAAGTTCTCATCCGTAAAACTCGGCAAGGATGAACCTCCAGTATAAAAATCGTTTAAAAATAAATAAATCGCTCGTTGGAGCATTCACATATCTTGATGTTCAAGATTAAAAGTCGGCTAACAAAAACTACTTTGTAAGAATCGGATGTATTTCTTTCCATTTTTGTACTGAAGGTTTTTTTTTACCCAGCTCTTACAAAGGAATGTCCCAGTCCGATTTTTATGCTTAAAGTTTATATCCAGTTTTTATATCCTAATATATTTGAAACGGGTCCTTGCGACTTTTATTTTCGGTCGCTCATATGTCGCAAATATTAAAACGGCCAGGCCTACTATGCAGAGTTGGGTTTGAAGATGCTTCAAAAATAGACAGCAATAAAATTATTCATTTAACGAATAATTTAATTAACGAATCGTTTTGAATCTTAAAGAAGGAAGAAACGAGGACAACCGTGCCGACCGTTTCAGTTTGAAGGGGATATGTATAATAAATCGTTGGGAGTGACTTTGCTAAGAAGGTTAATGTCACTCCTTTGGGATGGGACAGAGGTATTTACACCTTGCCCTGGCTGATAAGCCTAGGTTATAGCGCCTTTACTCGCTCTATGCGGTCACACAGCAAATTTCCTTATAAACTGGTACCACCATGATGTCCAAATGATGTAAAACATATTGAAATAGGTGCAACATTACTTTATTTGTGTGTCTAGATCAATAATGATCGATCAAAGTATCTTTGACTACATTGGTCACCTATAACGGTCCATGATGCCTCCAGGGAACTCGCCAAGTTCCTAAGCTAATATCACGATTTTTACAAACTTGATTTCAAATGAACGATACAATAATCCCATTGACTGCTGATAAATTTCAGTCAGTTCTTACGCTTGGTTTCGGAGTTCCAGGTTAATTAGTAAAGTTACACTGGATTTTCCCATATAATCGACGATTCCGGAAGTCCCAGGATTCCGGGCATATTCCACAATTAAAGTCACACCGATTCTTCAGTGATGCCTGAACCGATTTTCTCAAACTAAGACTCAAATGAAAGGCAAAATATGCAGTTGAGTATTGCAACGCCTGAAGCAATACTCATAACCATGGTCAAATTAATCAAATTGAACTGATGTAACAAAACGACCGCGCTGAAACAAGGTGAATAGAATTCGTACTTTCAATTGTTATTTTTTATACACACGTGATTTTCCTAATGGGGTTCTTAGATCCCAATGGGCAGTGAAGCTAATGTTTATGAAATTTATGTTCGCAATTCAAATTGTATGAAAATTATCATTGGTGTAAATTAAAATAATATTTAAAAATATAATAGAAACACGATGGTTGGCTTAAGGGTCACGAACTTGTATACGTCCTGTTTGGAATCTTCTTATTCATCAATCGTGCTGTTTCTTGGTTTGAAGGAACTTGACACAGTATTTGTTGAGTAGATATACTTTGTCTAACTGCCAACTGTATGTTTGTTGAAGATGTTAATGATTGTAGGGTATATTTGATTGTTATTGACTTATTTTACGTAGCAGCTTCCAGGTAGCAATTTCCATGTTGTGCCGTGTGTGATTACCGATTTCCGAACACCGTTAGGAATACCTGAGAAGAAATATAACGTATAACGGATACTACTTCTCCTTATTGCGACATGTATTTTTTAATGGCAAATATGCGGTGCGATTATTTTGCAAATACTTAAGCTGCATATTTTCCTTAAAGAATAATGCACCTCGCGAATTCTCGGTCGAATAGTACAAAATATTAAACACATTCATTACAATATGATCGAGCCCCAATTTTAAAACTTGAAGAGTTTAGACGCGTTAAGTATTTAACTACGAATGTTGCTACAGTATTTCGTTTGTATTTTTTGGCAACTTGGCACTCATGAAATAGTCTCTGTCTATTCAATTATGGAGCGTTTGAACATGGCGATTTTCTCAGAACAACGTTTTTTACTTCTGTTTGGGTTAACCATGCAAAATTTAAGTTTCATTGGCATTTGAAATTTGCATAAATTTTGGTATGGGAACAACAACGATTTTGCAATTTCATTTCTAGGTACCACAAGTTTTCTTGAAGTATGAAGCCCATGAAGTGCCATCAATTTTCCGAACAAAGTATTGTGCTTAGAAATTTCTGGCTGTTATTTTAATTTGAAACTTTTCTCCCTCCTAGTGTTTGTTATTTTAATGTATTCAATATAGCTTTTGAATTTATTCAAAATATAATTTATGAAAATAACAGAGATTACCTTTAAACGTTTAACTTTTTAGTCCTTGCATTCTTAACAATTCTTTTTGCTTTTTTATGTTGTATCGACATTTAATTGGCAAGGGACTGAAAGTTGTGATATATTTTTCAATACTAAGAGCTACAGCACTCAAGGAAGAGCAAGGAGTTGAAGGACGAAAGCTAAGCAAGACGCTAGTAAACTTCCGTCATAAGAAGATCGCTGCAGATTATTAGGTCTACACACCCTGGAGAACAGAAGAAGAGTAGCCCAGGCTGTTTTCGTTGCTAAAATATTTCTAGGTGAGACAGATGCTTCAGAGCTATTGAGTGAAATACACATACAGTAGGATTCCGTTTTTGGCAACAATATTTTTTTTCAGTTGCCAAAACTAAAACCGTGCCAAAATGGAACCGTGCCTTGAAAGCTTTTATTTTCAATTTTTGACATTATAAATGTTACAAGAACATTAATTATATAAGAATATGTGAAATGGAATGAAATAATAGAAAAAATCAACAAATTTAACTTTATTTGCTATGCCTGCCTCCAAAAAATATAGTAAATATGGATCCTATGTTTGGAAATAAAGTCAAAAGCGATATCCATTATTACAACAAAATTATTATTGAGCATTTTTCAAAAGATTTACTATGAACAAAAATAATGTTGGCAAAAACGGAACTTTTTTGTTGCCAAAAATGGAGCATGCCAAAAACGGAACGTGCCAAAAACGGAATCTTACTGCGTATGCAATGGAACGTGTGTTTCGTCAGCGATTTGCTGTTGGAACATAGAAACTCTTTAGGTGGTGGTCATGACCCTATTTTCTTCATGTTTGCGACGTTCAACGAAGTGTTTGCAGATTTCGACTTCAACGTGTCATCCACTACCTACCGGCTCTTAAGCAGTTTTTCGATTAGCTGACATTGGATTTATTCATATAATTCTTATTATAGTTTTGCTTTTTATTTTAATTTTCATTTTTAGTCATTCTTGTATTTGTATTGCATTTTATTGTACTGTTTATCGAAGCAAAAAGGTATGGAGATTTTACGCCAATTTGAGAAGAATTTGCGTGAGAGTTCACTGAAATTGGCTTTTCCCCATATTATATCTATAGTTAATATTTCATTAAGATCAAAGGCGTCAGATGCCAAATAAAAATAAAATAAAATGATAAATGACTTTGCCGAGTGCTCGGCTGTTAAAAATCTCGGTAAAAGTTGGATTCGATTTTCCGTGGTAAATGATTCGATTACTCGTATACTAAAAAAATATAAGGTAAGTAAGTATGCTAGGGGTCGTCTGTTTCATGGCTTCAATTTAATATACGATGTGGTGTCACATATCATAGTAAACGTTTTTTAGACCCTAATTCTAGTTAGAAGAGTGCGCGTTATGCCTCCACAAAGAGATCCTTGTCTTTGTCCTTGTAGCATCATTTAGTTGACCAATGTCGTACCGGATTGCCAGGTGATCACTGCGCATGTACTCTTCGCAAACTCTCCCACTCATCACAGCTGAACTGGAGGACTACTAAAGGTTACGTAGATGATGAGTTTCCGGATGCCTTAGCGCTAGCGCCCTCTCTACATAACCTGACATTCAACTTTGCTTGAGCTACCCAAGAATTGCAATCGCCTCCAGAGACTGCCGTGGCTCTTATCAGAATCTTGTGAACCCTTTCTTAACCAACTTTTTTCTATCGCGTATAGGATTTCAAAACTATTTTTCCTTAAAATTGTTGGCAACATGAAATACGAAAAAATTGTTTTAATAAAGATAGGTGCTTCTTTCACAGTGCTAGAAGCTGCTCAATCTTTACCTTCCGATCTAGTCAAATTACATGGAAAAGGTAGTTGAAGGCAGTATAAATTAGAAAGTTTTATCAGTTTTCAATAATATTGACAGGCTACAAAAATATTTCAAAATCCCATTTTAACCATTAACAGAAACTATTCCTAGCAGCACTGATTCAGTGGAACCCAATAAAATTAATTGTAATAACTTCTGTTCTACTGATAATATTTACAATTGTTAGTGCTCTAATGAAAGACTGGAACTTTGAATAATACCAATTATTAGCCATACGTTGTAAACATATGTTGTGTAAACCAAAAATTATAACCGTTTAGAAACGTGGATCTTTATCAACAAAATGGGCATGAAGGGGTTAAAAATGCCATTGGAACTCTGACCAGGTATTAGTTGTTGAAGGGGGTAATGGATGAAGAGCAATATTGTGCCAAAGCCTACTGGAACTCAGAGCAGGACATTCATCAGAATTTTACACCGAAATTCATTGAAAATAGGAACATGATCCTATCAGCATCTCAAATAAATCATAATCTTCAGCAGAATTTCTTCGAAACACCCGGATAAGCGAATCGTTTTCCCCGGATAATCGAATCACGGATAAACGAATACCCGGATAATCGAATCCCCGGATAATCGAGTCCGACCTGTATGCCTAACTTTACCCATTCAACGTGAGAGGTAATTGATAAAGGGATAGTTTTTTCTCAGTATATTTATGACTACGACATGGCAGTTGTTGATGAGTATCTAAACTAAATCTAATGCAGCCTTAGAAAAAATCCCTCGACATTCTGTACGTTTATAAATAGTAGAAAACGTCCCAGGGATATACCATAAAAGGTCTCTCTTTGAGACAAAAATTCATAGTCGGCAGCCGAGTCGGTGGACCTTTTTACAAATCATGTCCTGTCGAGCCGTCGCACCAACACCTTGAAACGTATAATATCAACCTCGTTCATCCTAACGTAAATGATGCGGATATCTTCAGCACCCTGTCCAGCATTGATCCAATGAAAGGGTCTGGTCCAGATTGCCTCCTGTGTTTATAAAACATTGTGCCCGAACACTCTCTGCACCAGTAAGCATAATTTTCCAGCTTTAAATCCCGGAAAATGCTTTCTCAAGTGTATTTTTCAAAAGCTGCTATAGTTTCCATCCATAAGGCTGGAAACATCCAACATCTAATATATTAAAATTACAGAGATTTCGTTACTGAACTGTCTAGCAATTTTTTTGGAAAAGTTTATCTGCAATGCGATGTATGCCGCATCTTCAAACATGAATGACAAATGTCAACATTTGTAAAAAACGTTCCGCCACTTCGAACTTGATGACGTACCGAAAGATTTCTTGTTCCATTTGCCGAGAAGCGTCAATAAGTGGACGCGATATATTTTGATTTCGCAAAAGTATTCGGTAAGATCGTGGTTTTGAAACTGCAGCGACTAGGTTTTCCTGGATGGATAACCCATATCTCCGCTTTTGTTAAAATTGACACCACACGCTTAAGCGCGTTTGAGACGCCGTGCCTCAAGGAAGTCACCCAGGGCCACTAATCATTCTTTTATTCATCAACGATCTTTGCACCTGCATCAAGTCTGGAAATCACTCTGATGATTTGGAAATCTTTCGTTCAATAGTCTCAGGACTGTTTTAAGAAGATTCAGCCAATATAGAGGAAGATTGCTTTTTAAATGGCATGCAGATCAACGGTCGATAAATGTAGGTTGATAAGTTTCGGGAGTTTGGCAACTCTAAGGCATTGCGAATATACCTACCCTTCAAGCCTGTGTCCTCGGGATGGTAAATTTTATCCGTGACTTCGTTTCGCCGATCACATCACTGCAAGAAGAGCGAAGGATTTTGCAAAATCTATATACAGCGCACTTGTCCTGAGCATATTGGAGTATGCTTTAAAGATATGAGCGCCATACAAAGCCGTTCAAAGTAATCGGTTGGGGCATGTTCAGAGAAGCTTTGAACGATTTGCTTTCAGGAAAATGCCTTGGAACGTCTCTATCCATCTTCCGCCTTATAATAATAGATGCATGTTGATACACACTTAAATTCGATTTCGCTGTTCGGTAATTTCATTGACGAAAAATTTTGGTACACGTCCTAAATACTTGTTTTTCGGTAAACAGAATTTCTTTTACAGAATTTTCGTTAAGTTGTACCGGACATTTTGTTATATACGAACTTTTTTTTACCGAAATCAGTAAGTAAAAGTACAATACGTTTGGTAAAATTGGATTATTCCCGAATACGGTAAAACCGATTACCGAATTTGTTGTAAATATAATGCTCGTTTACCGAATATCGTTAATCAGTTGGTTCACGAAAATAAACTGTCAAACCGCGGCCATTTGTAATTTTGGAAAAGGTCTTTAGTGTATTGCTAGGTGTGTTGTTTAGTCGAATGTAAGTGAATAGAGGATAATCTAATGGCAGCTTAAAGATAATGTAGAGTGCCTCATCGGAATTCCCCATAAACCGTACGTATATTAATTATCTATTGAAACCTGATGCCACCGCAACCGCTCCGTTCTATTGCATATAGTCCTTCATTGACCGCAACTAAAACTTTTTCAGGTGTTTCCTCATGATGTGTTAAATACATTTTATCGAAAATGATTTGTACCAAACATATAAGTGAAAATAAAATGAAAAATTGCCAACTAGTGTTGTTCTAAAACAATATCCGAAATTCCTTTCTAATTTTTTTTATTGAAAATAAAAACTGGAGCCATTCGGTGCTCTTTTACTAAAATTACCGAGATATTCGGTAGCTTTTTGACAGATCATCGAAAAATTAAATTACCGAACGATCTGTAATTAATTCAATTACCGAACTGATTACCGAATGTTCAGCTGTTGAAAGTTCGGTAAAAAATTACCGAATGCTGCAAAATTTCTAGCAAATCTACCCTGAACATATTTGACATTGTTCATGTATACTTGAAAATGCTAAATATGTCAACATTTGACCATTACAGAGCAGATGTCGGTATTGCTTGGTGAATGAAAAACATCAATTTGAAATGAAGGCTTTAGGTTTTGTCGTGAAAATGGCAGTTTGAATTGAACTGAAAGTTGATATTTCAGAATGAAAATTCGCAGTGCTCTTCTGGATACATTAGTTGGCTGGTATCCGCGAAACTGGCTAATTTTTAGCATTGAAAAAGGTTAAGTTATAACTTTCCACCGCATATTGAGTCCGATTCATTTCGACTACTAAATCGGTAGGTAAAGGTTGATTGCGTCAACGGCTTCGGTAACCTAACCTTCAATCAGCATCGCTCGGCTTTAATTTTGAAAGCATTTTTTAAACCGGCCGAGATTTTAAGAATCCTCGTTGTATGAAGGCCCGATCTGATTTAGGTTATTGATTTGCAGTTTAATTGCATATGAATTGGTTCTCATGATAGTGGTAAACTATTATTTGCAAAACGACATTGATCAGAAAAATATTCCCGAAAAATCTACAAGCCATTTCGCTAGAATTTTCGAGTCGTTTCTGCTAGAATTTGGTTTTTATTTGAACCTGTTTTTTATAGAAAAGAACATTAATGGACTATAACTGTGCGGTCTCCTGTAATGTAAAATATGCTACTAGAACCATAATAGTCGGTTCTCAATTTACACCAATTCAGTATAACTTAGCAATCCCCTATCAGTCTCTGTCAAGATCTTTGACCTTATTTCTCTATAAATCAGAGATCAACATTCAAATACGTTTAATCTGTCCAGAATCATCAACTCAAATGCCAACTCACTCCTTCAATCGTACAGCTAGTGGCTGGCAGCGAACAATTCTTATGAATCTTTCTCTCTCGCTTCTGCCTGTTACTCCCCATTGCTGGAACCGGATGAAGGAGCCACCCGCACGCCAGCAAGTGGCGCAATTTTCTCGACTGGCAAATGGAAAAAATGTAAATTTTACGATGTCAAATGGCTGTTTTTAGGGTTCATATTTTATCACAAGCCGGTAGCAGGAGGGAGCGGGAAGTGTGTTGAACTGGCAGCAACAGGAGTAGCTCAGTACCGAAAAATGCTCGTTTTATATCGTGTTAATATTTTATGTTTCTTTTTTTTCTGCGCCTCGCCATGACACCCATTCGTTCTATCCAGTAGTCGGACGCCTTCGTCGTCAAATTTCGAGGATTTTACTTATTTCGCTGCAAAATAATCTCCCGTTTCGAGAGCTGAAAAAGGACTCACGTGGAAAAGTGTGTGCATGAAAAGCGAATCCTTCAAAAAGATGACATAAACAGCCGACCGCCCATTCTCGTCGTAAATATGAACGTTCCCTTTTCAGGTTCGCTGCATATTTTATTATGGAAAATCAATTTTTGTAAAAGATTTTCGCCTCTTCGCATCAACCGTCTCCTACTGGATGTTCGTCGTAAAAATTCATACAAAATGTTGTCGTGTCATAAATTGTGAATCGAACATTTGTACGTGTGGGGTTGGTGGAAATGGTGAAAATCCTATTAGGGATTACTGCTTCTCGCTGGGTGCGGTTCGATCGTTCAGGTCGCGGTTGGTTTAAAAGCGCAGGAGGTACGATTTTCCACTTGACGACGTTTCTAGGTCGATCTCAGGTGTCGTAGACGGTCATTCAGATTGGATCCATCTGACCTCGAATGGGCCATTTCCTGGTGAACGGTGCGTTCCAACCGCTTCGACTTGGAGCGACTGCGAGCTTCTTTCCGTTATGCAAAGTTAAGAGAAAAATTAGTTTCCTATGCAAATGAAGAGTAAGGTCACGGAAATATTTAAATTTTCCAGTCTCAAACCAGTCTTGGGATGCCGATGGAACGTGCCTTGAAAGTGCTTCTAGTTGGAGAAAACGTGAGTACGCAAGATTGCTCGAGAAAAGAACAGGGGGAATCGGAGGGGTGGATTGAACGGGAAGAACCGAAGCTGCCATTTACTGAGGTCGAAGTTGAATTATAACTTAGTGCAGAGGTGTGTGTGATTGTGGAAAATGGAACTATAGGAGAATTACCGAAGTTTGCATCGTAGTAATTTTAATATGAAGTGGGACGATGAAAATCTTTCCCTTTATCAGCATAGCAACAAATTCATAAGTGAACGGATTCCCTGATGGAAGTATGCTATGGAAATTTATTTAAATATAATCTGTACTCTGAAAAATTAAGGTTGCACAGAGAATGCGCAAAATCCGCAAACGAAAAAAGCAGTTTTTTTCCACACCGTATGTCAGATCTTCATTTTATTCGTTTGCGAATTTTGCGCATTCTCTGTGCAACCTTAAAAAAGTGCAAAGTTTTTTCGTTTCAAATTCATCTTCAATTTACAATATATATATATATATATATATATATATATATATATATATATATATATATATATATATATATATATATATATATATATATATATATATATATATATATATATATATATATATATATATATATATATATATATATATATATATATATATATATATATATATATATATATATATATATATATATATACAGGGTGTTTGGTTCATGATTAAGAATCTCTCGGGTGGTGATAGACTGTCATATTTGGAGAAAAAAATTGTTCTACACATACCCTCAAATCTCAACCGTTACAAAGTTATTGAACTTTTTGTGTTAAAAGCTTATTTGTCTTAAAATACCTCTAACTCAAAAAGTATACTTTGTATTTCAAATATTTTAGATCCACTGGGAAGGTGAGAAAATTTCGCATTGAGTGATGCCGTCACATGTTTCAGCTAATGAGTTTAAGTAGCCTTTTCAAAGTAATTTATTGAAAATTAAACATTTTTAATCGATTTTTCGTACATTTCTTGAAAATCCTAATAGTTAACCTCATCATTTTAATAATCCAGATTGTTAGTCTTGAAGAGCTTCATAATTCGTTCTTTGACAATATGCACTTACCTTTTCTTATTTTCATGAGTTTGGGTTATTTAACTTGGATATTTTTATCTCATTTTCACTAATACCAGCTCTAATTGAAAAAGTGTGGCACTTTTTGTATTATTTTTCTTTTTATTCGAAAGCCAGGAAAATTTTACAGAGAAAAATGTATTAATACCTTTCAGTTAAGTGAATTTAGTATTCTTTTTGAATTAAATTAGTTTAAAGTTAGTGCTATTATTAGCATTTTCGTTAATTTCCTAAAATTGTAAGTAATCAACATCACCATTATTATCATGAAAATAATGCATCTCAGCAAGTTCTACAGTTCTTACTTTGACTCCATCCAATTATCTCTTTTGGTTTCGACGCAAAATCGTTTTTATCACATCGTTTCATATGCAAAAATAACGATTTCGAACCAACTACGGCGAGGTCATGCTGTGTTAACTATTAAATAGCAGCCAAATGAAAAGAGATATAGACAAAGTGTCAAATAAAAAGTTATAGAGAACATTAAGGGGCATCAAACGAACAAGAGTAACGATAAATTTTGTTGATTAATAATTAGAATAATTAAAAAACTCTCCAAAAAACACAAATTTTTAGATATTTCGTTAGTAAAAAATCATTTAGTAGACTTAACTAAAAGATATTTGTACATACACTGATAGGACATTTTCTCAGCTTTCCAATGAAATCTTGTAAATAACGATATAAAGCATATTTTTTTAGATTAGAGTCTTTTAAGCACTTGCAAGTCGGTTACAGGAAAAGTATAGTAATGAAATTACAAAGAAATGTGAAGAGATAGGAATATGACGTCCAAGAACAAATTATGAATCGTCCTAAAGCCCAACTTTTGGATAATGGATATTGCTACAATCATACTTCATTATTTCGAGAAAATTAGCAAAAACCTCCTCAAAAACACTAACTTTTAACTACTTTACAGCTAAAAGGTAATTAAAACTAATTAACTAAAAGATATGAGAACACTATTCAATGGGAAATTTTTTCACCTTTCGAATGGAACTAAAACATTTAAAATACAAAGTATACTTTTAAAGTTAGAGGTATTTTAAGACAAATAAGTTTTTTACACAAAAAGTTCAATAACTCTGTAACGGTTGAGATTTGAGGGTATGTTTAGAACAATTTTTTTCTCCAAATATGACAGTCTATCACCTCCCGAGAGATTCTTAACCATGAACCAAACACCCTGTATATATATATATATATATATATATATATATATATATATATATATATATATATATATATATATATATATATATATATATATATATATATATATATATATATATATATATATATATATATATATATATATATATATATATATATATATATATATATATATATATATATATATATATATATATATATATATATATATATATATATATATATATATATAACCTATGAAAATTGGGAATATTATGAGTCTACTTTGTTGTAATGAAAAGGGAGCTATCCAGCTGCTAGAAGAGAGAAGAAGTAGAAATTTCATTTGAGAAAAGTTCTTTAACCCATTACACCAGAAAAATGTTTTGAACTATCATTCCCAATAACATTGCATTTGAAAATAATCGTACAAACTTAGTAAAACTGTGAGACGATATTTGCCATTTTATTGGACCCCACCTGGGCAGTTGGGTTGTAAAATTTCGTAGATTCTTCCGTCAGTACCAATTTTCATTGATCGATTGATTCATTTGACAAGTTAAAAACATCTTTAAGCTTTGTGCTGCTCTATAACGCTCTTGCTAAATAAGAACAAAAGAAACCAGTTTTGAAATAGCCTGGAGCTATCATCTAAAAATAACCAGCACGTAAACCGGAACAATTGTGAAAGTACCCTTTATAGTAACAGATTAGGCCAGTCTGGAAAAAGTGCTACATCGATCTAGATTAAAATACTATTTCTTCAAACACGCACGTTCCCCTTTTACCCATGTTTCACTTCCGGTAAAACACCAACCAGCCACCTACTACGCGTTTGCTATCAACCACTTAAAAGCAACCCTTGCACGTGTCGAATGAAAAAGTTGCGTGCTTCGTACGATTGTTCTATTTATGCCTGCACACAGGTCTTCAGTCGCCTGACGAAACCACTCTGCAATCAGCTGTTCGTTCGACTATGACGTAATACTCAACTACCGTACGTCACAGCCCATTTTTTCTTTTCATCGCCCACTGTGCGGCGTGCATTTAACTTCCACTGAAACAATAATCTAGCACGCTGTAAAATGTCAATGCAAATCTTCAAGACAACAACATCGACAAAATTATTACTTTCCCAATCGATCCATCCGAAGGGATCCACCCACTTTTCTGTTCGGTCATATGTGCCGAGCGGCGAAACAGATTGGCCGTCTTCGGGAGAATTTTTACGTCCGATAGCTAGTTCTGTGTCACTCGCTGTTTTCAATTCCGAGCCTTCCAACAACAGCCGATCATCGGCGGCGACGGCGACGGCGGCGGCCAACGCCTCAAAATTTCACCAAAAACTAAAATCTCGGTTACTGGCCGACCCAGCCCACAGATGCAGCGACAGCAGCCGTAGCAGCAACGAAACCAATCCCAGCACGCGCCGCCGAGGATGGCAAAGAAGAAAACGACGATGACGGCGGCAAAGTCAGCCGTTTTTCCAAGTGTGTTTGAGAGATGAAAATTCCCGGCACAGCTACTGCTCGGAGAGTGTGGGAAATCGAGAGTGTGAGAGCGAAAAAGGATGAGTGGTTTGCGAAGAAGCAAACGGCCGAGAAATGTGGAAAAAAACGAAAAAGATTTTAACAGAGCCTTCGCTGGAAAACTAACGATTTCAATGCAGCTCTCGTCTCGTCGTAGGCTCTTAAGTAGTGGGCCGATCCGAGAAAGACGGCCGTCGTCGTCGTCGTTGGCACGAGAAAAGGTTGTGCTTCCGATTCGCGAATTATGGGCATGCAATTTGAGTGAGTGCAATGATGGGAAAAACAGGGCAAAAGGCAATAACTTTACCCGGATGGGTCGTTAAGTGTGTTTTTCTTGAGGCGGGCAGGTTCCCGGAAGGAGGAGATACGGGATGAGCTGTTCAAAAATTCAACATCTCGTAATTTAGACCTAATTGTTAATGGGGAAATTTTTTAGGGTCTTTCGACTATTATGCTTTCGAATGGTCGAGCGTTTAGTGCTGATCTTCGAAGAGGGTGAAAGTTTTGCACGTTTTATGATGAGAAGCATCATCTGGACTATACATTACCAAATTTCAATCCCCTTTTCAATTTCAAAAAAATTGTATATTTCGAATAATTTATTGATATATGAAAAATGAATTACGCCAACGTTAAGGAAAGGGAAATATTTTTGATGAAAAAAAAACTTTTTAAATACTTTTTTTGATACAGATAGCGTTAGTTTGCAACATAAAATCCACAAAGGGTAGACGTTTTAGGAAAACACAAAAAATGGTTTCCGCGACTTTGATGAGTACAAGGGTTGGAGGGAGATATATTAGCACTGATGAAATTATAAAAAATCAGTTTAAACAATAATGCAAAAAGAAGTATTTTTCCATTTTTATTAACGACTAAGAGTGAGTCAAATTTTCCTTTCTTATATTGTAATAACTACCTTCACCTCCCTAAACCGAATTGCTGGCTACGCCGCTGACTCCAAGTAAGTAGAAACAAAGTCGTTCTACACTCGTCCACAAGAAACTTCATCAAATACGGCCTATTTATTATAATAAAGTGAATACCCCATTCGTTTTCGAGCTCTCCATCGAGACAGAGGTTGTTTTTTCTAGTCCGTAGTGCTGTGTGAGGCGATAAAGAATAGTTTTAATCCGCATTCAAGGTTATTTTGCCAGTTCGGTTCGGTCCTCAGTCTTTTGTTCGCGTGTGAGGATTAAACAATAGCCAGCTGTATAAGCTGGATCGGTTCGTCGTTGGACACCAGTTTAAAGCTAAGTGGTTTTTGTCTTTTGTAACACATTTATTGCTTTCTTCCGTCTGCGCGGGTGCTGACCCCGTGCGTTGACGTTTTCTATGGTTCCCTCTCCGGATGGTCAAATGGAAGTTGAATCGGGTTCAACTTGTAAGGCTCCCCCCCGGCCCAAATGCTATCCAGAACTCTCAACTGGTCCATTTGTGGTCTTCTTTCGGCCCAAGACTAAATCACTGAATCTTCTTCAGATTTCTAGAGACCTGACGGAACGGTTCTCGGCTGTGACCGAAATTTCAAAGGTCCGCTCGGACAAGATAAGGGTGTTGCTAGCCAACTCAAAGCAGGCAAACGATATTGCTTGCTGTGAGCACTTTACGCGGGATTATAACGTGTATATTCCGGCGGTAAGAGTACAATCCGAAGGCGTCGTAACCGATGAGAGTTTGACGTGCGAGGATCTGCTGAAGTACGGGGTTGGCCGATTCAGAGACCGCTTACTTCTGCCAGTTAAAATACTTGAGTGCAAACGTTTGCACTCAGTAGTAGTTGCGGGGGATGGTTCAAAAACGTACCCCCAATCAAACTCTTATCGGGTGACCTTCGCTGGTACCGCTTTGCCAAATTTCGTCCTCTTGCACAGGGTTCGTCTGCCTGTGCGTCTGTTTGTGCCGCGGGTCATGAATTGCACAAAGTGTAAACAACTGGGTCACACAGCCACCCATTGTAGCAATAAGGCCCGCTGTGGAAAATGCGGGGAGAATCATCTAGATGATTCGTGCAGTAAGCAAGCCGAAAAGTGTCCTTACTGTGCGGAGAGTCTGCATGATATCTCGGCATGTCCCGCGTACAAACTACGCGGGGATAAACTGAAACGTTCCCTTGCGGGACGATCCAAACATTCTTTCGCAGAAATGGTTAAGAATGCTACGCCACCATCCTCAGCAAACATCTATACTCACTTGCCTCCTGACGAGGGCGAGGCTGGTAACCCACAAGAGGGAACATCTACTAGGGTGCCTAGAATTTATAGGAAGAGGAGGAACATTTCCTCTCGTAAAGTTCCTTGTAAAGGCCAGAAGGTGTCCCTTGAGGGGGCTCCGAAAGTCACATCTATTGGAAGTGTTGCAACCAAACCGAAGCAATTAGCTCCTGGTCTCGGAGGATTAAGCTCAGAGAAGGAGTTCCCAGCACTTCCAGGAACATCAAAAATCCCAAGTGTTCCTTTGTTTCAGTTCGAGAGTAATCACAGCACTGGAATTATAAAACTCTCGGACATAGTGGACTGGATAATAAAAACTTTCAATATTACTGATCCTATTAAAAGTCTTATGTTAGCTTTTCTCCCTACAGTGAGAACATTTTTGAAGCAGTTGACTGCTAAATGGCCCCTCCTCTCAGCGATTGTATCCTTCGATGGCTAACTCATCGAACGAGGTCACGGATTTGATCACTGTTCTACAGTGGAATTGCAGAAGTATCATCCCGAAAGTCGATTCCTTCAAAATTTTAATAAATAATTTGAGTTGCGATGCATTTGCATTATGTGAAACTTGGTTAACTTCCGACGTAGATCTCAACTTCCACGACTTTAATATTATTCGCCTGGATCGAGACACCCCCTATGGAGGAGTGCTTTTGGGGATCAAAAAGTGCTATTCCTTCTACAGAATTAACCTTCCCTCGATAACAGGTATTGAAGTTGTCGCTTGTCAAGTAACAACCAAAGGCAAAAGCCTTTGCATAGCTTCCATATATATTCCCCCCAACACCGCGGTTGGGCACCGACGGCTACAAGACATCTTAGAATCCCTGCCAGCACCGCGACTAGTTTTAGGAGACTTTAACTCTCACGGTACAGCATGGGGTTGCCTCTATGATGATAACCGGTCTTCCTTAATTCAGGATCTTTGCGATAACTTCAATTTGACAATTTTAAACACGGGTGAAATGACACGGATTCCTGCTCCTCCAGCGCGCCCGAGCGCCTTAGACTTGTCCCTTTGCTCAACATCGCTGCGGTTAAATTGCACGTGGAAGGTAATTCCTGATCCCCACGGCAGCGACCATCTGCCGATTGTAGTCTCAATCAATAACGGTTCAAGGCCATTGAAATCAATCAATATTTCGTATGACCTCACACGAAATATCGATTGGAAGAGCTATGCTGCCGCGATATCCGACAACATCGAATCTACCCAAGAACTTCCTCGGGAGGAAGAGTACAGCTTTTTGGCTGGCTTGATTCTCGACAGCGCGAATCAAGCTCAGACTAGGCCAGTACCCGGCGCGAACATACAAAAACGTTCTCCCAATCCCTGGTGGGATAAAGAGTGCTCAGACGTGTACGCAGAGAAGGCCGCCGCGTTTAAGACCTTCCGGAACGACGGGTTACCCGCTAGTTTTCGACAGTACGCGACGTTAGACAAGCGAATGAAGAGTTTGATGAAAGCCAAAAAACGGGGTTATTGGCGCCGGTTCGTCGACGGATTAACGAGAGAAACATCGATGAGCACTCTTTGGGGAACAGCCCGACGTATGCGAAATCGAAACAGTACTAATGAGAGCGTGGAATATTCAAACCGTTGGATATTCGATTTCGCCAAGAAGGTTTGTCCGGATTCCGCCCCGGCACAGAAGACTTACCGCGCCGCGTCTCCTCACGATAGCGCGAACGAAACACCTTTTTCGATGGTGGAGTTCTCACTTGCTCTCTTGTCGTGTAACAATAAAGCTCCGGGGCCAGACAGAATCAAATTCAACTTGTTGAAGAATCTGCCTGACTCTGCCAAGAGACGCTTGTTGAACTTATTTAATAAGTTTCTCGAGGCTAACATTGTCCCACTCGATTGGAGACAAGTGAAGGTCATCGCCATCCAAAAACCAGGAAAACCAGCCTCCGACCACAATTCGTACCGTCCGATCGCAATGCTATCCTGTATCCGGAAGTTCTTCGAGAAAATGATCCTATCCCGCCTCGACAATTGGGTCGAAGCAAATGGCTTACTGTCAGATACACAATTTGGTTTTCGCAAGGGCAAAGGGACGAACGATTGTCTTGCGTTGCTCTCAACTGAAATTCAAATGGCCTATGCTAGCAAAGAGCAGATGGCATCAGTGTTCCTAGATATTAAGGGGGCTTTTGATTCAGTTTCGATTAACATTCTTTCAGAGAAGCTGCACCAGCATGGTCTTTCAGCGACTTTAAACAACTTTTTACTAAACTTGTTGTCGGAAAAGCACATGCATTTTTCGCATGGTGACTTATCGACATCACGATTTAGCTACATGGGCCTTCCCCAGGGCTCATGTCTAAGCCCCCTTTTATACAATTTCTATGTCAACGACATTGATGAATGTCTTGACAATTCCTGCACGTTAAGGCAACTTGCAGACGATGGCGTGGTGTCTGTTACGGGACCCAAAGCTGTCGATCTACAAGGACCATTACAGAACACCTTGGACAATTTGTCTGCTTGGGCTATTAAGCTGGGTATCGAATTCTCCACGGAGAAAACTGAGCTAGTTGTATTTTCAAGGAAGCGTGAACCAGCACAACTACAGCTCCTATTAATGGGTCAAACTATCGCTCAGGTCTTCACAGTAAAATATCTAGGGGTCTGGTTCGACTCGAAAGGTACTTGGGGATGCCATATTCGGTATCTGAAACAGAAATGCCAGCAAAGGATCAACTTTCTTCGTACAATAACCGGAACATGGTGGGGTGCCCACCCAGGAGACCTAATTAGGTTGTATCAAACAACGATACTGTCGGTAATGGAATACGGATGCTTCTGCTTTCGCTCCGCCGCGAACATACATTTCATCAAACTCGAAAGAATTCAGTATCGTTGTTTGCGTATCGCATTAGGGTGCATGCAGTCGACCCATACGATGAGCCTCGAAGTGCTGTCGGGCGTTCTCCCGTTGAAAAATCGATTTTGGGAACTCTCATATCGATTGCTCATTCGATGCGATATCTTGAACCCGGTCGTGATTGAAAATTTCGAAAGGCTTGTTGAGCTCAATTCTCAGACCCGTTTCATGTCCCTGTACTTTGACTACATGGCGCAGAATATAAACCCTTCTTCTTACAATCCCAACCGTGTGCATTTCATAAATACTTCTGAATCTACTGTTTTCTTCGACACATCCATGAAAGACGAGATTAGTGGAATTCCGGACCACATACGCCCACAAGTGGTTCCAAACATTTTTTTTAATAAATTCCGAGAAGTCGACTGTTCTAAGATGTTTTATACTGACGGATCAAAACTCGAAGGATCCACTGGCTTCGGTATTTTCAATCAAAAGTTCACCGCCTTCTACAAACTCAGTGACCCTGCTTCAGTTTACGCCGCAGAACTAGCTGCCATTCAGTATACCCTTGGAGTCATTGAAACATTACCCGCAGGCCATTACTTCATCGTTTCGGATAGCCTCAGTTCCATTGACGCTATTCGCTCGATGAAACATGGAAAGCACTCCTCGTATTTTTTGGGGAAAATACGGGAGCTACTGAGTGCTTTATCTGACAACTCTTTCCAGATTACCTTGGTATGGGTCCCTTCTCATTGCTCCATTCCGGGCAATGAGAAGGCAGACTCCTTAGCTAAGGTGGGTGCCTTAGAAGGAGACGTTTACGAAAGATCAATTTGCTTCAGCGAATTTTTCAGTATTACTCATCAGAGAACCCTCGAAAGTTGGCAAACTTCGTGGAGCAGTGGAGAGCTGGGAAGGTGGCTACATTCGATAATCCCTAAGGTATCGACCAAACCTTGGTTCAAGGGGATGGATGTGGGTCGTGACTTCATTCGTGTGATGTCCCGACTCATGGCAAACCATTACACGCTGGATGCACATCTCCGGCGTATTGGGCTCGTGGATAGTGGTATCTGCGCTTGTGGCGACGGCTATCACGACATCGAGCACATTGTCTGGGCGTGCACCGAGTATAGTTCCGCTAGGTCTCGGCTAATGGATACCCTGCGGGCCCGAGGAAGACCAACCAACGTCCCGGTTCGAGATGTGCTGGCAAGCCGCGATGTCCTCTATATGTCCCTTTTATACACCTTTGTGAAAACCATCAATATACAAGTCTAACTGCCCCTTGTTATTTTCCTTATCATTCTCAGAACCCTCTTCCACCTGTATCAAAGCATCTGTATCGAATGAGCCAACAAACACGGGACCTACGGCACGAACATAACACGCTTAACTCGAAATGTAGCCGATCCACATCTAAGCCGTACTACGAAATCGTCTGGAAAAACCCCTGCCATCTTGAGGAGGACCACCCGGCGTCCCAGTACATGATTCCCCTGATGAAGGCCACCCGAGTTTGTGATCCATCCGTTGATCTCACGATGCCTGAAACTGAAATAATTTTCTCTCCCTGCCATCTTTGTCTACCCTCCCTCCCCTGACTCTTATACCCAGAAGTAACACCCCTACCCCCCCCCCCCCAATATCATCACGAAGCATTTAGCTCTTCTTGTCTCTTCTAGTTTTAACTATTATATTATATAATCTCGTTGAAAATGCCCAACTCTACTACCCACAAAAAATAACTATAATTACGAATCTTTACAAAATTCAATCATGTCCTCTAGTTATTCCTAGTTTTAAGTTAGTCGTAAAAAATTGTCCCCCTTAGTTAAACATTATTTGCTCCAATTATCTCACTGATAAAAATGTCAAACCATATTGCCACAAAAACTAAATTACCCCCCTAATCTTACGAAAATAATATTATCCCCTTGTGTAGATATATAAGATAGCTATAAAATCGCATTAGTTTCATTTTAAAAAAAATCAATATGTAATCCCCTAGTTTTAAGCAATTTAAAATGTAAAACAAAACAAAATTGGCACCTTTAAGCTAACGCAACGTGCCTTATCAAATAAACGATTTGAATAAAAAAAAAAAAAGTGAATACCCGATTTAATCAACCCCAAATTTTGCCAGCCTGATATGAAAATATGTTTTATGAGCTCTAGCAGACGAACAAGGCTGAATTCGAGTAAAACCTTTCTTGAGCATATTTTTCTTATCTTAAAGATGCAAATATGAAAACAAAATCTGCCTTTTTCAAATTTAAAGCTGGAATAGCCCTTTAAGGGAAATTTATATTGAATAATCATAAATTGTTATGAGACTACATCAAGGAACTAAAGACGAATATTTTAACAGCTTCGGTTTATTTTAAAGAAAGAAGTCGGTTCCGACAGTACGATGCAATACTCAACTGCCTTTCATTTGAGAAAATCGGTTCAGGCATCACCGAAGAATCGATGTGACTTTAATTGTGGAATATGCCCGGAATCCTGGGACCTCCGGAATCGTTAATTATATGGGAAAATCCAGTGTGACTTTACTAATTAACCTGTAACTCCGAAACCAAGCGTCAGAACTGACTGAAATTCATCAGCAGTCAATGGGATTACTTCATAGTTTATAGTATAGTTTGAAATCAAGTTTGTAAAAATCGTGATATTAGCGTAAGAACTTGGCGAGTTCCCATGGTCCTTTATAGGTGACCGATGTGGTCAAAGATACTTTGATCGATCATTAATGATCTAGACCCGCAAATAATTTATATAATTTGGACATCATGGTGGTACCAGTTTATAAGGAAATTTGCTGTGTGACCGCACTCTTCAATCCGTAACTCCGGAATTGGAACCCGGATCAACTAAAAATTCAATAGCTTCTTATAGGAGCATTACACCTTTCAGATGAAACTAAGTTTGTGAAAATCGGTTCAGCCATCTCAGAGAAAATTGTGTGTACTGTATTCAAACCTATGTTATTTAAATGAATGTAACTTTTTAGTTCAGATTCCGATTAGGTTCAAACTGGTGTCATTTTAAAGGTTATTCGCTGGCCTTATACTTGCGATTCGATTTAGTCGATGCAAGTCTTTCTTCTCGCTCAGTCAAGAAGAACAAAAAATAAATTGCGCATTAAATTTAAATTATAATGTTCAAAGTAACTGTACTTTTTTTCAAACAGTTCGGAAAGATCGCTTGTAGTTAATGACACTTGAAAATTAGTGTACAATTCGAAAATGAATGTCTTGTTTTACCCCTTTCTGCCCCGAGGTATGAAAAAGGTGATTTTTCATGATATGTCTGAAGGAGACGTATGGTAGTGTTTGATTACCCAGGGTTCATAATATTATTTATGAATATCTCACAGCATTATCAACAATTGAAAACATGTGGATTCTGCTAAAAATTCACCATACCAATTTTTTTTAAAATGAATTTTCAAATAATTTGATGAAAATTCAGGTTGGGGTAATTTTGTGGCGCTGAATTCATATTTGATGTTATTTTTTTTAATTTTTTTACCTCAAAATTTTGGTACTTTGGGTGGTTTGAAAATTCAACATTTGCAAATTTTCGAACCACCCAAAGTACCAAAATTTTGAGGTAAAAAAAATTAAATGAAAAAATAACATAAAATATCAACCTGAATTTTTCATCAAATTCTGGTCACTTTTGAGGTTTTGTTCGACTTTTGTATGGAAGGTGTTCACTGTGCGACAGTAGAGAATGAAATTTAAATAATCATAGAGAATTTACGAACAAAAATTTCTTTTCCGGAAAATTTGAGAAGTAAAGTTCGTATACTTATGTAGCAATAAACTCGATTATCTTAAAATGTCTTTAGCTTGCAAACTATACTTTGTATTTTCATTCTTTTAGTGTCGTTAGAAAGCTGATAAAATTCGATACTATATAAGGCGCCTATCACTTTAGAAATGTAGTTTTTTAAAAATTTCAAATGTTTTTCAACTTGATTTCGTTAAATGTCAAAACGAATTAAATTAAATACTCACAAAAACACAAGTGGTCACAGAGGTCGGTGCACAAAGGAGTGTTTGGCACATAAAGCTGGTCAAACGCAAAAACTCAAAACTCGTTCAAGATAACTGGCTTCCTGGATAACTATTACAAAACAGTCCAGATGTTTTCCTTCATATATATTATATATTATCTATCGTCTACTCGTGAAGTAACTGCTAAATCCATTTGTATGGATATTCGAATATCGCAATCAACCACACATTTCAACGAATATGGCAGTTATAATCGAGCTGAATGCATTATACAGTATTTTCCAAATATGTTGGTATTAAAAAGTGATATTTATTTGTTCTCACCAATTCTCACCTCAAATTTCAATATCATTTAGGAATGAGGCCATGGCCCATTAAGAGAATCGAGAGGGAAATTGCTGCCACTTTTTGCCATACCGTACTTAATAGGCATTTTGCAAAACGATGTATTATTCAGTTTCCAACCATTTATTTATACAATTTTAAAAACGACTGATAATACATTTACTCTATTAGTCTACCCTCAGGGAATATTTCTAAATCGGATACTGTTACAAAAAGTTTCAACAGCAGTTTAAGATGCATACAAACATAATTACAATATAATTTCATAATACAACTACTTGGCACATCCTATTACACTGGTTTCCATTCATTACTGCATCATTCATCGCGGGACTACTCTGTGCGGTGGGTTACAATTTTTAATGAAATAGAAATTATCGAGCCTTTATGGGTTTTCAATTATTCCCCTGATGAAACGAAATGAAAGGCATTTGCTTTAAACGGTGTTAGGAGCTGTGATTCTTGAAGCCGCGATTTTAGATTGCATTTTGAGGGTTATTATAAAAATTGTGAATACGTAACTAATGCTATTCAAGACGGCTACAATATGTTTTTGAATCTCATGTTCCCATATCTTTTAAATTATACGTTAATTGATTATCAAACTTTTTCCGCAGAAGACCGTTAAGCACTTGAAAGAAAATGGAAAATGTAGTACAATTCTTTATACCCCTATTTGGAAAGTTGAGGAAATTTCCTACTAAAATATATTCTAATATTTTTCAGGAGCATTAGAGGACATTTTAGAAAAAAAGTAGTTCAAGTTAGTGCTTTCGTCAAAATAGTTTTTTTGTATATGCTAAGACGAGCTTAGAACAGATTACGTTGAAACGCAGAGTCGTGTGAAAGTGTTGTAGAACTCGTTCAGTAGTATTATTTAGAAGATTCTAATAAAGGGTGCTTTTGAGTTTTTTTTCAAGTGGGATTTACTGACAACTGAGTTAACGTATGATTTTAATTGTTTTTAATTACTTCAGTGTTTTGTGCAATTTTATCATGAAAAAATTTACGCATGAATAAAGTTTACAAATTTTGCAATCTTGAATCAAAATTGACCATGGACCAAGAAAATTTTTCGCAGGTTACCGCTAAAGCATCATCTTTTCAGAAGTGGCTCATGTACAGTTAAATGGGGTTTTAAATAAATAAAACTGTCCATTTAATGTGAAAAGCATACACAACAGATCCGAGAAACTCCACTGCATGCTAAAATAGTGACTGTGTTATGCAGTTTAAATTCCGTCATTGTCTGAGAATTATTGTTAACAAGAACTGTGCAAAATTTAAAAACGATTGTTCTAGTAGATTTTGAGTTAAGATGTACACCAAAAAACAGGTTTCGAGCAATTTTCAGTATATTCCAATGAAATTTTGAGAGAATATTGTTCAACCTTCTTTGGGTGTTAACTTTTCGTAACGAATTAGGTGTTAGCGAGTCATATTGACCCCGAGTTTCTGTAAAATCTATATGAGCTTGTACCCAAATTGTTTGTTAGAGTTTCAATTTTCAGTTTCTGGTTAATATTATCGTTTTTGACTAGGTTGGTCATCGGGAATCGGTGCCGAATGGGGTCATGTTTGGCATGCATAGATGTATGTAGAACCGTCATCATTAATCACAGATTTATTGACAGAATACTAATTATAAACACTAACAAACCAAAACTAAGAATGTAGATATCAAATTTGTACATGATACGACCGATCTTGAATGTTCCGGATCTCGATTCCGATGCGTATTACTGCGGTATAATTGTATATTTCATAATGTTGAAAAAGCCGCATTGTGATCAATCAATGAAACTGATCCCAAAAGTTTGATATATTTGAATACTATACTTCAAAGCTAATCCCATCTAAAATGATATTAACACTGTGACTCAACTATTGACCCTGAATTCTACGTGAAAATCATCCGAAAGATCTGAAACATCCGTATAATGAGTCAATTCATGAATCTAGTCTTAGAACGCTGATGACGGTTCTGCATACATCTATGCATGCCAAAAATTCGGCACCGATTCCCGTTGGCCAACTTGACCAAAAACGGTAATATTAATCAGAAACAGAAAATTGAAACTCTAACGAGAAATTTGGGTATAAGTCCATATAGATTTGACTAAAAATGTGTCTTAAAACTGAGTTCGAAATCGGGGTCAATATGACCCGCTAACACCTTATTCGAAACTTTTTTTGTACTGCCCTTCAGGAATGTCCAAAAATTTTGAACTTTGTTGAAAACCGTTCCTCTTCATGAAAGAGGAAAAGTCAAGAAATTCCAAACTTTTAGGTGCAAAACTTAAAAAGTTATCGCATTTTGAAAGTTCATTTTGGGTCATATTGACCCCAACACCGAAAGAAGGTTAATTGTGGCATTATTTTATGAAAATTCAATGAAAATACTAAAAGTTTTCAAACAAAAAGTGAATTGGGGGACTGGAACGGTTCCTGAGATATTCATGTTACCGAATTCTTCGAGAACAACACGTGTGAAGTTTGTACGATTTGCTTTCAGATAAAAACTGTTTCCTTAAATAATAGTGACTGAAATTTTCAGAGAATACTTTTGAAATAGTCTACTTTCAGAAAACACAAAAATGCAATTCTTTCAAATTTTCAACTAGGTTCTCAACATTGGATTCGACTGTTCACCTTGTGAATCGTTCGAACTTCTTTAAACGGTTTTAAATATGTATTCCTAAAATGCAAACATTCCAGAATACGCATGAAGAAAAAAAATCTTATCAGCGAGAATCGTCTCTGACAATAGAAAGGTGCGTCATTATAAGAGTTGCCAGTTCTCCGGATTTGTCATCGAGGTTTCTTCCTCACTGGGGCTCGAACATATGACGAATGCCTCATAAGAGAGCCTCACTCTCTGAACTGCTCGACAGAGGCGTGGTATCAGTATATTGCATAAATTTTTAGCCACTAAAATGATCATGTAAAAACTATGTCAATTGGACAAAATAAGCGCTTGAAAATACCAGCACCGGCTCTTAAACGGATGAGGTAAGAGGGGAGTTTTTTTCTATAAGAATGTTTCAAAATTGTGCATACAAATAATTAAAAATACAGGGTGTTGTTTCTTAAGTATTTTTTTCCATCCTCGATTTTTTTGTTGACTGAGTTTACATATCAACTTATTTTTCTTGATTTATTCGGTTTATTCAGCAACGTCTTTAAATTTTGAAAATTTCTGTGTAGGGCGGTTTATACACGAATGGCATACCAGGCCCACTTTTCTTAAATAAAACAAAACTGGAGACAAAGTGAATATTAAATTATAGACCAAATACTACCTAAATAAACAAACAACGTGCTATGGTCCTAAAGCCGTATTTAGGACACCAATCCGTTAATTTTAGATGTATGGTATCTTTGGTAAATTTTTCAAGTAGTTTTCAGCCATTTTTTTATATTAGTTCAATTAGGATGATGCTTGTGGTTAGTGTGGTCAAAATATCAACTTTTAGCATATATAAAATTAAGCTACATAATGTTCTACAAAGTTATAAAACAATCGAATAGAAGCAACTTTGCTGAACAAACTATACGGCTATCTCTAATGGTTCAATTCATGGTTCTATGATTTTTGCAATATTTAAGGTAGGGTGGCTCTTCAAAAATCGGGTTTCTTATATTATCTATGTAAGTGTTAATTTTTTTGAAGGCTCTGTAAACGCACATTTTTTCCGAAGCAACCGAGTTTCTATTTCTTTTGTTTGAACAGTTACGAGCGATTTTCAAATCAAAAATGGTTTCTTTAAAGCTTTGTATCTTCAAAGTTTGCAAATGGATTTTCTATCTGTCAATTTCATTCGAAAGAGGTAGAAAATCCATTCGAACTTTGTTAGTTTTTTGTGTTAAAACTGTGGGAGCTTCATTTAAAAAAATAATTCTCAAAAGACGTATTTTTTCAACCAAAACCGTTCCTAACTTTTCAAAAAGATAGCAGCTTTGCTTTTTCAGCAAAATATGCATCTTATTGAGTTCTAAAGGGTTACGAACAAAGTATTTACCAAAAATCAATTTATGAAACAAAGAAATATAAAGCTAATATAAAGTAAATACAGGGTGCGTTATCTGGATGAATCCTATTTCAACATTGAACAATTCCGCCATTTTCCCGCCGATTTTGACAGATAAACAGAATCTGAAACGTCATTTAGTGCCATTTTAGCAATGAGTCAATTTACACCAAAAGAACGCGCCAAAATCGTAGCGATTTACATTGAAAACGATCGTTCAATAGTGAAAACTGTGCGTGAAGAATTTCATTGAGGTCTGTAGCAACTCCCCAGATTCCTATTCGACAGCGCTCACAACGTTCCAATGAAGTTGTTGTAGCGGTAAAAAGAAGTGTACCTTGCCACACCGCAGCCGCTACAATCAAGTTCTTGCAAGGCAAATTCCCTGGACGCGTTGTCTCAAAAAATGGTGATTTGGAATGGCCTCCTCGTTGTCCAGATTTTGCGGAACCAGACTTTTTTCTGTGAAGTAAAGTTTATTCTAGCTCAAAGTTAATATACGAGCTGCAATTGCAGCGATTAAGCACGAAATGCTGTCCAATGTCATGCAAAATGCTTGCAAAAGAGCTGCTTTTTGTGTATCAAATGGGGGTGGTCATTTAATCGACGTTGTATTCTAAAATATAATAAAGGGCCTGAAATTTCCTGAAAAAAAACTTGTTTACTTGTGAAAATCGGCTGAGTTTTTCAATGTAGAAAATGTATACATCCAGTATGGCGTATATTTTTGCTGAAGTAATAAAGTTTTTCTCGTCATTTCGTTATGAACGATTTTGGTTGAAAATACGTTTTTTATAAAAAAAAAATATGAATTTTTCCCTCAAAAAGGCAACCGGGTCTAAGAGGCCCGGCACGTTACAATTTTTTAGTTACAAAAAAATGTGTATGCAGTATAAGCTTGGGCATGGAAATTTTGATAAGTAGCTTTGAAATCTATAACAAAAATAAAGAATTGTGAAATTTTCATCTATGGAGTTTTGCGCAGCTATGTTTGAATTTTTTACATGCACAAAAAGGCAAGCCGGGTCTGGCAGGCCCGGTGTGCATGCAATACTAGGCTACTACTACTACTAGGAATACCACGGGTTTTATACATTAATATTTATCTGAAAAAAACATTTGGATGAGTTCATCGTCATATTAGCAGGAATTTTTTCATGTTTTGATTGATTTTATCTTTTTACCTTTTCTTTTAAGAAAAAAATCTTGAAAGTTTGAGCGAATTCTATACATTTCTTTTATAAGAAATGTAGAAATAGCATACGATAATGACGTGTGTCATATTTTTTTGGGTAAATACTTTTATTTCACTCACTGTGGTCTACTTGACAATTATTTGGATACAACATAACCTAACTCTGTCGTTATTGTCTATTTGTTGTCTATTCTTTCTGTTATAGTTTTCGTAATAATTCAAATTGTAGGATCTAAAAACAACAAAAAATTGAAATGGCTATAAGACGATATGCCCATGTTTTCAATCGTCTCAAAGAATCTGAAGTAATGGAAGAAATTTGAGCAAATTCAACAGCAGACGATTCCGAAACTGATTTGCAAAGCGAGGAAGAAGATGTGAATGATATTGCTTCCGATGATGAATTTGATGTAGAAAAATATGAATATGTACTCCGGTTATGCATCAGAAGAAATTGATAGCAACCCAGAAACATTTATTGTTCGTGTTCAAACGAAATGGAGCTTAGAACCAATCGACAGTCGACGTGATCTTCCGAGTACTACCCTTTTGGAAAAAAAAATTGAGCTTTTTACATTCATCGCCTTATACGCTGAAATCGGGATTTACTGCGTGTTCGTACTCATCATCCTGTAATTCCGGAACCGGAAGTCGGATCAATTAGAAATTCAACAGCAGCCAATGGGAATGCTGTACCTTTCATTTGAAACCAAGTTTGTAAAAATCGGAAAAGAATTCGCTGAGAGATAGGTATGACATTATCTTAGGAACTTGGTAAGTTCCCCCGGGGCATCAAGAACCGCCATAGCTGGCCAATGTGGTCGAAGTACCCTCGGTGGGTCATTAATGATCTAGACATGCAAAGCCAAGTAATGTTGCACATATTTTAATATATATTGCATCATTTGGACATCATGGTGGTATCAGTTTCTATGGAAATTTGCTGTGTGATTGTACTCTTCAACACCTAACTCCAGAACCAAAAGTCGGATCAATAAAAAAAAACAATAGCGACCGATGGGAAGGCTGCACCTTTCATTTGAGACTAAATTTGTACAAATCGGCCCAGCTACCTCAGCGAAAAATCGGTGAGATTGTTTGCCACATGCATACATCCATACATACATACATACATACAAACACATACAGACATTTTACGATTTCGATGAACTGAGTCGAATGGTATAAGAGATTTGGCCCTGCGGGTCTCGGTTAAAAAGTCGAAATTTCGACCGATTGCATAACCTTTCTATATGAGAACGGTAAAAAAGGAGCTTGAATTTAGACGGGCCTTAGAGGCCCGGCTTGCCCTTTAATGTTAGGATTTTAGCTTGCCTTCACAAGGGTTAAAGAAATAACTCTAACGTAGTTTTTGCACTAAAAACTAACAAAGTTCCTACTTTTTAAATGCATTGACAGATTGAAAATCCATTGGCAATCTTTGAAGATATCTTTGAAGACAAACATTTTTAAATTTGAAATTGTCCGTAAGCAAAAGAAATAGAAACTTCGTTGTTTCAGCAATAATGTGCGTTAATGAAATTTCTAAATATCTCCTGAACAAAGCATTTACAAAAAAATCAACACTTGAAAAGAAAATATGAGGAAATCGATTTTCCCAGAGCGACCCAAGATAAGGCAAAATATCAAAAATGTAATGCATAATGTTATGCATGAACTATTAGAGATAGCTATATATTTTGTTCAGCAAAACTGCTTCAATTCGATTGTTTCACATATTTTTAAGCTATTTCGTTCCTTATTTTCGATATGTATAGTTTCAAGACTTTGAACACCCTAACCACAAAGACCACTCTAATTTTACTAATCTATTTGCCGAAGACGCTATGTATCAAAAACTATCGATTTGGGCCCAAGCAGTGTCTTCCTAAATACGGGTTTGGGATCATAGTACAACGGTTGCCAACAATTTTTTGTACATTTGATATCGATTTGGATAAAAATCATGAAACAGACCCCCCCCCCCCCTTTTGTATGTGAAATCAAATATTATACATGCAATTATGTCAATAGCAATAGTTCCAGAAGTCATGCCAACAAGATATTTGTGTGGAATATAGGGCCCACTCAGCCTAAAAACAGACCTAACCAAATAACCAAGTAAAGTTTTAAACGAAAAACGCAAGCCGCTTTTAGAACAATGGAAAATATTAGGTACGAATGGTAAGAATTTTTTTTTTATCTACAAGCATTTTAAAATCCTTTTCGTAAATTAATCGTATGGATTAATAATATCAAATTGATCAAGAATAGCTGTTGAATAAAGTAATATAAAAGTGAAATTTGACAACCGATTTTTTTAAAAAACGTTATTTTTCAAACTTAGTCATTAAATGATTTAAATTGGAGCAAATCATTGTTATTTAGTATAATTCACCGATCAGCTCAACATCCTATAATATTTCAACAACTTAGTAAAATAATATTTGATATAAGTTTGTCGGTAGGGTGGGACAAGGTTTTATGAAAAATAAAATAAAATTTTACTCCGAGCGGCGCCCATTGCATCCTAAAAATAAGTCTTAAAGACCGCGAAACGATCAGATACTTAAAAAAAGTTATTAAACAAAAACCAACTGATGCTCTGAAGGTTTATGAAAATTTCAGCTTTTATAGCATCACTGCTGCTAACGGTCGAATCATATATAAAAATTTTAACTTTCATTTTTAACAAAGAAGCTTCAAATTATCCCTCAAAACTCTTATGAAGTGACAAAACAGTTCCGATAATTGATTTAGACACAATATGAGCAAGCCAAAACGAAATTTCATTTGGACAGACAACAGCAGCAAAATAAATGTTTTATTAAACATAAGAGTATCAATTGATTTCTGCTTAGTAGCTTTTTCCACTAGATCGTTTCGTGGTCTTCGAAACTTTGCTTCATTGTTAAATTTCCTATAGAAAGCACATAACGATTTATTTTTAGGAGGAGCGTTTATTTTTCTATGCGGAATCCCATGTAAACTTTAAACGGTGGACGCAAAAATATAGTTTCACTTAATGAACTAAGAATTTTAACAGTTATTCTAGGACCCAAAAAAAAGTTCGGAACGTGAATCTAATTTTTGTCACATCCTATTGGTCAGTGTAAGTCAAACCGGAGTTAATGACGTTGTATTGATTTTGAGAAAAATAAGTTATAATCGCAGTATTCGTTACGCTATAAATCAAAATAAATTTTTATCATAATTTTTGCTTATTGCAGCATATTCTGGCAAGAGTCGAATGTATCAGGAATCAGAATATATTGGCTCAAATGGCACGTTCTCCGTACATGGAAGCTGGGCATGTTTGGATGATTGTTTCGGAAAAATTATTAAAAGCACCCGCCAAAAACGAATCATTTTCAACTACGAGTAATTGATTCTATATGTGACTTTTTTAAGTACTCAAAACGTTGATTCGTTGTACCGATCACCACTTGCATCTCATTTACATCTTTTTGTCCATCGAGAATAAATTATTAGATTAACTATTTTGTCAACTAGAAGAAGCGATCGATGCGTTCAAAAAGCAAGATGCAATGCTGGAACATTGTTTTATAAGCGTAGAAAAAAAACAAATGAAAGGAAACGTATCATACTAGCATTAACTCATTCGTGATAATGAGTCTTCTGAGGCACGATGTCCAGAATTCAGCTTTGTTCCAAGATTATATATTAGATAGGCTGATCTTCACTGTCAATGCTTTTCTAACAAAAAACGCTGTGTCAGATCATATATTCCCAAAAAGTGTGTCAAATACTCACTGATAAATAATAAATCTCTCAATTGTACTCACACACGTTCTTGAAAAACTGCATACAAATTCACGTGGCCATAGATTTACAAATTCAAAATGCTGAATATTAAAATTGAAAAATATTTTCTTAGGGGCGGGCGTAGCGTAGTTGGTAACTCGATTGCCTCGTACGCAGCCTCATCTGGCCTCGAATCCCAACCCCGCAAATGGGATTAGACATTTTTCTACAAGAGATTTTTCTAACCCGATTACAGAGGCGAATGACGATAATATATAAATTAAAAAAAATCTTCATGCACTAATTTTTGTCACACCATTGAACATTGCTATCAAAACGTGTTTTATTATGAACAGTTAGGCAAAAAGGTTCTCCTTCAGCTTTCATCATTATATCTACTTTAAAGCAATTAAATCCGTTTTCATCTCCCTGCTCCAATCGTACACTTTTGATCAGTTAAATTGTGACTAAAATTAGGACAAAACCCTTCACCACACATTCGAACCCGTGTTCGTTCACTCGATTCACAGCTTCTAACCTATGTGTTTACATTGAACTCTCCGAAACCGATGTTAATATAGAAAATAATAAGAAAATCGATAAAAATTTAAACGGATGACTGAAATGCTTTATAGGGGTGGCTCTGTGTGCGCTTGTATATATGCTGGATTGCGGTGTATACCCGGACCAGCTACGTACAAACACACTTTGGCTGGGCCCGGCTCGGAAAGGAAGGGAATATCGGAACAGAACATCTTCGTCATCGTCAATGTTGTTCGGTGGCCACCAAACCATCGAGCAGTTTCCGACCGGAGGAAGATGCAGGGGGTTGATATTTATTTATTTTTTTGAGTTTCTTCATCTCCGCCTTCCATCTGGCTGCTGTGCGCGGTTAAGGCTGCTTAGTCGATATCTGGCAGACCGTTAGAGCAGCAAGATGGCCTGGGTCTTGGGGGCCATCGAGTGATCGATCATTGAAATTTATACGGCTCACCATCGCCACAATCGTGAGATAGAGAGAGAGGGTTAGCCGAGGAACGGTAAGGGGCTAGACATTCCTGAGGAAAAATATTCGCCTTATTTGAAATCGGGTTCATGAGCGCAGAAAGCTCAGCCTTATGCTTTGTGGATGTTATCTATATTTTCTATGTGAGTAGGTTGTCGTCGTATTGGATGAGTGCCGGGAAAATTGCAAGAGAAAATAAATAAACAGCAGCTGGATGTAGAAGGAAGGCAGTACGAGGAACGTGAATGTGTTTTCCTTATCATGGATGAAATGGTAGAGTATAAGAGAAAATAATTCAACTTACAATCACTTGAGGAAAGTCAACTTTCCCTTGACGAACGATTTCTATCATGTGAACCATATGGAATGTATTGAATTCACTCGCAGGAACCGAAATTAATATTGGAATAACTTTGGCTTCTCTTCTGGATGCTTTTCTATTCTCTAGTTTTGCGTCGTCTTCGCAGATGTCGAAGCGAATCGAACTACGAGAGTTTTTCTTCACTTAACGGTGTGTTTTTCTTCTTGCGGCGGTTTTCAAGAGGGGCGGTTCGAGGTGAATGTTATTAAATTGATTAAACTCACTAGAGAATGCGACTTCTCTTTTTTCCTTCTACCGCTCTCTCTCTTGCTTCCGGCTTCCACTTTGGTTGGTATGTATTTATGATTTATACGAAAATTTTCTTCTTCCTGCCTGAAAGCAGATTTTTCGCCTTTTTTTCAACACCCACTACTTTAACGAGCGATAAATTTCCGCTTTTCAACTTGCGCCGAGCTACTTTTGCCCGTATTTTCTTTTTCTTTTTACGGTTATCAACGAAACAAGTTTTTGCTCTCGCCGCTTTCGTTTCCCGGCTTTCCTATGGATTTATAGATTTTCCTAGAACTCACTAGCCTCGGAATGGCTTCACTCACGGATGTACAAATTTTCGAGTTTTTTTTCACTTCACCACAAATTTTATTGTTTCCTTAAATCGCGTTGCTCGTTTTCTAATGGATTGTTTTATTTCCACCCGCTCACCACAACTGGATAGATTGGCGAATCGTTTTGTATCAAATCACCTGCTCGCGTGTTCAATTCGGGCGTAGTTTCGATGAGGAATGCAGAGAAATGAGAAAAAAGTGGTCAGTTTAACCGTCCCGTTTTGCAAGGATAACTAGATTTCGTTTGGTTGGTCAATCTAAAAGAGTCTTCATCCTACAATATGGTAGTTGATTTGGGCGATTTTGGCAAATCGAACTGGACTTAAATCGTAACAAATATACTTTTTTGCTCTGAAAATGTGAGTAAATAATTCTCGCTGAACCCTAAGGTGATTAGAATGGGCGAAAAGTAAGCGCAGTTTATTTCTGCAATAATTACAATTATTCTTGTCTACCAATGTAAAAGAAAATTCGATTTAAAAAGAACAATCATCCACAAGAGACTAAATTTCTTTCTTTCTGAAGAAATACTTTAATCAGTCCCATATTGTAGGAGTCATAACTATTAAACTCGCAAACGTCATTACTTGTCGTAAAACACCGAATAGATCAAAGCGATCTGGTTCTGTCCGAAACTTTCAGGATGTCGCGACTCGAAAAGAAACACTGTTCTAGTCGAGCATACGAATCTCGCACTTAAAGTTTTGTTGCTGCACGAGCTTGAACTGCGCTGGCTGCTTGTTGGTGGGCCGATCGCGAATCGAAAGAATACGCTCTTTCTCACGCTCAAGACTCCCGCTCGAGAAGAATCAGGCTTCAACCTAGATTCCCCGGAAATTCGCGCGATCTTCCACTTCTTGTGACGGTTTCCGAAAAACACAGACACAGCTTATAGACAGATAATTAAATATAACAACAAACAACAAGTGTATATGATCACGACTTAACTATACAAAACTCAATTGTAGACTAAAGCACGGACCGCACGTCGGTTGTTTTGTCAGTATGTAGTAACACACCGGGAAAAACGGGCGCTTCCGAACGACTTCGGAAATCGGTGCTTCTTCCCTGTTTCCTCGTTCTTTTTTTCCCATCCACCCGCTAGGAAAAGCCGATGCTCCTATCGGTACACATCGAAGCATGCCGTGTACACGTTTCTTCAGCAGTATGCACTCTCACATACACAGGCGTGTACGGTAGGTATCTCACCGAACCATCCGCTGGGCGATAGGAAAAAGCAACAACAGGCAGGCAGTCACCACTTGAGCCACGTCGCATCGCTGCGCGAGGCAATGGGGGAGTTCAGTCGAGTTAGAAGAACGACCCTTATCTATGGGCATTGACTGTGAAAGAGTTACCCATATCGAGCAGTCGTTTGCAACATATTCGAGCAGTTCCCCTTACGGACACGTGCACTCACACACCCATGGGGCCGCCAACAAAATAACACTCTGTTGAAGCGTACCGGTTCAGCGAACGAAAAAAACGAAAACAACCTGAAACCTTACCACCCCGACAGTGACACCCCCACTAGTAAAACCTTCTCGTGCAGCCCAGTCTGCGCAAGTCCACAACCCCACGAACCCACCGGCGTTCGTGTCCTTTTGCCTCTCGCGCCTACATTCGGAACAACAGACTGTTGATTCTACTCGAAGAATTACATAATTTTCATCCACAAAAGCTGTCCTCCGTCACACATACCTAGCCACAACTACAGGTGCTATAGTTCGGCTCCCGTTCGGCACACCGCAGCAGTAACACGACGACCGACACATCTATAGGACACCGACACCACCCGACGACGCACACGACACGGTGACCTATACAGATAGCAGCCTCATCATCCTGACCACCGTTCCACGCTCACTTTCCGACAGGGTCGCTACTGCTGCACACAGAGGCGGGGTTTTCCCTCAAACACACATGCGCAGCACCTTATCACCCTTCGGCCGCTCACAGCTCTCTCCTCCGCTACCCTCCCCTGACCGACGTAGCAACGCACTGAATGCAGTTGTAAGGGCGCCCTGTAAGTGTGTAATTGTCTTCTTTCTATCCCCCCCCCCCCCCCCGTGTGCAGCGAACTTCTTCTCAATGAACTCAAATCGCACAGTTCCCTTAACCCAAGTAACATGATTTTCCTCTCGCTACAACCGTCAACTAGCATCGATTTTCAACCAACAATCATTCAATCTATGCCGTAAAATAATAACCTCTCGAACCCACACTCAATCAAAAGAAACTAAACCTTAATTACTACCATCCAGCGGGATATTCCCTCCGACATCAGCAGCAGTAACCACACTCCTTGATCCATCGAAAAACAAAGCTTTTTTCGCAGCTGTCAAACAAAATGCGACTATTTTTATATGTTTTCCAATTTCGCGTGACCTATTCTTCTCTATTCGAAAGCTCCTGCTGACTGTGTGTTTGGCTGTGTACTGGTGTGTCGAAAGTAAGTACGCATGAAGATGTGTGCGTGAGTGCGTGTAGTGGTGCGTGACGAAATGCGTCCGATAACAAACGGCGGTGGGATGGGAGTGAAAACATTCACCACCCTGCATCGCCAACATCACCCCCGCCGCCGACGCCACCACCCTGCACCGATCAGAGGGTGATTTTTCTGCTTGGCTCAACCGCGATTTTGCTGATGCTGTCTCTCTACGACTTCATTACGCCACGGTAGTCATTAAATAAATTAGCAAAGTTAAATTGAGAGGGAGACGTGGTGAGTTCACCCTCGACTTGACGACCTGCTTCACGTGTAGTCCATCAACCCTTCTGGTCGCGATCATCATCATCAGCAGCATCAGCATCAGCATCGTTGTAAGTCATCACAGTACTATTCTACAAGTCTTTCTGTATTGGATTGAGAGTTGTGTAGAAGTAGTCCTGCCTGTATGTGCCCTAACATCCCACTCCCTCGGTACCATGTAGGGTGAATGATTGACTGTGTATTTGTTTGGCTGCTGCTGTTAGAGCTTTTATTTTATTTTATTTTATTTTTCTTGTTCAACTGCGGATGGTAAAAACATTCGCTGGAAGATTTTCAACCACCCTGCTGGCACTTGGGCACGGATAAATACCTAGAACGCGAGAGGACGAGCGGGAATCTCAAAATGATTGCGAGGAAAAGTGTTATGTAATCGCTTTTGATTTATTTTGAATGACACATCCGTGCGAAAGGCACTTTCGCTTGTGAAGGCTGCCTGCTCGGATGGCTTCTGCTCCTGATGTTTTTCCACTGCAATCCACCGGGTAGTCGGACGCACGGGATGAACGGTGAAGAGGGTTGTTTTGTAAACAACGATGGGCTGGGTGTGATGAACGGTGGCTCGAGCGATTGGTGTAAACTGCTCAAAAAGTCGCGGGATGGGTAAACTGCGCAAAAGTCGCCTATGATTCGATATACGGAAAGGTAATTAGACTTTTTCCATTTTGAAGAAAAGTTATCTAATGCCGTCGCGTCGTGTCGGAATCTGACGAATGATAGAAACCTTTGAAAATGGAAACGTGAAGCAAATTGGCTTTTGAATGATTACATCTTTTAATATAATGATGGCTCTTGTAAAGCGATCAGGTAAGCATATGCTCTCAAGAATGGTGGCAGAGCAGTTTTATAGATAATGCTAAAGAGCTATGCTAGCTCAATGGAGAAGAGAAGATATCAACGCGGTGCAGACAAAATATATCCTATTTACTAGTAGGCCAAATCATATCGCCCTTGAAATCAATCTTGAATACATGGTACTAGATTTATTCTTATTCTTCTTACTTGACTAAATTTTTACAGTAACTAGCGGTCTTTAAACCACGTTTAACCCTTTCATGTCCAACCTTTTTAGCGCATATAGGGTTCTAAAACATTGTTTTGCTAGAAATAGTTGGGATCAAGGAAACCTGTTTTGATTTAGATGGGTTCTTCTGTCGCAGTGCTGAAAGCAGCTACATTGTTTTCTTTTCAACACTACATTTCTCCTAGAATATTTACAATAGTGCAATTGTATGGAAAAGGTAGTCAAAGAAAGTCTAAATTAATACAGTTTATCAGATTTAATAATACGAGAACAGGTATTTTTACCCGATATTCAATCCGAATCTGTAGACATCGGGGCGGCTTCCGGTTTTGATATCACCGGTTACGGGTCGGGTCGGGTACATTAACAAATATTTATTTCGGGTACTGGTCAGGTCGTGTTTTTTTCTAAATATTTCTTCTAAATATTTTTTCTAAAATTTCACCTACCCGTATAAATCTTTTTAAATATTTGGATGACTATTTTTCCGCTAACATCAAAAATTTATAACTTATTTTCGTAGAAAAATATTAAAACAAGCATAATTTTCCCATTTCGTCCTATTGGTGAGCGTGTATCGAGTGAAGGGGACTATCTGGACTTATCTAGAAAATTTCATTGTGAAAATGTTTGCCGTACTATAAAACAGAAACAAATATCGCTTTTTGTGAAGTTTATTGAGCATTTTTGAAGCAATTTGTTGTAAATTTCCTTCATCTTGCCGACATTCAAAAAGAAAAACAAGTGCATGGGAAAGATATGTATTGCATAACTTCTATCGATCTGTTTAAGGAAAATAGTCTTAATTAACCACCAAACATAAAAATTGTAGTAGTTTAATGGCTTTATTAATAAAAATCCTCGGCGTTACTACATTTATTTTTTGATAAGTTTAACCCTCCGGAAGTCGCGCTTATGGCCCACTGCACGAGCAGCCGCCTGTGCCCTAAGACGATTTTGCTAGATTTCAGAGCAGCGTGTACTCAATGCACTAGCGCGGCCAGGCCCGTGCGCAGAAAATTCTCAAGGGGGGGAGGGGTTGGAGGTTTTTGATTTTTTTTTAACGTTTATTTTAAAAGAAACGTACAGAAACCCGCAAACTTTGAAGATTTTTTCAGAGGCATGGACCTAGTCTTGTGAACCAAACGACTCTGCTCAACAAATTAGGTAAATATTTGTTATCGAGAAGGAGTCATCAAAAGACACCGCTGCATAGTGGTCGGAAACCCCAAAAACGTGAACTTAATTCACTAGAGGCCAAACCATCGAATATATTCGCAAGGTATCTTTGGACGAATTGTTCGTAAGAATATTCCCCACAACCTGATAAAAACTGAAATTAGGCATGGCTTACTACAATCAAATTAAAAAAATTAATTTTTTATGCTGACGAGGTAAAAAGTTGGTGTCTTCGACAAAGTTTTAGAAATGCTCGTAATAAAGAATTTTGTTGAACTAGTTGAACTTGTAGGATTTAATGTTATCGATTTGTAAAGCGTTTTCTATGGCAACACCCTCAAACTTAGTTTTTTTATATAACTTTTTCCACTGTGACTTTTCGTACAAACCGTGCTCCAGACAAATGTGGAGGCATTAAAACTACATACTATTGTTGAAGACTGTAAGTAAAAGTACCCAAGTAAAAAGCATGACAAAATGAGGTTAAAACCTTCTTACCTTTATTATGCGTAGTCCGGACATTGAAAATAGTGCCTGCTCGTCCATTTTGGTTTGCACCTTTCTCTCTTATACGCAGTTGAACTTAGCGTAAAAAAATTAAAATTCTTCATTAACTCTAAAACGAATGAGTATTTTTACAAGAGGTGTACGCCGCGCCGCCGATTTCAGGTAAAAATTTTATATGCAGTGTTCAACAATATTTTTACATGCAGTCTTCAACAATAATTTAATTTTTACATGCAGTCTTCAACAATATTATGTGGTTTTAATATCTCAACATTTGTCTGGAACATCGTTTGCACGAAAAGTCACAGCTAAAGCTAAAGGGTTTGTCTTAGAAAACGCTTTATAAATCGATAACATTAAGTCCTACAAGCTCAAGTTGTTCAACAAAATTCTGCATTATGAGCATTCCTAAAACTTTGTCGAAGACACCAACTTTCTACCTCGTCAGTATAAAAAGTTAATATTTCTAGCTCAATCATAGTAAGCCATGCCTCAATTTATTGTTTATCAGATTGTGGGGAATATTCTTACGAACAATTCCTGTGCGTTGCCTACTGGCTCGTGGTGGATTCGGATTGGTTTTTAGTAGTTGTTAAGCCAACCGACGAAACTTAAACCTCTTGTATCCCGTAATCCTCATCCATCCGGAGCAACCGTTAAGTACTGCTTTAGTAAGGATTGTGTTCTTGCTTATTTTGTTTTGTGTAAATCGTCATGTTTTTATTCATAGCTACTTTTCCTCACTTGCTGTCAAACCTTCACGATATATCTCACCTGCTCAGGTCTGCTCCAAACATCGTACCCTGTTGGTACATGAACCGATCCGGGGATGTCGACCATAAGGATATACATCTGTTTACAACCACCTTCGCCGGGTTTCTTATCCTTCTTAATGCTAGTCGTTCCTATTTATCTGCTAGCTGGTGCTGAGAACTTCTTGGCGGCAGTATTTCACCCTATACCGATGCCCATTTGCACGATCCATGTCGCTGCCACTCTAACGGAATAATCATCGGCGGTAAAATTTCTCTAGACAACGATATACCGATTTTCTCCAATTTCGTGTTTTTCTTCCTTAACTGCCGTTGCTAGCCCGCTGACCGACATCTGCTGTCTACTCACTACTTTTGCTAATATAGAAGCTTGTCGAAACGTTAACCGATCCTTCAGAGAAGCCGTCAAACTTGACATACATCCCTTTTCAGCCACCCTCGCAAAGTTTCGTCCTTGGTTTCTTCATTGACTTGTTTCTAGAGTGATCGAACTCAAATGACATTTTATGTGTCCAAACGGTTTGCAGTATATATTTTTCCTGGACAGGAAAATAATAAATTTTTAAAAGTAATTCAAAACGCTCATGAGGGGGGGGGGCATGCTTATTAAATAATTTTTCCTAACAAGTTTGTGAAAATTATAAACTTTTGAATTTTTTTAACAGTTTTATTTTTTATTTAATCGTGATTTTTTAATAAATATTGACCATCGCTTCACAACGTAGTCTATTTTGCATGGCTTGCGGTGAGCACGATCTCTCGAATTGCTGAACTGACAATTATGGAATACAAACCCAGTGCATTAACGCAAGTGACGGAAGGTTATCGAAAAGTTTCGTGAAAATGAAAATTCCAGTAATGATGATGATTTTCCCAAACGGTTCGTTTTCGAGAGGTTTTTATTTGTTCTTTGGCATTAGGATTAGTGAAAATAATTCAAATCAAGGATACTACTGGGGAGTCACCTTTAGAAAAAGTCGTTGTCGAAGTAAAATTTGGAACTATGCACGCATGCACCTCCGAGATAGCGTGATACTAGGGGCAGATCAATCTAAGAATGTATAACAAATTTGCATCAAATTGAAAAAAATGCATTTAATTTCCATTTTTGCATCAGCTTTGCACTGCCTCGCAAAAAAGTTTGTTTAACAAACGTCCTACGCTGATCCACTTTGTTTGACGTTTTGTTAAATGTAGGACTAGTTTTTCTGTAGGGTTTTGACGTCTTACACGCAACACAAACAACATTGCACGCAACGCAAAATACATTATGAATTTCTATTTTGATGGAAATAAATGCATTTAATTTCACTGATTTTTAAAAATGCATCACAAGTGATCTGCCCCTAGGCGTGATATCAGCAGCTGCGATTTCATTTCAACGCTTTTTGTGAAAAGGGCGATACTTACAAATGTAAACATAAGGCTTTTTTCATACATGCGAATGAGGGCTTTGAAACGCAACAAATTAACCTAAAAATTTGGATTCTACGATATTGCTTTCTTAAATACGGCTAAAAATACAACGGGCGAAACTGTATTTTTGTTTGTTTATTTAAAGTTTCGCCCTCCACGCTCCATGCAAACAAACAGGGCGATACTTTTTTTGCTAGCAGTTTAGAGGCGAAACTGTTATTTTCGTATTTTTTAGGATTATCAAGCTGATACCAGCTGTAAATAGTAACAATGATCGCTATTGAAAAAACACGGACGAAATCGGTGGTGTAGAACGGTAGTTATTGTAAAAAACGTAAGGGCGATACTTCAATGCTGATAGGTGCGACCGAAAAAGTAAACAATCGCCAAAGGGGCGATACTATCATTTTGTCAATTTCAATAGCAAAAACAAATTTTAATATAATAATTTCAAATACTTTATGAAGTTTTGGGTTTCGATCACTGAATCATGTAATCTAGGATGTAAAAATAAACAATAGTTCTTAAATAGGAAATTAAACCAAGTCTGGAAATATTCACTGTTCATTTTCTTTGAATGGTGTCACTGCTAGTATCGCTTTTTCAAGAAAAAGCGTTGATTTCTTAGTTCTCAGTCGCGTTGGAAATTTGAGTAAAGTATAAACTTCAAATCGATTCAAAAAAAATTTCGATTTTTTTGGCTCAGTACAATATATAACCCCTTTAGGAAAATTCAGTTTTCCCACCACAATTTAGATATTTTATTAACAGAGCATTAACAATAATTCGTTTGTATGTCTATTTTATGGGCCATTTTTTCGCTTTCCCATTGATTTGGTTTGAGATTTCTAGCACTGATGTTGTCCTATGCCTATGCTGAGTCCTGCCACTATCCCATGTAGTATGTGTTATCAAAAACATCGCGAAGCATCAAATTCTAAATGTTCTCAAACGCTATAATAACCGAAGAGAGTGATAAGAGTTATAAGAAATGTCTCATCACACTGTTAGGTGGATTAAAAACGTTTTTTTCAAAACAAGAATGACGGAAGTGATTTTTTTTACTTTCGTCATCGAAGGTTGCTACGATGGAACTCATCCACTAAGTTTGCATTTCAACCTTGTTATAAAAATAAAATTTATATTACAAAATCGATGTTTTCTTAGATAATGGAAACAGTGGAAGCCCATTGATATTTTGTTAGTGATTGTGTGTAAAGAATTTACAATGCGTCTTGGAGCATCTAAATAAAATAACTGATCAATGTGGTTCCAAACTAAATCAGAACGTTTTTATAAACAATTGACGATGATCATGTCACAATATTACCAAATGCCTGCGAGACGTTGGAAAAATATGACCCTACAAAATTTCAGTGTAAATCCGAGACTAGATACCTGAGGTACTGATAATGAATGCTGATATGAATGCTTAGACGGGATTTCCCGAAATATATGTTCTAGCTTATCCATCAATTCTGTGTCTGAGCTGACCACAACAAATAAAGTTTTTGCAACATGAATAAATGCACGATGCTTTGCTGAAAGTTTGGTTGAAATTGGTTGAACATTTTGAGAACTAGAACTAGAGTCCACTGAACATCCAAATTCATAAGTGATACTATATGAAATCCGCTTGATATTGTCCTATAAACTGGTGATAGATAGGGAAAGCACGTTGTAATACTTATAACAGCTGTAACACAACTTTGAACACGTAATTTAACAACTTTCACAGTTAGGCACAAATCCTCGACTACATATAAGGAACAGGGCATTTGAGCCAATATATTCTGATTCCTGATTCACCTTGAACTGAACACCTTTACGGCCAATTTCTTCACTGGATGAAAACCGGTTTTTGCTGAAAACCAGTTTTCAGGTTGCTGGTGACCAATTAGTCGAAAACCGGTTTTCATCCAGGTGAAGAAATTGGCCGTTAGTGAAAAAAGATTAACTATTCGTAGTATAATGCGGACGTTTTCAAAAAGTGATTCATCGATATTGAAAGTAGCGTTTAATACATTTTGTTAGCTGAACTGTATTTGAACTGAGTTTTACATGACTGTAGTCCACCCCAGTTGTTTCGACTGTTGAGGACAGATATAAAAGCCGCTTTTCATTGATCGGATAATAAGACGCATGTGGATGGTTGGAATAATCTACTGCTGACAGATGTATTTCTGACACTATTTCATCTTCGAAACAGCTCCACGTTTTCATTATACTCTATCATTAGTGTTCATATTCACTACTCAGTATTAATATAAACTCTTTTCAATTAGCATGCTAGATAAAAGCATTGATGTCAATGAAGTTATGTCATTTGTAGGGTTACCAACCGTCCTTATTTTAAAGGACATGTCCTTAATTTCGATGATTTGGGAAAGTGTCCTTAATTTTACTTCAAATGTCCTTAGTTTTAGTCAATGGTATATTTGAAATCGATCAGATTAATTTCGTCCAAACGAATGAAACATTTTATTCGCCATTTTAGTTGATCACTTCCCTACAGTATATTTGATTTCTAATGACCAGATTAATGATTCAAAAGCATTGATAAAGTTTATTGATTGAAGTAATGTTTCAAACTAAAGCTTGTTTCTTATCTTGTTGTGTGTTTTTCTGAAAAAATGATTTTGTCCTCTAATTCAAAGCATAAAATTTTGAACAGCTCTCATTTTCTAGCACAGGGTTCTATTCCTCAGGGTAGTTATCTCGGACCATTGAAATTTTTGCTCTATTTAAACGACTTAAACTATTTGTTGAAGTACATAAAACTTTCGTTTGCTAACGTTTGCTTTAAACTATTTCACCTTATCAGGAATGCTAAAGACGCAGAATTCTTGCAGTCCCAGTTGGATGTGTTCACCAATTGGTTCTATGTCAATAGGATGATGTTAAATGCTCCCAAGTATTTGGTTCGAAAGTTAATTTCGACTATAATATTTCACAAATCGTTCTCAAACGGAACTCGTCTGTTCAAGATTTGGAAGTCTACCTAGATCCCGAACTAAATTTTAAACACCACCTAGAGTACACTATTTCTAAGGCCTCTAAGCTGCTAGGATTCATTTTAAAGTCACCAAGACTTTACGATTTACGAATATACATTGTTTAAAAGTACAATATAGTGCTTTGGTCCGTTTTACACTCGAAGACGGCAATGTAGAATGAGCTACTTATAACCAAAATGATATTCAACGCATTGAAGCTAGTCAGAGTAAATTTCGCTATAAAAACTTACTTGACCTAAAAACAGCTGTAAAAACTTACTTGACTTCGATCTCCTGTCTGTACGCTGAGATGTTTCGGAACCAGTTTTCATTTCCTATTTATTGCTATCTCGAATCGACATCGACATTCGCTATCGTAGAACAATTTAAGGGTATAACAGACCCTTCATCCAGTACGTGTGTCGTCTTTCCAAATATCCATGCAAATTTCAATGCAGATGAGCGAAATTTGTTAGCCTCGCTCAAGATTCAGGATGTCCTTATTTTGCTCTTGGCCCATCTGGTAACCCTAGTCATTTGAGTCAACAAACAAGCCAAATTGAAGCTCGATGGCCATGGAATATCATTGTACGCTAAATGTTTTCACAATGTAACAAATGATCGATTATGAATGGTCATTTACGCGACGATGTTTTCAGAACATTCTACAATATAAATTAGGAAAAATTCATATCAATATTGATGATCAAAATGGAATAAGCTACATACAATGCTTATTTTATTGAGATATGGTATTGTATGCTTATGATCACATTTTACAATATTCGACATTTTCTTTTGACCATATATTATCCACATTTACGTTGCGCATGCAAACTATTGCAAACACCATAGTGTTGCCGATATGGATGTAAATAAACATCCATTCACCCAAATCTTTCGGACAGGAAATTCCAATTTTTGAGCACTTTTTGTGGAACCAGTGAATTGAAAAGGTTTCCTTGGAATATCAGAAAGGGATCAAGGTAAGTTCAGTATTATCTTTTATTTATTTACGGAGATAACCTGACTAGAAAATTGAGCTACGGAAATGAGCCATGTTGATTGGATTTATACAGGACCAACAATTTTCTGGACAGGAAATCTTTGTAATGAATGCATATTTGGCTTTTCGGTAAGTTCCTAAATATTGTTTCAACTTATTTTTAGGTAGTAAGAAGATTTCAACGAAATTGGAGCGATATATACGGAGAAACAATTTGTTTTGCGGAGATGTCACATAACCACAGTTTTCATTGAAGTGGTCCGTTAAATCCAAATAAAAACTTTCACAGTAACTGTGCATACCCTAAAACTTATGATCGAGTAGCTTATTTTATAAGGAACATCTCTGTTGAAGATCGCATATTGCTTGAAGGTTCCTCTAAAAAGTTATTTGACTTTGAAGACCAACCAATTTTTTTTGAAATTTCCTATTCTAAGCATGTGCGAGAAAGAGAGACAACACATAACTTTATATGAGAATATCTTTTTACTACAAAATCGGATCAGTTTGCAGTCTTCGGCAATGTTGATCCTTAGCCCCTAAGCTATATATGTGCAAATTTTGGGATGCACAAGATGATATTGACATTTTTACTGAATTTACTGTTTCTATTGCCTATTTTTCAATCAAGTATTTTCACATTCAAACTTGAAAACTCTTATGAGTGAACTAGAGTTTTCGATAAAAGCTCATGGTATGTGAAGCCAATTACTTTTTGAATAAACAGTGTTCCGAAAAAAAGTCTAAATTGTTGCCGGTCTACTGGCTTTTTACTAAAAGGAAGTGGTGTAGCCAAGAATTAAATACATATGCCTATTGCTGTGAACTACAATAAAATTTTCACTTTATGATAAAATGTTTCTCTCTCATATTCCGTCGAGGAATTAAAATCGTTGGTCGAATCCAGCTTTCCGTAAGATTGATCAGTAATTCGCTGTCCTCAGACCGGAACCGCCGGTGAAATAGTACTTCCGTGACGCAAAGCTCAGTGACAAAATCAAATCAGCAAATAAATTATTTTTAATGCTCGTAAACAAATCAACGGAATTGGTTCCGTTTCATTTGCTGGCAACAGGTAGGTTGCAAGGTCGAAAAGCAACAGTACTGCCACTGAGATTGATTTATATTTTCCTCCTGTCTAATATCCTATCCTCATTTCCTTTCCCGGCTTGATTTTTACTCCCTTCCGATGGTATATCGTCGGGGTTACGTCATTGTTGTGTGCTGTGGGGAAAGCGTGCAACAACAGGTCACTTTCGCATATTCACGTGGATAGGGTGGTACTAGAAAAATAAACAAATGTCCTAATCAATATATTTAGGCAATCTTCACATTTCTAAGATAAGAGTGAAAGAAAACTTTTTTGGACTGTTTCACTTTTCACATTGATAGATACCCTAATAGTTTTGGCCTGTTGCTTCTGTCACGCACACATGTCCTCCCGCCAGTCCTGCCAGCTAACTAACAATGTACAGTGCGGTGCGTTCCTCATCGAACGGGCATTGAACAGTGCATTTATTGGAAGTCTGGCACGGCGATAAAACTGCAGACATGTGTGGCGTAAACTCACCCTCGCATGCTTCGATCATGTCCCTAGTGCCGGTGTTTGTTCCGTTTCTGTATTATTTTCCAATCCACAAGCTATGGAAAAACAGCGAAAGAATGGAAAATCATTCCATCCATTCCAACAGGTCCAGGGCAACGTGTTTGTGCGTTTGTAGTGTGTTTTTTCATTCCTGTGTTTTCCACTATATTTCAATTTTGCTCGTGCCATGTTTAAACTTACTCTCTGTGAGTAGGATAAGTTACTTTTGACTGAAATGTATGCACAAGGTTTACATATTTAAAACAAAATCTAATCACGTTATCGCATTGGAATATCAATAAAACTAGTTATATAGATTGATATATGTACATGATTATTCCGCCTAACGTTGAAAAAATTTAAAATTATGTCTATCTTAGTTTTAAATAAATTCCAAAAAATGGTAGTTTTTAAAAGAAAAGCCTTTCATAATTGAGCCGCCTGTCCCAGTTTGTGTCAATTGCTTCTGGGGCGAGATGGCTTCACTGGGGAACTCCAGATGATACAGAATAAGAAAGACCCGTCTTAACTTAGCCGTTCAAGTTTGGCGATGGCAATTTGATGGTTTATCTTATCAAACGCTGCTGAGAAATCTGTGTAGATAGCATCAATTTGTTGCCTTTGCTGTAGCGTTCGAATTATAGACGATGTATAAGACATAAGATTTGTACACTAGAGTGCCCAGAAAAATAACGAATTTTTGAAAACTCAATCGGCCCACCCCTGAGTCGATTCCTAGTCCCACCAGGAGTATTTGCCCCAAATTTGAAGCAAATCGGACAAGTCTAGCTACCGGACCAACGTGTCTGAAGTTTGTATGGGATTTTTCGACAATTTACATGGAGAAAACAACTAACTCGCATTTTCGCCGATAGGTGGCACTATATGCATCATATTATCACTGTAAGTGAAAATAAGAAAAATAATTTAATTGCCTACAACTTTGCGGAAGACTGTTAGTCAATCCGGCTTTGGTAAAAGAAGTTATTAAACTTTTAACGAAGTGATGTCTGAGTCAGTTTTGCATGGGGCCTAACAGCGCATAGTTGTGGATCGGTACTCGATTACCACCAACTATACATTTTTGTGAGATAATGGTTACATTTAGCTGAATAGTATATTCACAAGAATTGTAGTACATAATACGAGTGATGTTTTGGTTAGAAAATTTTAGTTCCACCTGTAACCGCATAGAGGGCGCCAACACTAACTTTTCATAAGAGTGAGATAGAATATCGAGATGTTCGGAAGAATTATTTAAAAATGCTTGCTCTACAACTTTATGGAAGACACCTAATCTCTATCTCTTTCCGTTAAAAAGTTAGTGTTGGCGCCCTCTATGCGGTAAAATGTGGAACTAAAATTTTCTAACCAAAACATGACTTGTATTACTTACTATAAATCTTCCGAACATACTATTGACCTAAACCTAACCATTATTTCACAAAAATGTTTTGTTCGTGCGAATCAAGTACTGATCCACAATCATGCACTGCTAGGCCCCATACAAAACTGACTCAGACATCACTTCGTTAAAAGTTTAATAACTTCTTTTACCAAAGCCGGATTGACTAGCAGTAACAAATTTGTAGGCAACTAAATTATCTTTCTTATTTTCACTTTCAGTGATTATATGATGCATATAGTGCCACCTAGCGGCGAAAATGCGTGTTAGTGGGTTTTCTCCATGTAAATTGTCGAAAAATCCCATACAAACTTCAGACACGTTGGTCCGGTAGCTAGACTTGTCCGATTTGCTTCGAATTTTGAGCAAGTACTCCTGGTGGAACTACGAATCGACTCAGGCATGGGCCGATAGGGGTCATTTTTTCTTGTCACTCTATTGTACACGTTGAACGTTTGGGAACAAAACCGCGTTGTTCGTTTACTGTGCAACTGAGGCGAGTATGAACAAGAAAGTCTAACGCTATGCTTTCGAAAAGTTTTGAAGAAGCACATAGTGTTGCAACTCCACGATAATTCCTAACATTCTTTTTTGAACCTTTTTCAAATACTGGAAATATATAAGATTTTTTCCAACAATCTGGGAAAACACCAAATCTAAGGGACTTATTGAACAATTGTGACAAGGGTAGCGACAAACTGGTTGAGCATTTGTTGACTATGATTGAGGGTATTCCATCAGGGCCAGGATTTGTTGATGTTTTTAATTTACGGCAGGCAGCAAATACGGTTTGAGGACAAATCGTGGGATGAGGTCCTACAGGAGTGTGACAAGGGACATTGTTGGCAGCCAATATAACTTGTGAACGGTCCAAAGTATCCTTGGCGAACACACTGCTGAATTGATCACGAAACAAACTGCATATATCCTCTATGGTAGTGCATTCCTTGTCGTCAAGAGTCATTGAGCTCGGAAGTCCAAATTCTTTCCTTTGTTCATTGATAAAGTTCCAAAAACCTTTGGGATGGTGTTTGAGTTTCGTTTGGACACGACGCAGATGATTGGAATAGAGTTTTGTATTCAGCCGTTCATATTTGTTGTTAGTGGAAATGTAGTGGGATTTCAGTAACACGGTACGATTTTTTGATAACTTTTTCAAGGCGGACCTTTCTGCAGATTTCAATTTTTGTAGAGTTGGATTGGTCCAGGGAGGATACACAACAGATTTACGTTGTTTCTTGCGTACGAATTGATCAATTGCATATAGCAAAACATTTGAAAATTTCGACGCTGCCCTGCAGACGTTATTATCTGATAATATATCATTCCAGTCTATGTCAGCAAGGAATTGATTCATGGATTGAAAATCAGCGGATTTATAGTCAAAATAAATTAGAATAATTTGATTGCCGTATAATTTTGAATCATCTTCATTTTGTACGCTGCACAGTTGGCCTGGCCGCTTTGATGATTGTGTCGCATACCATATGTGCCACAAACATTAATATTGACAAGAAAAATTGTAGACGAACGTCTGAAATTTTCCAGGATCCTTACATGCATTGGCTGTGTATGTGTAGACTAGACTAGACTAGGATATGTTATTCAAATTTCATTAATTAGAAATAATCGCTGCATGAAATGAACGATGAATCTAGTTGCATCTAATTCGCATACCGCTTATAAGAAACCAATTTCAAAAGCTTACTATATACTTGAAAATATATAATTTTCCTACCAATGAAAACTCCGCCACTCCGTTTACTGATGGGATTCAAGACAGAAAATAGCTAAATTCGCCGAATTTTTCATCCTGTAAAATCTTTGCATTCCAAAAACATTTTTGAACTTCACAACGCGCTATAAATTGATCACATGGAATTAATCTCTCCATATCTTTTATATCAAAATATGAGATTCTGTTAGATATCAGCGTTGTTCCCGAAGTATATTTTCCGACAGACTGCACCCGACAGGCCTTTCCCGTTTCATCAATTGGAGAAGCGAAGCATGGGGGACTGCGTTAGATCGACAAATGTCCGTAGTTATCGTTCTGTCTGTCTATTCATCCATAAGGATGCAATATTTCTGCCTCACGCTTTATCCTCTATCCTCGCAATTCGTCTGCTTTTGGGAATGTCGGGCAGAGTGAAGTTTCAGCTTGGTTTAGTTTTTGCCGTTGTCGTCGCTATGACCATGGGGATACGTTGAAATAGGTCCTGCCAGAAAAAAAGAGTATCGGACAGCAATCTACAACAGCTCGGGACAAATAATGAGCGGTCGGCGAAAAAAAAAATAAAGCAAACAGCCGTCTGGGACGACACCAACAAGTTTTCCCCCTGGGCGAGTTTTCCGTTCCTTTTTATTTATACCCGGAAAGCAGAGGATCCGCAAACGACCAAAGGAAAAGATATATCAGAATCTTATCATCTGAAAATGATCTAGAAATGTCATAATAATTTCATCAAAGCGTGAAATAAGAAATTTTATTCCAAACAACGCTGAACCTTGCTGGGTTCTCCGCTTTTCGTTCGCTACTGTTTGCCTGATTTTGGCCATTATTGTTGTGCTTATTTTTTATTGTGCTTGTTATGATTCAACGCTTTTGTTTTCCTTTTTACCACCGCTTGCTTGGTTGAGGCTGAAGTTGTGATGCCTCGTTGACTCTTTATTACCGCGCGCGCCTTATCATTGCGAATCGGAGATAAGGCAGAGACATTTCCCCGATGTTGTTAAATGCTTTATAAGATCTCTTTTCGGAAAGCTGGATGTTTTGGATGAATTGCCTTTCGGTTATGTGTGTCAGTTTGATTTTTTTGCGCTATCTGGAACTTGACCCTCATCTGGTAATTCGCTACTTCTTCTTTCGATTTTCTTAAGGAAAAAATTAAAGCCAATGAAAACTCTTTCTGTCGAAGACTGAAGTAATTTACCATTACCTCTAAATTGATTTAAGAAACTGTTTCAAATTTTCGGATGCCTACCAACATAATCGTAATAAACTAAATTTCAACCAATCAATTTGGCAACCTATAAGTGACTGTCGAAATTGTCAATAAAATGGAGAAATAACACCTGAATTAGGTGCTCTCTCAAGCTAAAATTGTTTGCCACCAGTAAAACCACTCCGTTTGCCTCAGCTGAGGTTACAAACAAATTCACCAAAAAAACCTGTGAAAGTCCTCGTTTTATGGTGATGGGTATTATTTTTATTGTAGCACGTCGTGATTTCCTTTCTTTGCTGAATGTCCCCTGCTTGGCAGTGAACAGGGGGGAAAAACAACCATTCCGCCGAGACCATCAACCTAAAATCTTGATGTTTCACAACCAAAGCAAAACAACACCATCGAAAAGCAACAGAACCGGTCATGGTTTGTCTACAAGTAGGAAATAAAAACTGTTCGCCAAGATAATTGGCTAGTCCGTAAAAGTGGCACATTTTCGAGAAAAGCAACAATCCAGCATAATCCACTTCAGTGATGTTGTTCATGAATAAAAATTCACTACTGTCGCAAGTGAACAAAGGAAATCGAGCTCCCATTCGGTAGTAAGCGCGGGGTAATTGTAGTTAGGGAAATAAAATTCTAGTGCCTTCTTGCTCGTTGCTACGTAGAGTTTTTTTTCTAGTGGTTTCGGAGACAAAAGTGTATCCAACCCGAAAATATTATGCATCACTGTTTGATCGGCTGATAGATACAGGTGATTTTAGATTTCTGGTTTGATATCAGCAGTATAGAAGTCGTAATACGGTTAGATTGATAGAGTAATTTATTTATTTTTTTTTGTTGTTTCATTTTATTTAGATGGGTATTCGTTTGTAGGGAATATAAATACAGACACTGATGAGCCGATATTTATTATCTAAATTATCTGATTTTGCCAGCGTTATGGCTCGATTTTTAATGTTTATAAGCTAACTATGGTTTAATTATTTAATTTAGTGTGATAATCGACGGTTATTTGGAAATGTAATTCGGGGTATATTATGGCTTCACCAAAAAATGACAACGGATATTTTCTTAAAGATTTTTAGGCAGCGATAAAAGTAAAATTTACAAAAGCACATGAGTTTTCCATCGTGGTTGTACAACTGAGACAATTTGCTAGACTCATTTTTATCAGTTTATACAGGTCTGAACAATTGAATCATTTTTATTTTAAACGGCAGATTTTTCATTATTGATATGGTTACAATTTGATTGTCAACATTTGAAAGTGAATGACAAACCGTTGCATCTATTGTAAGCTTCTTTCAGAGTGATGAATTTAAATAAAACTGAATGGAGCGTAGTAGCATTTCTAGGGCAATGGCTTTTGTTAGATACGGGCTGAAACATGGAAGAAAAGAATTAGTAGCATGGCGGTCGACCAGGCATTTGGGAGATGGAGGTTTTTCGAAACAACCGATCTACATAAAAAAACTGGATGTCATGATAATGCACAAACTGATATACCGTATTGAGGGTATACCGAAATGTATCCGCGGAATGCTTGTATTTCGCCAGATAAATTGATCTAGCGTCGAGCGATGTTTAGGAAAGAAAAGAAAAAGTTATAAACTTACTGAGACAAATACGAAAAATAGTCATTTGTTATCACCGCGGTGCATCGGCACGGTACTTGTTTTTGTGGATGTTACAGAAGAGTTTTAATTATCAAAACGACATGGTCTACATATCATCCATTCGAGATATTTCATCTTCAATTGAAGATTTTTAAACCATACTGTTGCCATTAAATTAGTTATGTAATTTGCGTTTTCACTTCGTTTTATCAGAATCTGACACTAACTTAGCGACAGGACTAAGCTAGCTCCGGATTGACACTATTTGTGTTTGAGAGTTAACCCCCTAATCCAGCGGGATGTTCCACAAGAAATGAAGTTCTGATTCATTAATTATTTAATGAAATTGAAACTTAGTTTAACTTAGTAAGCCATATGCACTATGCAATATTTCTCCTCAGTGGAGAAAAAAGTAGGTAAAAACTATATTTTCTTCACTAAGGAGAAAAAAATTTAAATCACATTTGCGCGTTAAATGCAAAAAAACTATAACTAAATAAGTTTTTGAATCTGTGATTTTGTTTTTTGGTATGGTTCTACATTAAAATGGTGTTTGCTGCCGTTTGAAGATGCATGCCTAATAGACCGGTAATTTTTTTAAAACTCTTTCGGAACACTGCTAAATTAACTCGTAATTTGCTCAACAAATCATATGACAAATATGAACTTTTTCGTATAGCTCCAGTTCACTCACGAAAGTTTAGAAGTTACTATGGTAAAATATATGTAAAATAAAAAATAAAAATTCAAAGTTCAATAAACAAAGCTCCCGCACCTACTCTGCATGCCCTAAGGCTATATAACTTAATTACGAAGAACTTGGTTGAATGTTACATAATGATTAAGGATTACCAGACAAAGTTATTTAACTTCGCAGATTAAAAGATTTTTTTGGAAATGTCCTATTCTAAGCACGTATGAGGAGGAGAGGTAGCACATAAGATTATACTAGAATATCTTTTACCACAAAGTACTTGCAATCTTATGGAATGTTGATTTTTTCATTCTTAGATATACATCTGAGGATTATAGGATAGGATAGATGATGCTAGCATTTTTTACTAAATTTATTGTTTCCATTGCCGAAATTTCTTATATTTTTATATACAAACTTAAAAGTTTTTGTGAGTAAACCAGAAGCATCCGAACAAGTACTTGTTGGTTTACTAGCAAACATTTTCAAGAAATATAAGAAATTTCGGCAATGGAAACAATAAATTCAGTAAAATACTAGCATCATTTAATGTATCATAAAATCTTCAGATGTATATATAAAGATGAAAAAAAAAGAATTTGGAAGGGGGTTTCTGCCTTAACCTTCAAACTACCACGCCCTCTTCGATACACCAAAATCGACGTTCAATTGGCCATAACTTTTTTTCTGTTTAATCGATTTTGATGCAGTTTTTTTTTCCAAAGAACCGGAAATTATTCCAATTTTCGAAAATGCTTTAAAAATTATATTCGGAGCTACGACTCCGGAGTAAATCCAGATTGCAGTGGGGTACCAACTTTAGGCCATTTTCAGTTTTTCATAAATATTTTCAAAACAACGCTAGAATTAAACATTTTTTGACAAGAATTTGTTAGAAATGACCTTCTTACATAATAATTGCACTTCATATATGAGTAATACGAATTGGCCAGTTCCTGGGAGCGGTTCCCAAAAGTGGCCATTCATGAGCTTACATTGCATATGGTTTTTTATAACAGAAACACTATTTATTTTAACAAATCTTATCAGATCGTCTACTTAGTATAACAAGCAATTAATTCAATAAAGGTTTAATATAGATTTGCCTCTTTCTGACCAGTTCCGGGAATTCCGGAACACGGTTCCCAGAACGAAATTTATTTTTTATGATAATCATGGCATGCGGCACATCAAAAAACATCAACTCGATGAGCTATGAAGAATGCAATCATATACGAAGGCATTCGTACACATGTAGACACTTGATGGCCAGTTCCGGGAATTCCAGAATACGGTTCCCAGGACGAATTTTGTTTTTTATGATAATCATGGCATGAGGCACAACAAAAAACGTCAAGTCGAAGATCTATGAAGAATGCAATTATATACGAAGGTATCCTGACACATACGGTCACTTGATGGCCAGTTCCGGAAATTCCGAAATACGGTACATCAAAAAGCATCAACTAGATGATCTATGAAGAATACGAAGGCATCGATACAAGCGGACACTTGATGACCGGTTTCAGGAATTCCGGAACACGGTTCCCGGGTCGAATTTTGTTTTCCAAGATGAACATGATAATATATGAAGGCATCCGGACATAAGATTCTCAGTTCCGAGAATTCCGGAACACAGTTCACAGGACGACATTTTTTATTCGTTTTTTGTTTGTTTTTGAGTTGAGGTATGTGGTTCATCAAAAAAACAGCTACTCGATGATCTACGAAGAAAGCAGTCATCCAGACACATACGGACATTTGATGGCTTCGTATATCATTGCATTCTTCATTGATCATCGAGTTGATGTTTTTTGATGTGCCGCATGCCACGATTATCATAAAAATAAAATTTGTCCTGGGAACCGTGTTCCGGAATTCCTGAAACCGGTCATCAAGTGTCCGCTTGTATCGATGCCTTCGTATTCTTCATAGATCATCTAGTTGATGCTCTTTGATGTGCCGTATTTCGGAATTTCCGGAACTGGCCATCAAGTGACCGTATGTGTCAGGATACCTTCGTATATAATTGCATTCTTCATAGATCTTCGACTTGACGTTTTTTGTTGTGCCTCATGCCATGATTATCATAAAAAACAAAATTCGTCCTGGGAACCGTATTCCGGAATTCCCGGAACTGGCCATCAAGTGTCTACATGTGTACGAATGCCTTCGTATATGATTGCATTCTTCATAGCTCATCGAGTTGATGTTTTTTGATGTGCCGCATGCCATGATTATCATAAATAAAATTTTGGCACGGGAACCGTGTTCCGGAATTCTCGGAACTGGTCATCAAGTGTCTACATGTGTCCAGATGCCTTCGAATGTGATTGCATTCTTCATAGATCATCGCGTTGATGTTTTTTGATGTGCCGCATGCCATGATTATCATAAAAAATAAATTTCGTCCTGGGAACCGTGTTCCGGAATTCCCGAAACTGGTCATAAATTGTCCACATGTGTACGGATGCCTTCGTATATGATTGCATTCTTCATTGATCATCGAGTTGATGTTTTTTGATGTGTCGCATGCTATGATTATCATAAATAAAATTTTGGCACGGGAACCGTGTTCCGGAATTCTCGGAACTGGTCATCAAGTGTCTACATGTGTCCAGATGCCTTCGAATGTGATTGCATTCTTCATAGATCATCGCGTTGATGTTTTTTGATGTGCCGCATGCCATGATTATCATAAAAAATAAATTTCGTCCTGGGAACCGTGTTCCGGAATTCCCGGAACTGGTCAGAAAGTGGCAAATCTATATTAAACCTTTATTGAATTAATTGCTTGTTATACTAAGTAGACGATCTGATAAGATTTGTTAAAATAAATTAGTGTTTCTGTTATAATAAAGCATATGCAATGTAAGCTCATGAATGGCCACTTTTGGGAACCGCTCCCAGGAACTGGCCAATTCGTATTACTCATATATGAAGTGCAATTATTATGTAAGAAGGTCATTTCTAACAAATTCTTGTCAAAAAATGTTGAATTCTAGCGTTGTTTTGAAAATATTTATGAAAAACTGAAAATGGCCAAAAGTTGGTACCCCACTGCAATCTGGATTTACTCCGGGGTCGTAGCTCCGAATATAATTTTTAAAGCATTTTCGAAAATTGGAATAATTTCCGGTTCTTTGGCAAAAAACTGCATCAAAATCGATTAAACAGAAAAAAAGTTATGGCCAATTGAACGTCAATTTTGGTGTGTCGAAGAGGGCTTGGTAGTTTGATGGTTAACCCTCTGCTGCCCAACCACGTCGTTTGGCGGGGTTCAGCAGAATCGCTGTAAAATGTACAATACACGATTTTGTGTTGTTAACCCCGCTAAAATATTTTCAAAACAATCCTACCTATCATACGAAATCATTATATAAAACAATATTTGAGTTGAAGGTTGACAATTTGAGGGAAATAAAAAAACTATTTTGCGTGAGGTAGCATAATTCAATTGCAAAATTATCGCACATCTAGAAGCTTTAAAAAAAATTAAAATTGTTGGTCAGTTACTTTACAGTAGTACTTTACCGAAGAAATGAAATTTCGTCGTGTACTAACTTAAAGTTGCACATATGTGCTAAAGAACTTACCCCGCCAAAAAGGTCAGTGTCCGATTACTCGCTTTTTTGTTGTATTTTTGTTGAAGGCACCGGACGGAAAAAAATGTTCTTAGATTTGTAAATAAAGTATCATGAATTTTGCTTTAATTTTTATGCAGCGACACCAGGACTGTGATCAAAAACTCTTTGTTTTATAATTACGCTCAATTTTCCTTCCGTAACGCTTGTAGAAAGCTTTTGCTTGTGAAGACCACAATTTTTCTGTGAATTTCATTTACGATTTCCGCTGTCATTAGATCCTTCTGTCCGTGAACTAGTGCATAACTTTCATTACTCTTTACCTTCACTTAACTTTACCCCGAACTGATTCTTGATTTTTGACATCTGGATCTTGATTTGGTTTTCAGAGTTTTGAATTAGATCACAAAACTTAAACACTGAATCAAATACGTTTCCACTTTCACGATTTAGTGCAATCTTAATATTGTTACGTGAACAATTTCATGGTACTCAAACTGTTATTTATTAATAAGTGGACTGGTTCTTGCGTGATGCGTAGAAGTTCACATATCCCTAATCATTTCCACTTTCGTGCAACTCTACACATGGTTTTGAAATTTTCATGTGAAATATTTAACCCTATTTGTAACATTATGAGGAAGGGAGGGGGCGGTAGGTGGGTCGCTTCTCTAATCTACTGGCCATCATATCGCAGTATGTGTATCAAACATAAAGACCGTCCATAAATTATGTCGCGTATTGATGGTATTGATATGGGGAAAAGGAAGTATGGTAGAGCGTGACGTGACACGGATTACTGAAATAAAAACAAAAACTTTATTTGAGACGTACTAGTGGAACAGGGATATAGAAACTAACGACAATTCGCGTTATGCTTAGAAAAGGATAGTGATTTAGAATATTTTATGCGAGATATTATTTATGAATGATTCCCAAATAATATTCCATAACGAACATCACCTACGTCGATGACAAAGCAGTGTGAATAAGGACAAGTTCCCCTTGGGTTGTCGCGATTGCGGTATTTGCGGTGCGGGAAATGTTCCACTAGATCCAGATCGCTTGCCAAATCATTATTGACAAACTTTCAGAGTTTTTGTATCCTTACTTTCTCCGGAACATTAAACTTGTGATGGATGGTGAAGAACAGTAACCCCGGAAGTCCGCCTTGCCGTAGGTCTCATCATCCATGATGAGACAATGGCGCACCGTCAGCATCTGGGTGTACTGTTTCCGAGCCCGTAACTTTCCCACCGTGCAGTAAAGCCTTTGTTATGCGGTTTTTTATGCGACTTTTTTATGCGGATTTTCAAAGTTATGCGGTTTTTTATGCCGATTTTCAAATTCGATCAACTTCGTATTTTCTATGCCAAATGTCTTTAAAATGCATGAAACCTCGAGATTTTATGTCATATCGATTTTTTTTAGAATCGGCTTTGCAACTTGACTGTCTTTTGAAAAGGGTAAAACTTTTTTACCAATTTTTTTGAAATGGCTATAGTCTAAAAATGACAAATCCTACAAAAAATATTGCAGGATTGATTTACACAAAATCAGTCAAGTTTTTGAATAAAAATATTGAAAAAATCGACTCCTACACTGAAAAAAATCGATTTAAAAAATTTAAAGTCGATTTTCAAAAAACCTCATCTTTGATTTGGATGAAATTTTGTTCAAAGATAGGGAATTATGTTCCCCACCTACCGTCAAAAATTCAAGTTGAGCACTTTCAACGAAAAAAAGTTGTTTGAAAAAAACTTTTCCTTACCCAAACTGAATTTTTTCAGTGTATTTTATCGAAAACTAAATCAATGAAAGTCACAATCACCTCAGAATCCAATTTCCCAATTGCTACTTGCCTGATACATGCAAAAAGTATCAGTAACGAATTTGGTACATATTCATAACAAGTTTGAATGTAAACTTTCAAATGATTTCAATAATTAATTAACACTAATAGGCTTCTACTTTCACATTTTTTTTAAATAAGTGGCACGATGACGAAGTCGACCGGTAAATCGACACACAATGATCTCCACTGCGAGCCATGTCCCGCCATTAAGCTGTGGAATAATGTTTGCAAACACGTACTACAGCAAAAATCAATTCACATCGACCCGCGAGTCGGTCACGCCAGCGCGCACAGACCAATGGTCATTTGTTTGAGCAGATGCGGAGTATGAAAAATACATACCACACATAAAAAGGTCCGTAAGCTCTCTCAGTCTCCTCGATGCATTACTATCGAGGCGTAATACAATATCCATCTTAATACAATTGTCTGCCAAAAATTCTTTAGCACTGATGCACGCAATATACTTGATGATGTTTGCAGTACCGTCAAACCCCTCAGTCTAGGGGGAATACAAGGTAGACCTTTTCTAAAACAAAAAATGAGAATAACTCAAGAACTGTTCGATATATCAAATTATAAATAAGATGGTGTATTTCTTTGATGGTAACAATTTTGTGTAACTGAAATCTTCAAAAATCTTTTATTTTCGAGAGATGTCCTACTGGAGCTGTAGAGTTCCCGTCAACATCACACACTACAATTGCTGATGAGACAGGCAACGTCGCCCACTAAAATACTGCTTAAGGCTAATTGCAGCGGGCCGTGATTCTGAATGTGATATTCATTGTACGGTTCAGATATGTGCGGGCGTAGAGATTTTGCGATCGCGTGTATCATCGTGAAGGGCTCGACCATTTGTAGGTTACCGTGTTTAATCGCGTGTGCGTTTGTATGTTGCGTGTGCTGATGTGTATGTAACTACGCGTGTATAAATTCGCTTTTATAACCGTGTGTCAATCGCATATACGCGTGCGTTATTGGATGGTCACGCGGACCGTCATTCTGATATTTAGTTTACGGTGTACAATTCACATTCCGACAGGGAGTAAGTTACCCCATATCACTGAAGTTCCCGGCCATGTCGCCATGGAATGGTGTTGTCCAGTGGATATGAGAGCTTTCTCTTATTAATTGGTTTAATTGAAGGCATGGACCTAGTCTGCTGATACTACAGATAGAAACTTCCGGAAGTGACCGATTCATGATCGTGCGAGTGCGGGAGTTGTTAGGTTCACGCTTGAGACCGCGTTTGAAAAATTTTGAGCACTGAAACGTTCACTTGATCACCGGGATGTTATCATGTTTGCGAGATCACACGTGTAGGCGCCGTGGATGGCCGCGAAAGGCTCAAGTATTTGTACGGTAACGGGTCTGTCGCGTGATTTTTCCTCAGTACTAAACAAGCAAATAATGAGGTAATAATGGAATATTTGTTTAATGACATAAACTCTTTTCAATAGAATTCTTGATTGATAAAAATATACCTAGTTGCTAAATTAGACAATACCTTGTCACAAACTGAGTTTTTTTGGATTCCGGGATGATTATGACATTCATTGTTTTAGTTTTCGATAAAAATACGCTGAAAAAAATTCAGTTGGAACAAGGAAAAGTTTTTTTTCCTTGAATGTGCCTAACTTGAATTTTTGACGGTAGGTAGGAAACATAATTACCTATCTTGGAACAAAATTTCATCCAAATCAAAGATGATGTTTTTTTTGTAAATCGACTTTAAGTTATTAAAATCGGTTTTTTCAGTGTTGGAATAGATGAACAATTTTTTTAATATTTTTATTCAAAAATTTGACTAATTTTGTGAAAATCACTTCTACAACATTTTTTGTAGAATTTGTCATTTTAAGACCATAGTCATTTGAAAAAAATTGTAAAAAAGCTTGACCCTTTTCAAAAGACAGTCTAGATTAATTTTGGAAAACAAAGTATGCAAAGTGGCTTTTTGTGGCAGAGTCTTCATGTATAGAAAGTGTCATTAAAATCTGAAAGTTGATGCCAACTCTGAATACGATTTAGCACGAAATTCGTCAGTTAGGAAAACTTTTTCATTGAAAGCTTCTCCATGATCCAAATAAAGCCGTGTGGTGTCCGGCGGGCTGAAATCTTTTTGCACTATTTCAACCAAGAATAGAACCTCTGGGAACTGCTCCCATGTCGTAAGAGGCGACTAACAACATGCTAGGAGTTCCTAGGCCGACGTTTTGCTCCGTACCGAAGACTTAATCTGGACGGACCTTAAGGTTTTCCATATTACCCTCTTTCCAGTCTGTATTTAGTGAATCACTGACATATACTCACCTTTTCTGATTCGCCTTTCTTGATTGTGTACCAACGTTTTAAGTTTCTTCTGGCGGTTGTATATTAGCCGTAAATGACGAAATCTAATTCTACACTAAGTAACAGAATATATTAATATACCGGCACTTCCACGCCAAGGTTTAACTTCCAAAGCTTTGGTTTAAAAACCGTTTTTAAAAAATGGAAACTTTCATGTAGGAAATTTATTGAATTGGCCTAAGATGGAGCTGTCGAATTTCCCAAAAAGCTTTTTATGTTGCAAGTGATCTGTAGTTGTGTTAAATTAGGTATTTTTCTATTATATTTGGAACCGTCTACCGACAAATCTACATTTACGAATACCTCCAAAAGTGACTCCTTGAGGTCTCATGAAGGCCTGACACTAGCTTTATGATACTTTTGCTTTTCTAAACAGTAATAAAAATCTCAACATTCAAGAACTTCACTTTGTCAGAAAATGTAGGGCCATCGGAAGCTAAAACTTCGTAAAATCGCACTCCTGGTCCTTTTTTCAGTGCAGTACTCTACGTCACTCGTTCAAATTTGCACCGCTCTTATGGTAGTCGGTATTTGCTAGTATTACTGTTCTCCCATCCATTCTGGTAGTCAAACGGTGGGATAGCAAAATTCTTACAAGTTTCCTATCTCATGCCTCCACGCGAGTCTAAGTCTATTGATGACATTTGGTCCTTAGACCGCAGAATGAGAGGGTGCGAACAGAATGAGAGGGTGCGAACAGATCTAGTCGAGAAAACATTGCCGTAAAAATAAATAGTTGATCGGAAATTAGCCCCAATACGACTAATCTGACTAGTATCTATGAACACGGGTCAATACGTATTGAAAATTCGCCGCGTCTGTTTTTATGAACCTAATTTAAAGCTCCGTTATTGCTAACAAGCCCGTGCATCAGGTTAACAATCCTTTATATTTCCCTTCAGTGTTCGGTATTATCGCTCGTATACTTGTATTCCACAAACAATCCGATATGGAAAATAAGAAATACTTTCCTTGATTTATAACATCTCTCGCTATTTTTGCCTGTATAATGTGTCATCACTCGGTAGTTTTCAAGCCAATAAATATATCGTAGAGAAGAAGTAGCGAATTCTGTCCAAATACTGTTGCAATAAATAGTGATCCGGCCCATTACGCGGATAAGATTAGCTTTTCTAGGCAATACTCCCACGGTCGGCCGTGTGGAGTTCAAATTGCTTTTGTTTAGGGAACATAGTATACTCTCGGTAGCCGGCTGCCCAGAGTTTAAAAATAACCAAAAACTAAACAAGATCATCTCTTTTTCGAGTGATCGTGCACTCGAAGACTAACTAAACAACTACCTAATAAAACATGCTTTACAGGTCGCATCGTTTGCTTGGAGCGAATCCTAGACCTGATACCCTTCCAAACCACCAACTCCGCGACACCTATGGAAGAGTCTGATGAATCGTCGTCCTTCCGTTAAGTAGGTGGAGCATCAACACTTCCCGTCTACCTTATCCTTTATCCTTCCCCGTGAACGATGGAGATGGGGGCGGCCGGCAATGATGGCTATCATGCTGTTGAGGTTTTAATATGGGTCGGATTGGTATGAATTCCTACTTACCACTTCCTAAGCAACTCTTATTAGATAATCAGCAGTCAAACATGATGAAGTCAGTGTGCAATCCGCCAAAATCATCGTCACAACGCAACGCAACGCAACGCAACGAAAGCTTCTCCATGATCCAAATACACAGAAATTTTTTTTTAGATCTCTAAAACGATAAACTTTATATTGATGACATTTTATGATGGGGAAATGCGAAACACTTTTAAAAAGGGCACAATTACATGATTAATTGTTTTTGTTGGAGCAAAATTGAAAATATCTCGACAACTATCGCTTTTTGGACGATTTAAAAAAAATAATTTAAATTTTGCTTTAAAATGATATTCTGTAATAAAATTACAGTTTTGTTTGACGATTGTTGAGTATGAAATTTAAAAACATGTATAAAGCAATAACATTCAAAATGTTTCTTTTGTCTTTAGGTTTTTGTTGACAAAAAATAAAAATTAGTTTTTTTGCTATTTAAATTTTTATTTTTGTGAAAAATGACACGTTTTTCAGTGTACATATTTTTCGTGCTGAAGTATTCGTTCTTTGTAACTCGTTATCAGATAGTTTTGTTGAATAAAATACGGTAATGCTTGAATCTTGTGTTGAAAGTGCCGCATGCAGAAACTATTATGCCCTTTTTAAAGTGTACTCTTGAGTCAAAATAATCTTATTGACTGTGGAAAATGTTTATTCTTCCATGCCTGTGAAATTTGTAAAATTTCTTTGGAATCCTCTTAAGGATGCGATTACGGATAAGTTTTGATCGCAAAGCGCTGCCAGTTTATTTTATTTTTTTAAACTTCAACCTGTCAAGTAAAACTAAATAAATTGGGCAGCGTAATTAGTTCGTTTAGTAAGCCATAAAATTGAAGATATAGTAGCACTGGGGGTAATACTTTGCACAGTGTTTGTTTAGCGCGACTTTCGTTGATTCTATGATGACAGCTGCCCATACGGTTTTCGTTTATCTGAAATGCTTGGGCGCTTAACTGCAGGAAAAGTTCAAATGGAATCAATCAAGCGTCTATGGAAACGATGATGTATATTTGTTTTACATACTTATGAATATGTAGAACGATGAAGAGTCCACGTAGACAATTCTCGCACTCTCAGCTCCTCTCCGTGCACAAGCGTGGACTTCGCCGTACCTTACTTTTACCGTACTTCACTTAAACTGTCCACGTGGTATATGGTCCCTTATATCCTACTGATCTTTACTTACTTCAATATTTATGTCTTATAGTAACAAGTAGTGCAAACTAAACAATTATAGGGGAAAATGTTATTGCAAAAATTATATACCGCCAAGTCCCAGTGTTGCGTTTCCGTAACGTTCTCCTACCTAATAATGTCAAAAGAAAGACGCTGAAAATTTCCCCTTCTTAACATCGCTGGCAAAAGTGTGGATTAAAGCATTGCAATCCTATCACACACCCACAACAACGATGTTGACGTGAGCATCCCGTCCTGTAATCTAAGCTAGTTAATACACTTCGAAGACAGCCTATCACTGACTGACATGATAAGAAGGAAAAACGGAGAGGTTCAGAGAACTCAAAAGCTTGTCTACAACGTATCAGCGTTTGGATTTACTTTCTTAGTTAGTAGTATGTCGCTTGGTAGGTTTCTTGAATGGAAAAAATGGCATTGTGCATTGACGAAACTAAACCCATTTTAATTGGCATACTTACTTTTTATTGTGATTTAGGTGTTTTTGTTTTGGGGTTTTTGAGCGGTGGCTGTGGCCTGAATTCAGTCATGTAATGTTTCTTCTGGGTAAAAATAGGGACTTTCTATAGACTACATGAAGTTGTACTCCATCATCCAAACAAAAATAGGCCTTTCGGAATATTTTGGTAAGTAGTATATCGAAAGAAACAGGCATGTTGTATTTTTATGAATCCCTTCTAGTTGTAGGAGGAGGAAGAACGTCGGTATGTATTTATATCATTGTTAGGTTCCAATAAATGATCCTCAGAATTTGTAGGCTTTTCCATTTCGTTGTCAAAAATGATTTGATTCCAAATCGCCATTCGATTCAATCCTTTGTTGGAAAACCCCTACAGCTTCAAAAAATAATCGTGCCTTTATTTGGCGAAAGATACCCACATTCTATTGAAGCAGATATGTAGACAATTCTTGTAGTTCTCTATCGGTTCGAAAAGGCAAAAGATCGTAAACAAATATTTGTCCAGGAAAAGGATACCGAGCAACAGTCGCTATGATTTGCCATATGGCGTTGCTCTGTGTTCAGTTTCCAGTCGAATTAGTTCCTCACATGCTGCCGGAATGAAGGTGGAAAACGGCATTGCCCTTACTGCCGGCGGGTAGACACTTCAATATCGGTCCGGACTCACGCGTGGATGAGCCGGGAAAATTGGTGATTTTTCTTTGAGCTGGAAAAAATTGCACGCAGAAAGGGTTTTCGTTTTTCGCCAAGCAAGAATGCCTGTATGGATTGTCAATAGATTTTGCAACGGGATCTGAAATACTGCGCAGTTAGGATAGCAAACTTTAGTATGGAGTAGTATATGCTAATATTCTAATACATATACCAATATTTGACTAGATAGAAATTGTCGTTTCATTGTCGACTGAACTATTATGATATGAGAAAAAACCACATGACATTGTCCAACTAGTCTAACAACAATTAAAAACAAACAATGATCCTACCCGATTTATTTTAATTTTTCTCATATTCCATCTTACAATCTGATTCTGTTTTCTCCAGTTAGTGAGATCAGTCGGATGGTTGTTTCGGAGAATGCTAACCACCCACAAACAGTACCCAAACACATGTGGGCTGCCGGGTGCAGCAAGCCTGGTGTCAGTCACAAGATACCGTTCTTCCCCGAAGGCATCATGGAGTAGGCAAAAAATCGCTTAGTTGTATAATCTAATTCAGTCAGAACATAACCTAATTGTGGTTTATTAGTTTCCATTTCAGAAAACAAGCCAGGTTGCACAATTCCCCATTCACCCGGAAACAGAGCTGAAGCTACCGTTCTGAGAATCACATCACTCACTCTACTTTATTTATTCAATCGGCCTGTCGGAACTGAAGACGAAGCCTCCCGGAAGCTGGATCAAATCATATCAGAAGCAAAAATTGGCCTACCTCCAAGATTCCCGCCGGCAGGCACAAAAAGTGATTTGTCATTATTAGATCTATTCAGAGACTATGCGGGTGGACGACGGTCCCTGGCATCAGGAAGGTAGAGATAAAAAAACGGAACCAACAAACGATGAATAAAACATGCTGGCAATGATTTCAATTCGTACAATAACTGGAACAGTGCGATACATAGTTTGATGCTCAGTGGGGATGGAGTGTGAGTGCCCCTGTTCTCACCCCTCTTCCCCACCGATACAAGGAACCTAGCTGGACAAGGCAAAATCAACATCTATCATGCATGGCAAACGGGGAACTCGATTCGGCCTACACACTTATTTACATATTTGCCCAACCGGGTGTGGGAAATGAAATGGAGAACAAAATATGTATCCATCAAAATCGTACGTTTGCAAGTTTACCGTCGGTGGCATGGCATACGGGCTATCGGATTCAGAGAGCAAACAGAAATACAGTTCGTTAAGGTGCATCCGCCAGGATAGGAAAACAATTTGTTTTAGTTTCATTTGATTCAGTTTGTCGAAGGAGCGTAATTAATCATGTTACTGTTTGTCGAAAGTCGGCGAAGTAACCGATTTGCTTCACGATCGGTATCAGCTGCTGAACAAATGTATATTTCGATTAAATAAGCTCCATTTCCGCTGCTCTATTGTGGGGATGGTCCGCTTACTTCAGCGTAATCCTGTTACTGGACTCTGTTTTTTTAAATAAAGTCGTCCGAAAACCGAATTCCAAAAGAGATATTGACTTTTAGAAATCTATTGCTCATGCACAAAAAAAAGCTTTATCATCGATGATCATTTACAACCAAGTTCATATCTATGTAATCTGGTTTCCGGAAATTCGGTTTCACGGCGGGATATTCCTGTTCTGGAATATAATTTTCGAATTTAAAAAAATCCTGGTATCCAAATATTACGAAATATCTCAGAGTTTTTTTTTTCTAATGACATTGGATGATTTGATGATTTGGATGGTCGCTTCAGGTCCCATGAAAACCTACTCTGCAACCGAAGGTGACTTCATCTTTAAATATGGTCACTTCATTCGGGGCTTCCTGGACCATCTGACACTGTCTAACTGGCTAGTATTACTTTAGCGGGTCATTGCCACAAAATAGCTGCAGATAGTGATTGATTGAGTTTACGGCAGGTATGGTAGAAGGCCACATAAGTGTTCTTCAGTTTCGACGATGGCTTATTGACTGGGATGTGGATTAGTAAATGAAAGCATTGGCTGTGAGCTCAAAACGTTTTCTGTCTGCGATTTACAGACAGTACTTCCACATGACAGTATGGTCAAATATCGTCTTATTTTTCCTATGACAGCCTAGTTTGCTGTTCTTTGTCACACTAGTGTTAGTAATCTCTTAGAGATTTTATATTTTACAAAAGGAACATGAAAATTGCTAAAGTAAATTAAAATGATTTCTTAAGAAACTGGGGGAAGTTTGAAAACGTCGGAGGATCTCCCGAACCTCTATTCAGGTAGATCTGTGGTCATTGATGGTTCAATATTTGTTAGTGGTTTACAAATGGGTGTTGGTTGGAAAATAGTCGGTGATTTACGTTTAGTAGCAGTATTTCGAGTGTTTTTTTTTTGTTTACAAAACTGACATGTGGGAGTCTGATTGTCATATGTACTTAATGTGGAATTAGCATAGAGGGTGACATGTTAAAGGTTCACGAACGACGAAGTAGTGCGGAATTACGGTTTGCAAACCATGCGAGTATTTGGCAATCCATTAGGCGTTTGTTTGACAATTCAGCGGGGGGTTCTGTCAACAAGTCTGCGAACAGAAAAACTCGTCCGACAAACATCTTTCGTTAGTCCGATTCGTTTGATGTTGGATCGAATCAACGATATTGTCCCCTAAGAGCCCTCGGAGTAACGTCATAGGAAGTAAACAAGAAATAATCAACTGACCAGAAACGTCTCAGGAATTGCCTAATTGCGTTCTGGGTATTGTAGCGGTCATGTCATTTTCAGCAATAATTTTCAATTTTTTTAGATCCAGTCTGATTAGTTTGCGCCAAGAGTTGGTCAACCTATCGTTGATCGTCTCTTGTGTATCGCCCAAGAAAATACTCCTCTCCGCGAGTGGAACAAATTAAATTGCTTGTTGAGATTCTTTTGAATACGAAAACCATGAAGATATTTCCCTTGGAGTGCATAATGAAGAGAGACAGATAGAGTCAGAAGTTAGCTGACAGAATCAAACAGTCAGTAGGATCGCTGATCTCCGAACTTGCCTAAAGAAAGTTGCGGGAAATTACGTACTTCCTGTAAGTTTATAAGAAATTATCTTCCCTAATTTGATGATTTACAATGTCAGTTCATTTCGTCCCAGTCCGCCAAACTTGTTTGAAGCTCGCTTAGTTAGTCCGGTTTAGTTGTCCAAAGTACCATAAGTAGTATGTGACGTGATAGCAATAGCCAGACGGCGATAGCAATAGCTACACAGCGCAAACACGAACGAGAACCCGGCTACGACGCCGGAAGGAAAGACGGTCTGGTTTGTCCACAAGCCGTTTCCTATAGCAGCCCGAAAATCAACTAGCCGTTTCTGGCCGATTAAAACAGCAGCAACCAACAACTACTGTACCGTTCAGAAACCGGCGAGGCGAGCGAATGATACTACTGAAGTCGTCCACAGACAGCGATAATGAGGGACGCTTCCAAGTATGAGATTGTGTGTAGGCCATTATGTATTAGTGCACCATTTACGAACGCCACCAGTTTAATTAGCCACCCGGGTGCAAATCGATAGCTTGTAGAGCGCTGAAGCCGTGAGGTGATGTTACCGAATTTTGTGAGGATTTTGGAAAAAAGGCATGGTTAATGAGCAATAGTAGAGATAGATAGAGAGGGAGAGAGAGAGGGAGAGAGAGATAATCTCGTACACCAGAAGAACGATAGAAATTTAAAATTAGAAAAATACAAATATAATGGAAATATAATGCGTATCACCTTTGAATAAATGTTGTTTAGTTTAAATGTAACCAAATGTTTGTAGATTCTCCTAGTAACAATTGAGGTTTTATGATAGTTTTATAACCACTCATAAAACTTAGATTGCACTTGTAGCGTGCTATAAAACTTCAATTGTTACTTGGGTCGTAGACTGCTCTTATATGCAAAAGTGACGTAAGCGCCACTTTGGTCAAATTTCTTTTTTTCATATTTTTGAGTTCTCCACAAAAATTCACGTTCAGTGTAATTGTCTTTAAAAAATTATGCAAAATGACTTTTTAAAACGAGAAAAACAAAGTGACGTAGACGCCATTTTTTTACCAAAGTGACGTACCGGTGCAATATAGTATTGAAGGTGAATTTAACAAGGTAAAACAATTTATTCTTAAGCTGTTGTATCATAAGTAATGTTGGGAGCTTGATAAGCACCATTTTATGATGTAAATGGCTTGGATGATATTATAATTAGGCTAGGGTGGCATTCAAATTAGCTTTTTAGTACGATAATTTTTTTTGGAACCATTTATTTTTGCAAATTAGAATGCTTCTTTAAAGCAGCGTGCTTAGCCTTTTTCAACGTGGATTCGTACAATAATGTACGAACGTATCTTGTAATGTCCGAGGCAATTTTAAGCCAGTTTCATTAATTTTTCAGTGTATAATATGAAGGCTGGTAGTAATATAACATGAACATTAATAAATTGTATATATAAAGGGTCTAAGTTAATTTTGAAACCATCTGAGAGACGTTGTGGATTCATAATGAGTAACCCATACCTTTAAAACGTTTGTACCTGAATTCACCTGTTATTAGACACACTCGATCTACTAAAAATGCAATCAGATGTAGTCATCAGATCACACGGGGCAGATGACAACCAACTCCAGAATATTCTAGGTAGACTTCAAATGTGCTTGAATAGTTTGAAGACAATCGATATGATGTATTTTGATGTGCCTTGTAACAGGAATTTTCACTCAAATAATTACCAAAGAACCGGGAAACCGGAATTACCGGGACCAGTCGTTAAGTGGAACACTGTATCCAAATGCCTTCAAATTGTATTTTTCACAGATCACAGAATTTGATGTGCCGCCTGACAGAAATAATTACAAGAATTGTTTGGTCCGAACTTCCATATTCCAGAATTGATAATAAAGTGTCCATATTTGACATTGAATTTTCATTATCCGTAAATTATAGGGTTGATATTATTTGATATGTCGCATAACACAAATGTTTAACAAAAATGTTTCATCCCGGGTGACTAGAAAACCGAGCTGGTGTACCTTGATGCGCCGCGTGACAGGAATATTCACTTAAAATTTCGTCCGTTGAAAAGTAATCCGGAATCTCCGAATTGCGTTGCGTTGCGTTGTGACGATGATTTTGGCGGATTGCACAATGACTTCATCATGTTTGACTGCTGATTATCTAATAAGAGTTGCTTAGGAAATGGTAAGTTGGAATTCATACCAATCCGACCCATATTAAAACCTCAACAACATGATAGCCATCGTTGCCGGCCGCCCCCATCTCCATCGTTCACAGGGAAGGATAAAGGATAAGGTAGACGGGAAGTGTTGATGCTCCACCTACTTAACGGAAGGACGACGATTCATCAGACTCTTCCATAGGTGTCGCGGAGTTGGTGGTTTGGAAGGGTATAAGGTCTAGGATTTGCTCCAAGCAAGCGATGCGACCTGTAAAGCATATTTTATTAGGTAGTTGTTTAGTTAGTCTTCGAGTACACGATGACTCGAAAAAGATGAGATCTTGTTTAGTTTTTGGTTCTTTTTAAACTCTGGGCAGCCGGCCACCGAGAGTATCTTATGTTCCCTAAACAAAAGCAATTTGAACTCCACAAGGCCGACCGTGAGAGTATTGCCTAGAAAAGCTAATCTTACCTGCGTAATGGGCCGGATCACTATTTATTGCAACAGTATTTAGACAGAATTCGCTACTTTTTCTCTACGATATATTTATTGGGTTGAAAACTACCGAGTGATAACACATTATACAGGCAAAGAGTTATGATAGCGCGAGATGTTATAAATCAAGGAAAGTATTTAGTATTTTCCATACCGGATTGTTTGTGAAATACAAGTATACGAGCGATAATAACGAACACTGTAAGGAAATATAAAGGTTTGTTATCCTGATGTGCGGGTTTGTTAGCATAAACGGAGCTTGAAATTCGGTTTATAAAAACAAACGCGGCGAATTTTCAATACGTATTGACCCGTGATCATCGATACTAGTCAGATTAAAGTCTTATTGGGGCTATTTTCCGATCAACTATTCATTTTAACGGCAATGTCTTCTCGACTAGATCTGTTCGCACCCTCTCATTCTGTTACTATCGGCAGAAGGCTGATAGCATAGCGTCGCCGGTCTAAGGACCAAATGTCATTAATAGACTTAGACTCGCGTGGAGGCATGAGATAGGAAACTTGTGAGAATTTTGTTGTCCCACCGTTTGACGACCAAGGAATCCGAAATCACCGAATTGATTGTAAAGTTTCCCCGTGTGTCCGGATGTAAAGTCATGTCTGCATTGCTTATAGATCATCGTTAATGTGCCGCATGGCAGGTATCTTCAAGTATAAATGTTTCACAAACATGGGTAGCGCATTCCGTATTCACTAGGTCTTCCAGCCCAGAACCGCTTCTACGTTGCTTGAAAAAGGTCATAGTGTCATAGTGCCATAATGTTCAAATGTAGGATAAAATATACGATACAACTTCGGAAAATTGATGAAAATGTACTGAATGGCCCTCGGACATAATCCACGGAACATCCGTATAGATCCAAAACCGACCATCTGACCAGACCACCACATATAGCCTCGGCAACTTGAAGGAATTCATAACCATTTTCAGATAATTCAGTTGAAACGGTTGATAATACACGACACGTTTTACCCGGCACTATTGGTTTGTATACGTACGTCAGAATTGAATATAAACAGCGAAATGAAATCGCTATTTTTTGAAAAAGTGACGTTAGCTAAAATTTACAAGGATTTTGCAAAAAAGTGAAAATATAAGCAATTGGCTATTATCTACGATGGATTGTATACATTTTGTACAGAACAGATAGTTGAAACATTATTCGTGCTTTTGAAAACATTACGAAACACAAAAATTGGTTTCCTGAAATATATTCCTATTGGCGCTAACGTCACAATTGCATAAAAGGGTAGTGTAGGCCAATTCTCATTAATATTTTTGAACCATCCGAATAGAATGTTATTGTACCTTAAGGTAGTATGGGAGCACCTCCATCCCACATCTGAAAATCCACTATGTGGCATCAACAGCTTTGCTTCGTAGTTTAAAATCAAGATAATAACACAAATGCTCTGAATACAGTGAAATTGTCATGTTTGAATGCAACGAAAACTCGAATCGAGTGCTCCTATTGCTAAGATACCATTTAACTCAATGCATTCAACAAAGATGGCAGACGCTGCTCTAACAACAGCTTCTAATTGGTATGGTGCTAATTGGTATGGTGCTAATAGAAACGTGGCGAAAATAGGCTCATCACCCTATATTCAGAAGATCATCCACCACTAGTGACTAGAGCAATGGTGATAGCACATCTCCCCAGAAACAGCCTCTCTTGGTTGTTACAATTGTTTTCGTGTCTCCTAACGTGGCTGACTCTTGAGAATCGCCAGAATGACGTCTCTCATCGATTTTCCACCCCCTCTTTTGCCAGGGCCTTGTAAATTGATCTATAGGACGTATTATCAAAAGCACCCTCGACGACAAGAAATGCTCAATTTGGTGTAACTCTCATTATAGGCGGTTACCATTATTGTTTGTAGGTCATTTGCCATACGTTGGCTCAATTTTAAGACTAAAACAAACACTGAATGAACTTTTCAAGTGACCTTGTATAGTTTATAGGTCCAATACAATGTATAGTAAGGCAATACAATATCACGTTTGATCAGTTTAATATATCCCAAAAAAACATATTCTGGGATTTTCGACACAAAAAAGCTGGGTTGTCATTTTTCAATCGATGTTCTGTTTTTTAATTGTTCTGGAAAGAGGTAAAACACGTTGAAACCTTTTCAATGATATACTATATTATGCCTTTCTGTAAAAATTTGCGTGATTTTGGGACAATAATATAAACATTTTTATTTCTTGCGATCATTAAATGTAAAATTCGCAATCGGTTCAACAAACTTATTTACAAATTTTCCATTGATACGTGATTCCATTGAATACCATTAGATTTGAATTCACATCCCGAAATGCAGTCACGACACTCCAGTTATGTCAAAGACATTACTCACCCGTCTTTTAAAATTAATATTTTCTGAAGGTGCAAAATTCAGTTTAGTCATACGGTAGTCGTCTATATATAGTTCCATCACGTATCACGGTGTTCCTAAAACCGTTATTAACAAAAAAATGACCATAAATTTTTCATACGGCATTCGAAAGATACAGTATCCAAGCATCTTCTCAGTGAATTTCAAAATGATCCATCGAGGGATTCGAGAGAAATTGTAATTTGAAGTTGTATGACACGTTTCATAAGGCTACCAGCAAACACCCACGGGTTTGGTCCTATCTCCACAAACAAAATTTTTTTGTCTACTTATTTAGTACATGGCATTCGATAGATATAGTAATCAAGTATATCCCCTGCAAGTTTGAAAATATTTCATTGACGAAATCGAAATTTATAACGGTTTGGATGTGGTATGCGGTCATAGATGGGTTTTCTACCAGACTTCAAGCGTGAATACATGTTTGTCCATTGACTATTTAGATCGTTTATACGTGCCGCGGTTTTTGAAGGAAAACCCTACCATTTAATTACATAACTATAATGTACAAAATGTGTTATTTATATGGTGCACTGAAAAATATGAAAATAGGGTTGTCTACCAAACATTAAATATAATGTGAAAACTAAAAAATGAATAAAAGTTGGAATGTTTACATCAAAAGGCCATATCTCATTGGTTTGTTGACCGATTCTAATTATTTTTTTCATTATTGAACAGGTAAACGTTTCATTGTTAATTTATATTGAGAAGAATATAAAACAGAGTCATCTACATCAATGAATAGGTGATATAGTTGATCTCAACTATCATTATTTAGTAAACATTTTTGTTTTAAAAATAGCTGCCTATCCATTTTTATATACTAGTTGATTGCAATTGCTGTATAAACATCGGAATGTCAAATTCTCATGATAAGTTCAATTCGACAATAAAACTGACAATAGTTAGAGATATGAGTAGATGAACTTGTACTAATAACATCCAAATAAACAGCCACATCAGCGAGGAACCAAATACAAATGACGGCGGGATTACAGTCGCGTTCCGTAAGTGCATGAGATAAGACTGAGGCTCTTAAAGAGGTATGAAGGGATGATTTTTTTTACGATGGTATTCAGATTCGACTGAAGATCTACAAACAAATGAATAAAATTCCATCATTTTTATTCACCAGATTTCGATAAATTGAAACCACTCTAGCTAAATCGTTACTAAGGACTGCCCTAGGAAATCAAAGTGTTTCTGTTCACTTACGAAGTATCTGTTTCAAAGAGTTAATAACATTCACTTTCGCGAAATAAAAAAAATTAAATTACCGTAGGCTGTGTGATTTACATTTTAGCGTCCCAATTTAATCAAAATCGAGTTCAGCACACCAAAATTACCCTTAGGTGATATTTTCAATCATTTTAAACTATTTTTGAGGTTTCGTCCAGCTTTTGTATGGAGTGGATCCACTGTGTGATGGTTCCGTGTTGAGAAAGAAAGTCTACACGCGCAATAGAACGTGCACGAGGTCTAAGAGAAATTGAATAATATTTATTTTGATTTATTTTATTTCACCACAAAACAAAATTGGAGACAAATGTTTCGGGTTTGCCGAATCTGTTGTCAGTTGTTGCATGACTGTTGCAATATTGTTCTAAAAATTTTAGTAGTCAGTTTAGGACTTTTGCTGCGATTCATTAGTAGAACAATATCTTCAACTTAAACACATTAAAGAAGCAGGTTATCTATTCCGCTTGAAATTCCCTTTTGGTGTATTAGCCACCAAACACGGTTCCGAAAGTCCCGAGAAGTGTGATTAAGTGGCCAAATTAAAGAAATCGACATAATTTTTTTTAACTCGTTTATTTGACACGGCTCATAGTGGTAGCTTAACGGAGCCATGGATCTTTTATACGTTTACAATACATGTAAAAATAAAAATACAAACAAGAATTAATTAATTGGATCTCGTGCGCGCAACTTTTTATTGCGAGCGTAGACCTTTTTTCGCGAGGTCTTCTCCAAGTATCAGATGTAACGGATTCTACTTCTCCGTATTGCGACATGTATTTTGCAATTGGCTCAGGAGGGGTACGAGGTGATAGGTCATATAACCTTACATCTATATAATCATTCACAATGTATACGGGAATCTTAATTCCAACGTTGTCACTTTCAACCACGTGTTTTAAGTTGTTCTTCAAAATGAAACGCTCGGCTTGTGCTAACGTGCTGAATGATATTAACACTACATTGCGAAGATGATGATACTGAAGGTACAAGACTTCCGCAAGCCTAAGTTGCATTTTTACCTTCAGAAGGTATTCCACTTCACTAAAACTCGGTTGTTTTAAACAAAATTTAAAGTCAACGACCGCTGCGTTGGGTCGGAGTAGAGCTTTTTCGTCAACTTTACTCATGATGACAAGAATAATCCGATATTTCCTTTGTTCTCGAGACAATGCACACTAGATCGAGAGGCCTGTTGTTCACTTGGCTCGATTGTACGTCTGACTGCGGCAGAAGTAGAAAGTAGACTGATCGACATCAATTTCTCGGAGACGGTTCGGTCGTTTTCCACAAAATTCAGTCTTAATTTAAGACTCTTAAATAAAAGGTATTACAGTGCTATTGAATTTCGTACGGAACAGTTCTATGACTGAATTTTTCGGCAATATAGGTAATTCTCATACATCCTGTAAACCTGCAATTTTGAAAAAAAAAAATTTAACAGAGAACAATTTTTGTAAATTTGCCTCTTTTAACGGGACATCAACTGACATTGTTGATAAGCGCAGGTTTTTCGATATCCAATCGTAGAAATCCAAAACTTGCCTGACACCACATCATGTAAGTTGATGTTACCCAGTATAACAATTTCGTCAAGCGGGGTGGCTATCGAGGCGATATTTGAAACGGAGGAAGGAGGTACATCATCAGGCTAAAATCACGAATTCTGTCAGGTGGAAAATACATGACACAGAAACAGATTGCGATTGGTAAGCTTCACTGATATCACCACTTGCTCTGAGTACGCTCACCGGTCATCGTTGATCACTCGGGCTTTTATAATATGGTGAATGGCAATAAGCACATCACCACCTGATGTCTTGTGGCTGTTAAGGGCGTTGCGGTCACAGCGGTAGACATCGAATGTTGAACCAAACACCTCGCGAGACAGAGTACAGTTGTCGAGCCACGTCTCGGTTAAGGCGATAACGTCGTAATAGCAGCCCGTGGTCACGAGAAAATAGCTGTCCGTTGATGATTTTAAGTCACCAACATACTGGTAGTAAACCTCGATGTTGTTGTAGGACGGATAAGCTTGAACAGAGATCGAAACCATGTAGCCGTTTTGATCGTGTAAGAAGATCCTTTCGTCAATCCTACGAACAGAGTCGGAACGGCTCACGGTCGTTTGGTCTATTGTGCTCTCATTTGTGGCGGGTTGGAAGACTTTTTCACCCATCCCGCACACAGGACCGGGACGACTGATGATCGCTGGCTGCAATAGCTCGACTGTGCGGGGGATCTAGGGCTTCCATAATGCCAGTATGCGTTGTAGTCATCCCAGAAAGCATTGAAACCCGATGCGGAGAGCAGGAACGGAACGATAGCAGCTTACGGTGAAAGTCAGACGATGAGCTAGAAGCGTGAATCAGTTCAACCGTTCTATTGTTCCAATTGATATAATACTTGCCGAGAAAGGCGCCTCGGAAGACCCTTTCTCCACCCACACATACAGCACCGGGACGACTGCTGAACGCTGGCGATAAGGGCTCGAGTGTAGCGGGGGGATTGAGTACTTCCATAGTACCAACTGCGTTGTGTCCCAGTATGCGATCAGTATCGACACTCTTTCACAATGGCAGTGTAGCTTGGTGAAGTGGCATTGACAATCGTTGCGGAGTCATCTGCAGGACCATTGACAGGTCGGGTTACATTAGAGAAGTGCATGTTTCTTCTGGAGGCGTAGAGAAATCAATCTTCGGGTTCCATATGTTCTGGGTACAGCTATCCTCAAATTCCCTAAACAGTATGCCTTGCGGGCATCTGACAGGGTTAAAATCTGCATCACGGTACTTTGGGTGAACTCCAACTTTGCAGAATATGTAGTTCAAAGTACTGACGTCTATGCACTTTTTAACAAGCGGAGTAACCTGTCCTCGTTACAATTCAATCCTTCTTTAGACATTTTTTTGACAGTCTCCTTGCTAACGCTGGGATGAAAGTGGGAAAGATACAGCCAGAGCAACGGCGCGGGAGGTGAAACGTTCACAATGTTGCTGAGGTGGTCGAGAGGTTCCAGAGTTTCGCAGGACTGGAGTAGCTGTTGAAACCTTTATAGGGAGGCGCGAAATTTGCTGGTTATTTTTGGATAACTCGACCTTTAGTTCAACAGAGACGTCATCCGTTTTCCCGTTTTCGGGATAACACAACCAAGCGAAGAAACGGTGTCGCGAAAGCGAGCGAACTTCATCAGCTTGACACATCACATTACACATACAAAATAAATTTGGATTTTCCGACTTCTTAAGTTGCTACCCACATTGCATAAGCCCCACATTTTTGTGAAAGCCCATGATAATGACATAAACATAAAGATACGTAGTCTCAATTCGTCATCCCAACTCGGCAAGTATATGAAGCAGAGCCCTTCGTTTGTGTTTTGATTGAGATTTAAACAAAAATTTGTACCAATGTTAATAGCATTTGGTATGAAGGCATACAACCGACAAATGCACACACTGCCAGCCGGTGGTTGTGGCGCTTTTAGTGGTTTGACTGCCACAATAAAGCTAAGGCTACCCAGAAGCGTGAATATAAATTCATTTGCCACTTGCCATAATTATTGGTTGGAAAATCCTTTGATCCCAGCGTGGCAGTCATCGTTCGCTACTGCCGATAGCAAGGGTGAGACGAATGCACAAAAAGAGGGTGGGGTGGGCCCAAGTCAATTTAAAACACTTTGACCTCGCCGGTTAATTACACTCGCCCCCAGTCTATCTACACACAAACAGTACAACCGGGTACGGATCTGACCGTGGATCAAAAGAACCAAGATAAAACTTTCCGCAAGCGGCAAGGAGAGCAAGCCGGAATCGTAATTTAAATTTATATTCATTACATTATTGCCGTTTTGGTTGACTGTATCCTTGGTCTGTAAAACATAACCGATTTTTCGGTTGGGATGGGAGTGGTAAAAGAAAATTGAATGAGCGATCAGTATTGGACATGTAATTAAAAATGACTGACGCCAATGACTGGACAGCGGATTTATTTGCAGATGATGAGTAAATTATACCGGTGATTTTATCGGGTTGAAGACATGGACGCTGTTTTAGGTCTACATTTTTATAATATGTTAATCGTGACACCAATGGTATATTAGAAACTTTGGTTACCCAGGAATATTCAAGCTTTAATTATATTTAGATGAAGAGAATATATTGGAAACGAGACACAATCGTGATTCAGGTGACCATATGTTGCTTTCCCTTGAAAAATATAAATAGGAAATCGACCAGCACCAATACATATATCACGATAAAAACAACAAGCCAACGAGCAACTAAACTGCGCTGACTCGGAAAATTAAATCCCCTCACCTTATTTTCTAATCACAATACAGAATATGTAAATGCATCAACAGGCCGGCAGTAGTAGCGTATGTGGAAAAAAGGCATCCTCGTTGTTATCCATCTCCATAAACTCATTTCCCAGCGGACTGTGCATGGGAGCAAAAAAATCCCCCCATCTCACTTGTTTGTGAATTTATACGTGCAGTAACAGAGTAAATTTCCATAGAAATTACATTCATCATTGCTGTTTCTGCGGCATAATTTACTATCTGCCGAAAAGCGAACGATTCGAAATTGACAGGTTTACTCCACCCCCTTCACCAATGTCACGGCACGATTCGTACCACAATTTGAAACACCCTTCGGTTTGATCGGTATCAGTTTAGTTCCATCTACCGCACTGGGAACGAAGAAGCGTGTGCGGCACCGTGTCTATACATGTGGTTATGTTTACACGTAATAATCATATTCATAAAATGGGATCGCACATAATTACATACACTCTCGCACGTTCTCGTCTTACACCGTCCGTCCGACCAATAGACGCACCATCCATCGGTTCCTATAGAGCATGTATATGCGAAAATAGTCGGTTTTGTTTGTGCCTTTGCTTTCCCCCCTGCTGCAATGATACTCAAAGCAGAACAGGGTGCGAATTTCACAAAGGCTTTCCCACTAAACTCGAACTCGATACACCCACGCGTGATGCCCTTTCAATCCAACAGAGACAGCAAACAAACAAGCAGTTTGGCACCTAGTCTGCGAGTCGAGTCAGCTCGTCAGTTCGCCAGATAGTCTACGCTCCGTTGTGTGATGCTAGGCTTTTAATAACTCTATCCCCATGGCCGTGCGAAAGGGTGGTGATTTGAGCCGTTTGGCACACACTTAAGTTTCTTAAACAGTATTTCTGATTTACTAGATTCCAAACTCGTTTGATTTTTCAATTCACAAAAACATCATACAACTGCATATCACTTACTTCGAGTCGGCTTTGAGCTCTGCTATTGCTCTTTCTACGATCCCCACCACACGTTCCGAACCCATGTTGCACTATTGCTTCGCAAATTTGTTGCTATCTAGTGTACACACATCCCGATGCCGTATTTGAATATGTTCATATATTGATTTTGAGCTGAAGTCACCTCCCATCATGTACCCAGTGAACCGGAGAGCAATTCATGATAACGATCACAGCAAAATTGGTAGTTCCACTGCGATCAAACATCATTGACTAAATCGTGTGTTAAGCATCCAATCCGGTCCCTTCAGATGATTTGGTAAATCTTTTCACCCTTAACTTTACGTCAACAAAACTCAGTTCGGTGTTGTTCCATGCCTGTTTCCCCAGCCAGGCAACCTACAGATGGAAATGGGGCTCAAAAGTCTTTCTGGCGAGGAGCTGTTTGGTCGAGGAGATTATCCTTTTATAATTAAAGTATTATAGTATAAAGGGCAAACAAAAATAAAACAATGAGTGCACCCTTGTCTTCGTGCCATGTTGGTTATGCCTATGGAAAAGTTCTAGGGTACAACTTTTTTTTGTTTTCATTTTCAAGCATTAACCATCGGACTAACGACAAATTGAGTTGGCTATTTTGTAAATCGTGTACAACTATGTAGTGCCCGTTCTGCTAGTATGTGTGTTTGATTAATGCCCTCGACTTTCATTGGATATAAAACATTTAGTTTCTAATTACGGAACGAATACAGCTGCATTCAATTCTAACGGAAATTGTTAGTTTCGGAAATTTACAACCAGTATATTTTCGGGGACAGGCAAACGAATGGTCTAGAAGTCCAGAAATTAAAGCAAAGCAAGCTACAATAAAAAGTGTGGCCAGTGGTTTCAAGCGGAATCCAATCGTGCATCGAATTTAAAACTAATCGGATTATCCATTTAAAAGAAGGCGGAGACTTCAAATCACTAGGATACAGAAAACAAGACGGCCAAACTACAATCAGGAACCCTATACACGGCTATACTGACGAATCTCGATTGCGTGATAATAAAAGACGAAACATACGTCAAAGCAGACTTCAAGCAACTTCCACATCCTAGGCACAGAGTCATCTAAAGACTGCTCGGAGCCCTGGGTAACATTGAACGTAAGGGCTTCTATGATTAGGCAGATGTAAAGTTACATAAGCGGATGTTTACGAAGTTCCAGTTTACTGTGTATAACCCAAAGTTTCTAAAATAAGATATATTCTATGGCATTACCATGGGGTAATCTGGTATTCTAGTTGCATAAACGTTACTTGAGGAGGGGAACTTACTTAAGATTGTATTCGTAAGAGCTCTGCTATTTATGATTTGTTCAATATGTTACAAGTAATATCATTTTCATCAGCATTCCTTCACATTGGGACAATTTTATGACAGCTTCGTTACAGATGGGAAAACATTACAAATTTAAAAGTCTGTCGCGGAAGTACTTTTTGATCCAAATTCGGACAAAATTTAGAAACAATTATTTGCTGCAGTTTTATCTTTGTTTATTTAAACTATTGTTTAATTTTTGAAGCTCTATTTTCTTACAGTGTAGTTGTAAAACTCAAAAGTGTTCTATATATTAGAAGTATACATAATATAAACCACAACATTCGTTATCGAGCACTCAGTCGAGATAGAAGTCTTTTGTTGTCGGTCCGTACACTCTATAACGACAAATAGTGTTAATCCGCGTTCAAGGTTATTCGCACACTCTACGCCTAGTCGAGGTTTCAGTATTTTTCCCTTCTTTTGTGTTTCTGTTTCTGAAACCGTTAACCGTTAACCAGTTAGTGACCAGTGAAGCAGCGTTCTTCTAGTAAGCCGTCTGGATACCGTTACCTACACAAGCTAAGTATTAGTTTTCGTTTCCCTTCTTGGTTGCCTTAATAACGTGCACCGGGCAATAGGCCCGTGTAAAAATGACTTTCCCTGACGGCGGTTCATCTCAAGGTGAGATGGACGTCGAAACAAAATCAGTTCCCCGGCTCAAGGTATATCCAAGCTCGGCCACCAGGCCATTCGTGATATTCTTTCGGACCAAAGATAAAAAGTGTTTGAATCTGTTGCAGATTTCTCGAGTTCTGACGGATCGGTATTCGGCCGTGACAGAAATATCGAAAATTCGCCCTGATAAGCTTCGGGTGGTTGTTAACAGTTTGACTCAGGCAAACAATATTGCTGGCTACGAGCCCTTTACGGAGGAGTCCAGGGTGTATATTCCAGCTAGCAGGGTTGAAGTCAGTGGGGTCGTTTCCGATTCGAGTCTGAATTGCGAGGACCTGCTAAAATATAGGACTGGCTGTTTCAAAGACCCCATGCTTAAGCCAGTGAAGATACTGGAATGCAAACGTTTGCATTCAGCATCAGTCGCAGCTGACGGCAAGAAAATATACGTCAACTCAGACTCTTATCGGGTGACCTTCGCCGGCTCTGCCCTACCCAACCACCTTCTCTTTGACAAGGTTCGTCTACCTGTTCGCCTCTTTGTGCCGCGGGTCATGAACTGTACTAATTGCAAACAATTGGGACACACAGCCTCCCATTGTAGCAATATATCCCGTTGTGGGAAAAGCGGTGGGAATCATGCGGATGATTCCTGTGGTAGAGATATCGAAAAGTGTCTCTACTGTGGGGGAAACCCACATGATCTCCCTTCATGTCCCGCGTACAAACAGCGCGAGGAGAATCTTAAGCGTTCCCTTCAGGGACGCTCTAAGCAATCTTTTGCAGAAATGCTTAAGATAGCTACGCCACCTGTCTCTACGAACATCTTTACCAACTTGTCTACTGACGAAGGCGACTGTGATGAACCACAGGAGGGAACATCTTCTGCTGTGCATAGAAGTAATAGAAAAAGGAGGAACACTTCCTCCCCCAAGCTTTGTCGTAAAGGCCAGAAGGTGTCTCTTCATGGTCCCCCTAAAATAATTACTCAAGGAAGTACTGGTGCAAAACCGAAGCAAGTCGCTCCCGGTCTCAGTAACCTGAGCTCATGAAAGGAGTTCCCAGCACTTCCAGGAACATCAAAAACCCCAAGTGTTCCCATATTTCAGCCAGAGAAAGAAAACAGTGCTGGCTTAATAAATTTCTCTGACATTGTGGACCGTATTCTTACAGTGTTAAATATTTCTGACCCCCTTAAAAGCATCTTGATAAGCTTTCTCCCCGCAGTAAAAACATTCTTGATGCAGTTCACTGCGAAATGGCCCCACTTCTTTCAGCGATTGTATCCTTCGATGGCTAATTCATCGAACGAGGTCAAGGATTTAATCACTGTTCTACAGTGAAATTGCAGAAATATTATCCCGAAAATCGATTTGTTTAAAATTTTACTAAATAATTTGAAATGCGATGCATTTGACCTCTGCGAGACATGGCTCACTTCAGAAATAAACCTACACTTCCACGTTAATATTATTCGCTTGGATCGAGAAAACTCTTACGGAGGAGTACTTTTGGGGATCAAAAAGTGCTATTCTTTCAATCGAATCGACATCCCCTCGACACCATGCATTGAAGTTGTCGCTTGCCAAACCAGAATTAAAGGCAAAGACCTTTGTATTGCTTCCACCTACAACTCCCCTAGAGCCTCAGTTAGCCACCGATGGCTTAGCGATATTGCGGAACTCTTCCCCGCACCTTCGGACGAAGAGTACAGGTTCCTGGCTGGCTTGATTCTCGATACCGCGATTCAAACTCAGACTAAACGCGTACCAGACGCGAACTCACGCGGGCATCCTTCCAATCCATGGTGGGACAAAGAGTGCTCAGACGTGTACGCGGAGAAGGCCGCTGCGTATAAGACCTTCCGGGACGACGGGCTGCCAGCTAGCTATCGACAGTAGGCGATGGCGGAAACGCGCATGAAGAGTTTGATAAAAGCCAAAAAACGTAGCTACTGACGCCGGTTCGTCGACGGACTAACGAGAGAAACATCGATGAGCACTATTTGGAGTACGGCCCGGCGCTTACGAAACCGAAACAGTACTAACGAGAGCGTGGAATATTCAAACCGTTGGATATTCGATTTTGCCAAGAAGGTTTGTCCGGATTCCGTCCCGGCACAGAAGATCTACCGCGCCGCGTCCCCTCACGATAACGCGAACGAAACACCTTTTTCGATGGTGGAGTTCTCACTTGCTCTCTTGTCGTGTAACAATAAAGCTCCAGGGCCAGACAGAATCAAATTCAACTTGTTCAAGAATCTGACAGACTCTGCCAACGATTGTCTTGCGTTGCTCTCAACCGATATTCAAATGGCCTATGCTAGTAAAGAGCAGATGGCATCAGTGTGCCTAGATATTAAGGGGGCTTTTGATTCAGTTTCTATCAACATTCTTTCAGAGAAGCTGCACCAGCATGGTCTTTCAGCGACTTTAAACAACTTTTTACTCAACTTGTTGTCGGAAAAGCACATGCATTTTTCGCATGGTGACTTATCGACATCACGATTTAGCTACATGGGCCTTCCCCAGGGCTCATGTCTAAGCCTCCTGTTATACAATTTCTACGTCAACGACATTGATGAATGTCTTGACAACTCCTGCACGTTAAGGCAACTTGCAGGCGATGGCGTGGTGTCTGTTACGGGACCCAAAGCTGTCGATCTACAAGGACCATTACAGAATACCTTTGTCTGCTTGGGCTATTAAGCTGGGTATCGAATTCTCCACGGAGAAAACTGAGCTAGTTGTATTGTCTAGGAATCGTGAACCAGCACAACTACAGCTTCTATTAATGGGTCAAACTATAGCTCAGGTCTTCACAGTAAAATATCGAGGGGTCTGGTTCGACTCGAAAGGTACTTGGGGATGCCATATTCGGTATCTGAAACAGAAATGCCAACAAAGGATCAACTTTCTTCGTACAATAACCGGAACATGGTGGGGTGCCCACCCAGGAGACCTAATTAGGTTGTATCTAACAACGATACTGTCGGTACTGGAATACGGATGCTTCTGCTTTCGATCCGCCGCGAACATACATTTCATCAAACTCGAAAGAATTCAGTATCGTGGTTTGCGTATCGCCTTAGGGTGTATGCAGTCGACCCATACGATGAGTCTCAAAGTCCTGTCGGGCGTTCTCCCACTGAAAAATCGGTTTTGGGAACTCTCATATCGATTGCTCATTCGATGCGATATCTTGAACCCATTGGTGATTAAAAATTTCGAAAGGCTTGTTGAGCTCAATTCTCAGACCCGTTTTATGTCCCTCTACTTTGATTACATGGCGCAAAATATTAATCCTTCTTCTTACAATCCCAACCGTGTGCATTTCATAAATACTTCTGAATCTACTGTTTTCTTCGACACATCCATGAAAGATGAGATTAATGGAATTCCGGACCACATACGCCCACAAGTGGTTCCAAATATTTTTTATAATAAATTCCGAGAAGTCGACTGTTCTAAGATGTTTTATACTGACGGATCAAACCTCGAAGGGCCACTGGCTTCGGTATTTTTAATAAAAAGTTCACCGCCTCCTTCAAACTCAGTGACCCCGCTTCAGTTTACGCCGCAGAACTAGCTGGTATTCAGTATACCCTTGGAGTCATTGACACATTACCCGCAGACCATTACTTCATCGTTTCGGATAGTCTGAGTTCTATTGACGCTATTCGCTCGATGAAACATGGAAAGCATTCCTCGTATTTTTTGGGGAAAATACGGGTGCTACTGACTGCTTTATCTGACAAATCTTTCCAGATTACCTTGGTGTGGGTCCTTTCTCATTGCTCCATTACGGACAATGAGAAGACGGACTCCTTAGCTAAGACGGGTGCCATTGAAGGTGACGTTTTTGAAATACCAATTTGCTTCCACGAATTTTTCAGTTTTACTCATCAGAGAACCCACTAAAGTTGGCAAACCTCGTGGAGCAATGGGGAGCTAGGAAGGTGGCTACATTCGATAATCCCTAAGGTATCGACGAAACCTTGGTTCAAGGAGATGGATGTGGGTCGTGACATCATTCGTGTGATGTCCCGACTCATGGCAAACCATTATACGCTGGATTCACATCTCCGGCGTATTGGGCTCGTGGAAAGTGGTATCTGCGCTTGTGGCGACGACTATCACGATATCGAGCACATTGTCTGGGCGTGCACCGAGTACAGCTTCGCCAGGTCTCGGCTTATGGACACCCTGCGGGCCCGAGGAAGACCACCCAACGTTCCGGTTCGAGATGTGCTGGCAAGCCGCGATGTCCTCTATATGTCCCTTATATACACCTTCATAAAAACCATCAATATCCAACTGCCCCTTTTTCCTTATCATTCTCAGAAGCGCTCTCTTCCACCTGTACCATACACCCACGATGGTTTGATGCGACTCCAAGGCGACACAAAACATCCCTGTCGAATGAGCCAACAAACACGGGACCTAAAGCACGAACATCACACGCACAACCAGGTATGGGAAAAATACATTCGAAATTCATTCATCTGTATTCATCTTCTGATACATCTCATGCTACCAACCGTTGTGTTTGTCTCACGAAGTAAACGCCAGGAAGTATACACTGAGCTTGTTGCAAAGCTCATTAACGATAGCAGCTGTGCGGCACTCAATTGACTCCCGTTCGTTCTAAGTCGGAGAGCCTCTCATTCTCTCAATATTTTCTAAGAATGATGTTTGGACGTGAGTGAATCAGATTGGAATATTATTGTTTTGGTTTGCGAGCCACTCGATGAGCCTAATCTTGATTCAATCATCATATCCAATCATTGAATCGGTTTTCTATCCTTTGTAGAGGTAATATATGGGTAGAAGTGCAAAGGTAAAATAGCTCAAGATGCAGGATTTTTAATTTTTACATACGCAAGCTTATCGTTTAACGGCTAGCGTGACCTACAAGTTACTGACTTTATTTCGTCTGTATCATGTTGAAGTACTTTTTACTATTTCAGTAGGGGAACCGGGGGCAAGTCCGACACCCTAAGTGCAATCATTTTTCTAAAATACCACGATTCTCCAAAAATTGTATATTCTGTGCATAATGCTTGTTTAGATGGTTCTTAACAAGATATATTTTTTTCAGTGTTTCAAAAAATTGGATTCATTAAAAATTATTGGTTGCCAAAGGGAGAAAAATAACATTTTAAAAACGCTGCGGGTAAGACCGACACCCCGAAGTGGCAAGAGCGACACCCTTGTTAGCTTTCTTTTTGTCCAATTTTTCATTAAAAATGTGTTGTGTATGTGTGATAAAGTGTAATTATGTGTATATGAGTATGTGTGATGCAAATGCATGCTTTCTGGAATATCATCGCGTAGCAAGAGGAAAAGCATACGAATGTGTGGTGTGAATAAATAATGTTCAACACTTGGTTTTCTCCATTAATCTTTTCTAGCTTTATTACCGCTTGTGAAGCCATTCTAAGAAGTAAGATCCGTTCTGCAAGAAGAATATATCCCCTGTTACTAAGATTCATTCACTTAGAAGTAACATACCCTTTTGTAGTGAGCTATCCGGTTCGTGTTATGATTTTTCGGAACTCTGTTGATCAACAATCCGGCAGAATAGATTAGAATGTGCGGCAAAATACTGGTAATTGTCAAAACTTTTGTGCTGTTAAAACCTTGAAATGTTTCAACTAAAAATAACATCCAAGTGCGCATCAACTTTGCTTTCGCATATTTTGTTTATTTTGTGACGTTGGATGAATCTATATGGCATATATGTGTCTCGAAATACTCAAAATAATCGTACTAATGATATCCTGTTATTATTGTATGATTTAAAATTTGATATCTGGGAAAAGTTATGGGGTGTCGGGCTTACCCACGGTATCGGACTTGCCCCCAATTCCCCTATTCATTAAGCTGTCTATCTTTTGTGCAGTTAAAATATTATCGTTACAGTTGAAAACTGGAAAATCCTATCAGCGACAATTTTTTTCTCTTTTGTTCAATGCTAATTCACGACGTCGGGAGTAGTGTGTTCTATTGCTAAAAACAAAAGAAAATACGATTGTGTCTGGTTGGATTTTCCAGTTTTCAACTACAACCACAATATTAAACAATGGCTTTGGATATCATGACGTACATGACATTCAAGGTTATAAAGTTCAAAAATAGTGTACGAGGTGTTATAACGACCAAAGGGTAAATTTGAAAAAAAAATGCATCAAAACATCTAAAATGATCCCAACGGAACATACCTGTAAATACTATTAAATCCTAGTCAAACCAGCCACAATCAGTTTTAAATGAAGCGATGAGCCGCGATCGGTTGTTTTATTTGATTCGAAATTCTGACAGAAACCTCAAGCCAGCTTAAATCCTGAATGTACTTTACTGGAATGAAACCAGCTTCTTCGGTAACTACCGATCGAGGTAACCCCATATAGTTTAAAAACTCTTTAATCGCGTATAAACACGCTTAATTGCTAAATTGGACAATATCTATTGACAAACTGAGTTTTATTAGATTCTGAGATGATTATGACTTTCATTGCTTTAGTTTTCGACAAAAATACACTAAAAAAATCAGGTTGGACAAGGAAAAGTTTGTTTCAAATACTAATGCCCAACTAATGACTACTAAATGCCCAATTAATGACTAATTTTGCGAAAATAACTCCTACAACATTTTTTTGTAGGATTTATCATTTTTAGACAATAGCCATTTGAAAAAAATTGGTTAAAAAAGTTTGACCCTCTCAAAAGCTTGTCTAGATTATTTTTGGAAAAAAAAGTATGCAAAGTGGCTTTTTGTGACAAATTTCTCATGTACAGAAAGTTTCATTAAAATCTGAGAGGGTGCTGCCAACATTTGTTCGAGTTGGTGCGAAATTCGTCATATTATAAATGGATATGTCATAAAAGATGGATGAACTGACCTGACCATTAAAACGTTTCTGTTGGAAAAGCCTTTGCACTCCGTAACACAATTAAAACTACTTTTAGAAAAATACTAAAACAAGGTGGTCTAATTCTTAAGGCTAAATATCATCAATATCAAGTATATCATGTAGAGCTTTTTTCTCGGCTTGCTTTTTTCATCGTAGGACTTATCGACTCTCCAAAACAAGGTTATTGGATGCGTGGTACGCAGTTTTTGAACACACCCTTTTATTTTTACGAGCACTAGGGGAATTGTGGGAAAAACCGACACTGTAGGTAAAACCGACACCCCACAACTTTTCCTAGAAATCAAATTTTTATTCATTTCATAATGATACAATATTATTAGTACGTTTATTTAGAGCATTTGAAGAAAAATTGGATTTACGTTAGTGCACCGAATGTCATAAAAATTAACAAAACATTCGACAGCAGCGTTCATACTCGTCTGGATGTAAAATTTCGTTGGTAGATTTTAAGGTTTTAACCGAACGAAAGCTTTTCAAATCACCCCATTTTTCAGTACCTATTATTATCGGCCTGTCCTATGATCAACTAGGTGCATTGAAGACGAGTTTGAAAAATTCAATATTTTTAATTGCTTTTATAAAAAAATGTGCGCTGTTGGGGTAAAACCGACACCCTATGGTTAGGGTAAAACCGACACCCTGTTAAGATGGTTGTGTATAGTTGCGATTCATTTCAAAATACTGGGGATCTTTGTGACACTTCAATTAGCCTATTAGAACACTATAGTATTAGCAGAAACACACAGAAATACTTTTATTGTGTTTATTTCTTGTAAGTCTCTTTAAAAATCAAAAAATGGAATTTTTGCTTATCTGATTCTAACGAAGCTTTTGCTATTTCTGCAAAAAGGTCATCAAACCGAATTTATAATGTTCTCTTGGTTTGTCATAGACGAATTTTATCACAATGAGACAATGATATTATGTATACTCCAATAGATCGTGGATGATCAGAGTCTGAAAAATCAAATCTGAAAAAGATAGTTTTACTAAGAAGTGTGTGTGTCACTTACAAGTGAATGAATCCAATTAGCAGAACGTAGAACGCTTGAAAATCTTCTCTTATGAAATAAAATGACACTGGAGGTTGCAATGATGTGCGCAAGGATTATTTGGAAATACTCATATCAATAAATAATCCTATAGCATAAAATACTCTTATTTATAGTACTACGCTTTCGAACTTTCTTCCCCTCACTACATGATGAAGCAATAAAAAGCACATATTTGCATCATACATACTCACACTTTATTAATCAAGCATATATCTCATGTTTAATAAAGATAAAGATTTTAATAAAGTGGAGAGAAAATAAATTAAAGGGGGTGTCGATCTTACCCCTATGGGGTGTCGGTTTTACCCGCAGTGCTTACAAAAAGTCACTTTGTTTTCCAAGTTTTACAACCAATATTTCTTAATGAAATTAATTTTTTGAAGTGCTGAAAAAATTAAGTCTTGTTAAGAATTTTCTGAAGAAGAATTCTGCATAAAAATTATAATTTTATTGGTTTTGTGGCAACTTAGAAAAAGTGTTAAGCTTAAGGTGTCGGTTTTAACCATAATTCCCCTACATTCATTTGCTTTCACACATAAATAACGAGCATAATCAATAACAATAAATCAAGGAGTTACCATGATTTTGCGAAAAAAAATTTGACGTAAAGTAGCCCCCTTGTGGGGGTGACTTTACGCCAATTTTAGCTCTTTAGATTTCACGTTCAATCTTGATTTTCCAAAAGTTCTTTTCAATGACTTTGGAGGTACTTGTGCCATATGTAAAACATCGAACAGTTTCAAATTTGAAGTTGCGTGATCGTAGTTCTTGAGTGTAATGTACAAAACGTTCTATTTTTGGCGTAAAGTAATCACCGATGACGGTATTTCAAAACCCACTCGTCAAACTCGTTCCAAAAACAAAGATAATTACAAAAATATTGATATCCGTCATTATCCCGACGAACTAGTTATGAAAAAAAAGTTCAACAGACGTATTTTTGGAGTCAATACGTTTTTATGTACAACGTATCCAACACTTAAATTTATTTAGCGCAGCTCTGTCTACAAATCAATATAATCTTAACAATAGCAAAACAAACTTTAATTTCGTTTTTACTCTTAATTTACTATAATAAACAGCTGTGCTATTGCTACTACGAAGGGTGAGGAAATTAAGCTCCGTAGCGGTATAATGAATTTGTTTATATAAACATCGCGTTAGCCTTTTAAAAGAATTAATTTTAAATTTAACAATTTCTATCGCTTTCCGAATGCGACGATACTATCTCAAATCATTCCCAAAAGCGACGTCCAGTCCTTGCCTATGAAGCAATGATTATTATAGACGTCATATGTCACAGACACAGTATTCAAACTGTGCTATATTTTCATGTAATTTCCCGGCTTATAATCACCAAAAGGCTTCCGAGCCGAACAAGAAGTTTTAAGAAAAATCTGATTCCTACAGCTCTGCGTAAACGATATATACAGCGCCTCATACTTATTATTGGAATTACATACAAGGAACCCTCTCAATGAGTCAACAAATGCATTCGATGAGTGAGCGAATTTTGATTCATCCAGAATTGAAGTCCTGCCTGTTTGCTGACGTTCGGTTCGTTTCAAGTATTTTTTTAACCACTCACTTACATAATGCGTTCGCTGACCGTTCGGAGTGCACAAACATGGTGGTTGAGAGAGGATTCATCGCATTCTCTCATGGTTCGTTGCTCCATGCTCACTATGACGATTGTGTGCGGCTGAACCAAGGATGAATGGCTATCAGATGCAATCAAACGAATGAGTGAATTTTCCCATGCCTGCGCACAACTCGAAATGTAGCCGATCAACATTTGAGCCGCACTACGAAATCGTCTGGAGAGACCCCTGCCATCTTGAAAACGACCACCCGGCGTCCCAGTACATGATTCTTCCTGATGAAGGCCACCCTGATTCTGTAATCCATCCGTTGATCTCCCGAAGGCTGAAACTGAAATAATGTTCTCCCCTTGCCATCTTTGTCCACCCTACTTCCACTGACTCTTATACACAACACCCTAACAACCCTCCCCCCCAAATGTCTTCACGAAGCATTTAGCTCTTTTTGCCTTTTCTAGTTTTAACTATTATATTATATGATCTCGTTGAAAATGCCCAACTCTACTACCACATAAAATAACTCTAATTAATGTTCCCGAATCTTTACAAAATTTAATCACACCCTCTAATTATTTCTACTTTTAAGATAGTCGTAAAAATTTTCCCCCTTAGTTAAACATGTTTTGCTCCAATAATCTCATTGCTAAAAATGTCAAACCATATTGCCATAAAAACTAAATGACCCCCTTATCTTACGAAAATTATATTACCCCCTTATGTATATGTATAGTTATAAATGCGCCTTAGTTTAATTTCAAAAATCAATAGGTAATCCCCTAGTTTTAAGTAATTTAAAATGTAAAATAAAACAAAATTGACACCTTTAAGCTAACGCAAACCTGCCTTATCAAATAAACGAATTGAAAAAAAAATTGATCAAACGTTGTTGGCACTTTAAAAGTTCATTAATTTTTTTATATTTTGTAGCACCGTGTAATCGATGACTGGTTGAACTTCAACAAGAACGTCGACAACGCTCTCGAAAAATCGACGAAAGCAACCAACGCAATAACGAGGATCATGCCAAACGTCGTAGGCCCAATAAGCAGAGATGCGACGCTGAAAACCAAGCTGAACCGCGAAAAGCTAAATAGGACGTTCCGCCTGATGGCTGTTGCGAGCGCGTACAGAATAACATCGTCGGAGTATGCATTATCGCCGGGATGATCCCATCTGCATTACCCTGGTGGAGGATATGGAGTGCTTCAATCGGAGAAACACCAGAAACGTGAGGAAGATGGTGAGAATCGATTCAACGGTGAGGTAGCAGAGGGAATGGAACAATACGAAGCATCTACTGGCTCATCCCAAACCTGTCGATGTGTGTGTGTGGTTAAGTCTAAATCCCACTGCCCGGCAGCGGTATTATGAAAAAAAGTTTTCTGCATATGGTCCAATCACCCCATGCAAACAACTGAATTTCGGGATGTACTAGGTTAGCAGGTTACCGATTTTGCAATGACCCATTTCAGAATAACAGAGACCTAGCGGTACATTCCGAGCCCATTTTCCCGTCGGCAAGCCCCGCTCAGTTATAATACGTGTACCATTATGATACCAGTATTATAACCAAACTTTCGATTCCTTGCCATGAATGCGTGGGCAAGGAATTGACGCGTATTTAGAAAAGCCAATTTAATATGATTTGCACAATTATTGAATTAAATTATTATAGCAACGTTTCGGAAAAAAATACTCATCTATTTTTTACTGCGGTTTATCCGTTGATTTGACCATCTTCAGTGGATTCGGCAGTACAACGCTTCTGTAGCTCTTTGAGTTCAGTATTTTAGTATAATTTCACGCTAATTCACTTTGATTTTCGAAACCAATCACAAGTTATATTTTTTTATATTTTCAAAGGGTTTCAAGCACGATAAAATTATGACAGTGAAAAATTTTCACCTTCTATGCCGACGGTTGCTACGATTCCAATCTCATCCCAAACCTGTCGCTGTGTATCAATAAAAAGCACGAAGAGGTGAACTTCCATCACGAACCGATGAAGTATCTTCATCGGTTCGTGCACGCAACGTCACCATTGTGCCCCGAGTGTAAGAACCGGAGAATGTGGTCTTTGAATGTCCTAGGTTCGAAGCGACGCGCAGAGAGATGCTTGAAACGGAAGAATCGGACATCAACCCGAATAATATCATCTGCTGAATGACAAGCGACGTAAACACCTGGAACGCGGTTGACAAAGTGGTGATGCAGATCATGACCGAATTACAGCGGAAATGGCGTGATGAACAGCAAGCGTTGGTTTCGGGAGAGCAATCACCGCCGAGAAACTCTCTACCGGAGTAGGCTGGATCCATCGTCGGAGACCAAACCGAGTAGTTCGCGAACAAGTTGGGAGCTCAACGAGGTACTAAATAGTACAAAGAAGCCAAAGGGCTCAGTAAATTGGACAGACTGATGTTTGCGGTCAGATTGTCCTCGTAGGGTAAGAGCACTAATTTTCGCTTTCCTACTGCCATACAGAATTTTCCACGTTGTGTCGATAGTCGAAAACTGATAGTGTGTCAAGGATGTGTGCTGTAATCCTACTGAAAGAAGTAATTACTTAGTAGTTGGATTGGAATGTTTGCTATACACATGAAAATAACCTCTTTCCGAAATAACGCCGGGGAGAAATCAGGTTCGGTACAAAAATAGTTGTCTTAGCAGTTCTCTGAGTTGTTGGTTTTTGTACATTTTTTCCTGATCAGGGAATTTTTGAACATTTTTTCTGCTCTCTAAAAAACACATTTTCCAATCACAACGAATTGAAACGAATTCTCGGCCTTCCGTTCCTCGATTTTTAGGGAGATTGCGTAGCCTTTCCTTATATGAGAAAGGCAAAAAAATTCTATCCTAAATGGTTCGAAGGTTATGATTTAGTTTAATCTAATAAGACAGAATAGGATAGATAGGACCTATACTTGGTATTTTTCAATTATCTTTTTCTATATTATTTTTTTTGCAAATATTTTGTGCTGGATAATATCTGACTTTGATATAAGAAAAAATCGAAAAAAAATAAATCTTTTTGATCCTATTTTGCACTTATTTTGCATAACATGGTTAACTAATGTAAAAATACAAGCTTCAAGAAATTTCCTATGTTAAACAGATAAAATTGGTTCCTTCAAACTAAATGAAATATGCCGTGTCAAAGAAACAACCTATAACAAGTTACAAACACAGTTACAAAACAAATTGAACGCACAATGAATTCATTCCTTTCGACCACCGCCCTTCGAAAATACCAGTCGCCCACAATAATATTTCTCTCATTATTTTTCGTTGGTAAACATTTCCGGTTTCCATTTTCCAAAGAAAATTGAAAGAACACTCACTCGAATCTGCACGTTTTGCGAAAAACATTCTCACACGCAGGGTATTAATCAAACCCCACCCGTCCCTGCAATGCATCGCAGTCAACAACGAAACGGTGCAAAGTATCGCGTCGGATAACCAGCAAACGCCAAACCGAACCAAGTCAAACCACACCACAATTCATCAAGCGTTAAAGGATCCGTGATCCGAGAGCGCCTGACGAACCGGGTTAAGGTACAACACCAGTCTGCATCGGCCGTGGGGCGGGATGACGGAAAAATATGGTTTACGATTATGATTGTCATATCGTTTTCACTTCGACGCGAAACGATGTGTTTTATGTGAGTGTGATCCAACTACACCCCCCGCAAACTCGATGACGCTTGGCCGGTTCGGTTTGTATTTGAACCATCCCACTGGAGTTTGTTCGCACCGATCGCTCAGAAGCTCAGTTCTCCGGCGGTGTCTGGTTGATTCCGGGAGTCGTGTGGATTTCTATTCTCCAGCCACAACAACGACACTACGTGCCAGGGAGAGGTGGAGAGGAATATATGTCATCAATTTTACCAGCGTCGAATATTTGTCAATAAATTTTAGATCAAAAGTGTTGGGATGGGGTTTCATGAGGCGGTGCCCGAAGGATGTACGATATAGATTACTGAACGGCGCTTGGGCATCGTATCCTTCCGGCATAAATCGTTCTTTCCCATCAGCAACAGCCTGTATTTCATTCGAGAACGAAGAGTATCACCAAATAAGAAAAAGATAAACAAATTCTGCCTATCCTGACGAACTCTCTTCGAAAGTGGAACCAAGTGTACCGTTGACAATGGCACAGGGGGCTGGAAATGCTAGAGCAAAACCTTCCACCCGACAAAGGATGGCTGAGAACTGGAAGATCGTGGCGGATGTGATTTGGTTATAATGTGCTTTTCGCTGCCATTTGTTCCGCCAATAGCATGCAGATGTTGTTGGTCGAAGGTCGTTACGAAAACTATAATGATGCTCCCATAGTCCGCCAGCTCGGTTCGGTTTTGGACCGTATTTTGTGACAGACTGACTCGGACGAGGAGTGGTTGGCCATTTGGCTTATGATTTATCTGAAACTTGATGGATGGATGGATGGACAGATAGATGATAGTTGAACAGCCGGGAGTGGGCGAGATTTATTCGAGCGTGTTTGATGGCGATCAATTGCTTTATTTGATCCGACCGTCAAATGGAGTATGGGTACCATCGAGAGAATTTTTGAACAAAGACGAGACTACCATAACGTTCTTATTATATTTAACTAACTAGAACAGACTGGACAGTATTCGAGGTTCGATGTTTTGTTTGTTCTTCATACATTCTGGTACTAAATTCGAAATGTCATAATGTGTGAGGCATTTTTTGCCTTTTTTGCAATAATACGATTTAATACACTCAACAGTGAAATCGTACTATTTCTTACAGCTTATCAAAATTTGAGCTTTTGGGATTGTGTATTGCTTAAAATTATAGGAGTCGAACTCCTCCTGCATTCAATTTGAGACGTAATTTACTAACGAAATGATTAAATATATACACTAGACTGCCCAGAAAAATACCTTTTCTAAACATGTCATCTACACATACCACATCGTCTGTGTAGAGAGTGAGTATTAGGTTGGGATAAAAAATAGAATTCTAATCCGAGCAACTTTATGGGTACCATTTGGGTCCTAGAACAACTGTGCAAATTCTTAGCTCGATCGGTGAAACTATATTTTTGCACCCACTGTTTAAAGTTTACATGGGATTTTGGAAATGGAAATCGACTTTTTCAAAATAATTCATCCAAGAGACACCAGTGCTTCATAAAAATAAATCGATGTGAAATTTTTATAGGAAATTTATCAAGGAAACAAAGTTTCCGAAACCGCAAATCGATTTGACGATTGTGGAAAGAGTTATTAAGCAAAAATTGACTGATGCTCTGACGGTTGGAAAAATATTCATTTTTTCTAGCACCAAATATATAAAAATTTGTTTTGTTGACTTTACATTATAATTGGAAAATAATTTTTACCATAATTCTTGTTTATTGTTTCATATTTCAAATCTGGTAAAAGTGGAATGTAGATGAAGAAATTCTTTATCGAGTGCTATCATTAACTCATTTTTTGATGTTTTGCGACTTGGTCCGGTCTGACTTAACACCGACCATATATTCTAAACAGGTTAAATTGTCAAATGTACTAAATATTCTGCACAAACATAAAAGCTAAAAGAAAACGGTAGCGGAATTTGATTAACTTATATCGTTCATGCGAAATATTTTTTGCAAAGAATAAGCACTGGTTTATGTCTGAACTACAATTTGGCAAACTGCAGAAAGCACGAGATACATTGAACAAAATTACTTTATGAATTACTTTATATTTTTTTTCTTAATCCGAAATATTATGTTTGAATTCAAAAACAAGAAAATGTTTACATATTTTTAAGATTACTCAAAACTACTCAAGGAAACTAGGAACTATTTCATGCGAATTATATATTTTTTCCTTTTTTTTAATGTCTATAGATAGAAAGCTCCACCTTGCCCCACTTTTTTCTCTTCGTGTTTATAAAGTTAAAGGTCTTTACTAGTCACAAACAAAATTTCAGCTGCTGCTATCTGCCGCTCCTGGGTTATTAAAATTTTTGTGGACCATATTTTTTTAATATTTATGATGAAAACACTCTGTAAATGTCATGATAACATTTATCCTTCTTTGAAACTTTTTTTTATTGTATGTTTTAAAAGATTTAGTAATAACCAAAATTTTCCAGAGATTTTTTCATAAATGCAAAAATTAATTTTTTCTATTTTTTTAATTTTGTGTGGCACCATCTACATAGGTTATAGAGCATAAGTGTCTCTGATACCTATGTTTAGCATATCAAAACAAATAACTTTACTAAAGAAAACTTTTTGATAGGACGCCTGTATCAAAAGATAGAACTTCAAAAGTTTAAAAATTCACGATTAAAAACAATTCAAAAATTCACAATTAATTTGAAATTTTGTCGTGAGTTTGCTATTATAATCACGAACAACATTCCAAAATTGAAGGTTGGTCTGCTGCAGTTTTGAGAATTTTCTATTGAAAATCTTGATTTTTTTTTACAAGAACATTAAAGTATGTACTATTTAATACTCTAAAAAATGTTTAGAGCAAAAAATAATGTTAATTAAATATGAATGATTAGTGTAATGAGAAAGGCCATATCACACTGTTAGGTGGATATAATTATTTTTTTAATGTAAAATTCGGATTCAGCGACCTAAAATTGACTAAAGAAATATAGTTTTGTATCGATATTTGCATTGCATATATTTATGACCGCCTCTCTTAAGGAATGGAACCGGTGCTCGGACGAAGCTCAGGACTGCATTTTTCCCTTATCCAACTTGTCGAAATCGGCAGGGCGGGCTCAGGGTCAACGAAGTTAATCGCTGAACCTGCCCTGGCCGATTCGTCAGCCCATTCATTTCCAGTAATACCAGATAATGTTGACAATGCTTAGTTCTTCGACAAGCAAATCACCTAATATATAGTATGAAAGAATTGAAAATTCCATCTCAAACTGTCTAAACTCCTCAATAATATAACGTTGTTTCTAAAACATACAATAAAATCATGACTAAGCCATTAATCACGGCTCATCTTTTCCCACCCTGTAGGTTCTTGTTTCTGACATAGATACTTAGACGGACATGGCTTTTGATGACCAAAGCTATCAAACTGTTCGAGGCAGGCCAAAACAAGGTTCATTGGTCAGTGTGATGATTGATGTTTGTGCCTGTAGTTCCCAAGTAGATTAAGAGTTGCTGCAGATGCACGGGCTTCGATATTTATGATAGGAAATGTAAAGGCCCGAATTTGTGGGCGTTTTACGCACTTACTAGATGGAATATCCCAGTGCAACGTTCTAGGGTTAACTAACAAAACTATTTAGTAGTACTTTCAGCAGAGACGGTCGAAAATCCACCATGGACACAACCGTGAGCAGTACATCGCTGATGTCAAATCTGACTCGAAGAGTTAGCGAAGATTTCACCCCTGGCAATCTAGTACAGCATTATCTATCTATCTCCAAACTGTTCTCCGCAAATGTTCTGTGATATCGTTCTCCAGAAAAAAATATCCCATTGAGTTTGAATATAACTTGTCTGGAGCTCTTGTTTCCCGGGTGAGCTGCGTTAAGGATATTGGAGTGCTGTTAGAGTCGAAACTTACATTTAAGAATCACATTTCGTATGTTGTTGGTAAAGCATCGCGAAGCCTGGGCTTCATTTTCCGTACGGCTAAATCCTTTACAGACATTTACTGCCTCAAAAGCCTATACTGCTCTTTAGTGCGCTTTACGCTGGAGTATTGTTCGGCGGTCTGGAACCCGAATTACATGAACAGCAGCGATCGAATTCAAGGCGTTCAACGAAAATTTATACGGTATGCTCTTCGACGCCTGCCTTGGCGCGATCCTGTTCGTCTACCAAGCTACGAGAGTCGGTGTCAACTCATCCAGCTCGATACCCTTCAGCGTCGTAGAGAAACTGCAAGAGCCTTATTCATCTCTGGTCTTCTGTCAGGACGCATCGATTCCCTAGATTTACTAGAGTGAGTCAACATCCAAGCAAGGTCCAGAACGTTACGCGGAAACGTTCTTCTGAGAGTGCCGTTTCGACGAACTATTCAAACAGCTAATGCCGCTATCACGGGACTACAACGCCTCTTCAATCGTGTGTCGCACGTGTTCGACTTTCATTTGTCTCGGATATCTTTAAGAAAGCGATTCCTGCAGTTTTTTAGATGTAATTAGTTTAAGTTTCCATCATTGGGGCCTAGTGCGGTCTGTTGATGTGTGCGATAAATAAATAAATAAATCTAACGAATTCAAGGATCGAGAGCCTAGGAATGGAATGAGAAGGTAAAGCCTTGTGACATGCAGAGAGTGCCTTAGCTGACCTGTTAACCTATTCAGTAGAATTACTGAAAAGCTTTTCTATAATTTTGTAAAAGCCATCAGAGGGATAAATACAGTTTAAAAGTTAGTTTTCTGCGCTTTTGGCGACGATTCGTGTTTAAGCACAATTGTAACTCGATTCGAGTGTCCAAATTTACGTCCTATCGTATAAGCCAATTGTTTACACAAAGATAGCTACATTATAATCATTTTTTACATGTTGCCAGTTTCATCAAGCTTTCCAAGATTGATAGGAAAATGCGATGACCTTTTGAAACCGCATGAGCACACGGATTCTTGATTTTTCCAGTCCGCCATCGACCTCCGAAAACTCTTTTCCACTATCCTAGTTTCCCCCAGCAATAACACAGCATCAGTGAACGATGTCGTTGGATATGACGAAAGAGATTCAATATACCCACAACCAGAGAAACACCCGGAAAAGTGCACATATAAATTTTATAGCACAAACATGTACCTTCAATAATGAAACCAATTATCGATATAAAATTCCCTTCGATTCTGTCTTGTTCGTGGCCGGGTGCTTCAGTCGGAATAGCAGAGGATCGAATCATGATTTTTTGCCGCCTCTTTTCCCCATATGGCACATGTATGAACTCGTAGTGGGAACAGCAGCAAAGCAATAATGGGACGAACCAAACCGGGCCAGGACTTGAGCAAGTTATAGTTGGGTGCGGGCGCCTTCTGCACTGCACATCGGATCCCATTATCCTCATCGGGTTGTGTTTGCGGGACAGGATTTGGAATCATCACATGAAGTTGAATTTATTGGAGGTGCAGAAACGGGCAATAAAATTGATCGCCATAGTTTAGGGCACGTAAATTGAGCGAATATGGAATATGTGAAAGAACACCGAGTTCAGTTTCAGCCGCCCACATATCTGTAGGAGAGCTCACTTATTCGTTTATCATCCTGTGCATGCGGCTGACTGTTCGGGTGTGTTGAGCGGTGTGTGGTAAAGCAAGGTGCTTTAAATCCCGGTACCAAATCCATAGCATACCGAAAATTGAGTGTCAGAAAAGTATAACACGTTCACTGCTTCGTGATTTTGTGCTATCGATGCAGATTTATGTGCGATATGGATGTGAAATTTTTCGGATTTACGAGTTCTGCTGGCTTACAGGTGATGAAAAATGGAGGAAGATTTGGGTTCAGATTACCGGGTATTGGCTTCAAGAATTATTCAACAAGTTTAAGTAATTTTAGCTTGAACAGTGTTGAGAGATAGAATTTGTACCTACCGCAAGGCCAATAATTTCAACTACCTAGCTAGCATTGAAAAAATGGTAGAATAATTGAACTTCGAAATAAAACTAATAAAACCAAGTGTAGCCTAAATTCCCAGGGAGTCTATCGAACCGTTAGTAGCATTCCAGTGCACCAACATTCCTCCATAGTTGTTCAAGTGCTTCTCGAAAGCTGTCTTTGTGTTGACTTTTCAGACTGACGACATTTGCACGAAGAATTCCACGAGCTTTAACCGCCTCTAGGTTACGTTACCGTTCCTGCCAGTACACAGTCAATGCACAGATTCGATAGCTTTTAGTCGGATTATCTTTCCCTATGGGTGGTGCAATGTCCTTTTGCTTCCAACAAGAAGTCAGTAACATCCCCTTTGAATTATAGTCACATAAATGCAGGGAAAATCCACCGTCAGTTTATATCAGGATTATTTTTTGGTTTTAAAATTTCACTTTCTTCCATTGCTGCTATTTACGTTTAACAAGGTTGAACAACTGGCATCGAGCAGGACTGAGTGGTGTCCAGTAAGTTTGTGAATTGATTTTCGCCTTTTCCCTACATTTGGATCAGAAAATCTTTTCGATCTGTATCACGCGAAACACAAAATAGCCACGTTTTTCGCCGTTGGATACCACCAGTCCACAAATAGCCTCCAGCACTCGGGCTAGGAAATCCCCTCCAGATAAAATGTAATAGGCGCATTTTTTTATAAGTCATTTTATGTCTTGTGCTTTTACACAACATCCACATCAGCCACCCTCTCCACTTCAACAGGCTCTTTAGCATTAAATTAGAAAATTTGATTTACCATCCCAGTAGCTATAGGAAGGAAGTACCAATACATCTCCTCTTCGTTTGATCGATCCGGTTTCCCTCTCCTATAGCTCAGTTTTCGAGACTCAACGTATTTGTTCCTCACGGAAGCTACAATGGCGGTAATTAGGGTTCGTCGCGGTTGCGGTAATTACCGCAACCGCGCGGTATTTACCGCACCCGCACCGCAAAATCTGCGGTGCGGTGAGACGCTTTTTCCCGCAGATGCGGTGCGGGAAAGAGCTTTTACCGCGCGGTTTTACCGCAACCGCACCGCAAAAAAAAAATGATGAAGTGATAATTTTGATTATTCTAAATTTATTAAACAGACTGCTATTACGAAAGCTGTGTCCGAAATATTTTGACGGTATTATTTTTACGACATATTTTGGACTAGTTATTTGATATTTCTAAGTAAAAATTCACAAACTAACCATTTCAAATACATAAAATGCAAGATCCAAATAGAGACAAAATTTTTAGATCATTTAAAAACAATACATTTGTACTCTTAAATCCAATTTAAAAGTGCATCACTTCTCCCGATTTCTGTTGGTAATCGTGGAATTATAAATCGTTTTCGATATCAACTTTTCAATTGGGAATTTTGACTAACTTAAAGGAATTAGAGATGAACTAATTATGCTGGGACTTAAACACAACCCAAAGAATATAATTATCTTCGTCAAACCAAACGAATGTGGATAGATTAATTGGCAGTAAAGGATACACATGTAAGGAGGGGCTCTAAATTAGGATGATTATTCTATCATTCGTTCATCAACATCGTATTTCTATCTTCTTTGATTGCTGTGTAAATTCAATGTGAATTTTTCTGCAGTCAATTTTATTGGACTCTTTCTTAAAAAGTATGCTACATAACTTTTTTCGCGTACTTCGATTCAAATTTACTATAATTTTCTACCAAATAAGGTCCTAATATTTTTCAGTTAAGAGTATTTTGTAGCTTTTTGAAGCTTTTTTTGCCAAATACCACATAGTTTGACTCCCGTTCACTGCAATTGAAGTTTTTGCTTTTGGCTTATTGGCAAAATATTAGAGTAAAATACATTAAATGCTAGTACTTTCGAACTAGCCTTAGGAAAATTACACTTCATACAATTTTAAAGGGAGCAACCTTAGTTTGAATGAGAATACATTTGTTTCTTGAAGAATGCGGAAGTTAGAGTTTTGAGATATATTGTCCGTAAAACCCCCTATTTTTAAAAATCATTTCTGCTGTATGCTACAAATCATACATTTTTTGCAGTTTTTCTAATGTTCAATAATTCTGTACCGGTTGAGACCGGACACTTGATTAGATGTAATGTATAGAGCAATTTTTTGTCAAATATGGCGTCGTTCTTATTGATGAAATACAATATGTTTTTATTTCACTGTATTGGAATATTGCGCTACTATATAGAAGTACTGGTATTTCGACTTTAAATTTTTGTTGGTGAAATTCCTTTAAGAATGAAAGGTGGTTTTACTACGTAAATGCGAAAATAATACATTTTATTTTCATATGTCAAAAGCATTGAAAATATGAAAATTTAAAGAAAAAAATATGCAACTTCATTTCTTATTACATTTTTATTCCCCTTTTTTCAATTAACTGAAAGGTTGCTAAAATAAAAGTTTTCCTATTACTGCAGTAGAACGTTTTTGAATGTATAATGTTTGCCTTAAAATGAACGGAATTTTATTAATAGAAAATGCAAAAGTTGATTTTTTCATAAACATTACATTCTGAGGAGTCTATTAAAGTTAAATTTCGTGTGAATAAAAATAACATTTTATTATATACTGTTACACAAATGAACAATTTTCCAACACTATTTTTTTTAAAATATAAAAAATTTACCGCATTTACCGCATTACCGCGCGGTGCGGTGCGGTAAATAAAGTGCGGTTGCGGTAAGCGGTGCGGTTTTATTATTTTTTTGCGGTTGCGGTGCGGACAATCCATTTACCGCCCACATCCGCACCGCGACGAACCCTAGCGGTAATGCGGATAAAAATATTACACAGTCAATATAGCAGAAAGCAGAACAAAGAAACCAAGTAGAAGAATTTGCTTCCATTACAACGCACTGTATTTATAGCTCTATCCACCCAACGGTAATTTAGGAACCGCTACCGCATCACAATTCTAGAAATATTACTGCGATTCTCACATTTATATTTGTCTTGAAAAAATTTCAACAACTAGGAGAAATATAGCATATCACGGTGTCTTTGTCAATAACTTTATTCAAAAAAATCGGCATCCAATAAAACTTCAGGATTCGAAAGAATGGACTTTTCCCTTTTATTTCAAAGATTTTTGTTTAAAAAAATAGATTTTGCAATGATACTAGTTCACATTTTTGTCACTAGGTGGTAATATATACATTCAAATAATACTAAAATTGAGAATCTGCTGGAAAATTGAATTGTCTACAACTTTGTAGAGAAATATAAATTGATATAAAGTCATCCGAGAAAGTTATTAACATTTTATCTGTTTTTATATTTGCACAGCACAGAAAAAAATATTTTGTGATTTTAAATTTATTTTCATGCACATATTTGGAGCATGAATATAAATGTAAAATTATGTACTGCCACAAATACACACAACTTGTCGTGCTTTCTTCAACGAATTTTATTATAATTTTACACGTTTATTGGAGATTACAGTTTCGTTAAACGGGATACCAATGCACTTTAATGTATTTTTAATTCGATATTGCTGTAAAATAAATGACATGTACACTGCTGGCCAATAAAATAGGTGTGAGATAAAAATATATGAAATTTTGAGTTTTCTCTAAAAATATTGTTATATTCAAATCTTTTATAGTTAGGCGCAGTCGTAATTATGAAAAAGAACACTTTTATTTGTAAATTAAATGTTATGCTTTATTGTAACTCTCTCTTCTCCATGAAATCCAAAAAAGTACCTGGTCAATAAAATAGGTGTATTGTAATCCCTTGTATTAAAATTTTTCAAATCCAATGATTTTAAGACTTTATTATTTTTAACAACTGTGTAACCTCCCTTATTCGACCAAATTTTATCCATTCGTCTTGGCATTGAGTCTTTCAAACGCTGGTAAGTTTCCGTTGGCATAGCGTACCATTCCTTTTGAGCTGCTTCCCACAAACGATCCTTATTTGTGAAATTTTGACCGGATAGCTTCTTTTTAAGTACATTCCATAGATTTTCTATGGGCTTGATGACAGGAGATTGGCAGGGTTCGAAATTATAGTCACTTTATTGTCCTGAAATAATTCCTTTTCATACTTCGATGTGCGTTTTCGATCAATATCTTGCTGAAACTGACATATAAAGGCACGTTATCTTTTGCATAGGACTGCATGACATTCTTTAGGATATCCATCCTTTAGCCTTGCATTCGAATCTTGCGGAAAATAGAATCAGCGCCATTCCACGAAAAGCAGCCCCAAACCTCATTGTTCTCGTCTCCGTGCTTTATCATATTTTGCGTGTGTCGCAGATCAAACTCAAACTTCAAATCAAACCTTGGACGTGTAACGTTTTGTTGTGCATCGGAGGAAAACAGGTTTATTTTCGATTCGTCACTCCGAAGGAGCCATTTTTTGATTCATTCCGAACCAGGCCCATTAACGCTATTGAAAAGCAAATTGTATATTTCTTCGAAGGCTTTTACTTCGCAATAGTGAAACCTTCTTAGCAATTACTTCTGGAAGATTGGAATTTTACGGCCTACGGCGAACTGTTCTCGGACTTACTGCATTTCCAATTTGTGCTGAATTAGTCCTGGATCACGCGAATGGATCTGATTTCGCTAATGTTGCAATACGATGGTCAGCTACTGTAAATGTTTTCTTGGGTTTTTTGCGTGTCTCCTTTTTTCAAAGCTTTTAAGGTATTTGTAACGAAACTTTCGGAACGCCGAAGTGTATTCGTGATTTATTTGTACGTCTTATCTTCTTGAACAAAATTTCTTAGCAAAACTCGATCCACTTGAGTACAGCAAGCTGCTCGACCCATTCTATAACAAATTTTTGACTTATTTAACATTTAAATACATTTATTAGCACGCCGAATACAAACTTTGCCAAATAAATGGAATTATGTAACATAATAATTCGTTAACACACACTGGTTCACACACTTATTATATTGACCACACAAAAAAGCCTGCGGCAGTCTTGTTTCGCGTCTTGACAAAGATTGTAAATATAATCAGCGCCAACAACCCACTAGTAACTTGACAGATACCAAGGCTCTTGTGTGCGGTAGGTGTGATTAAGACTGTTTTAACTTGGTATGTGTAATTGAGAGAAATACAAAATAATCTATCACACACCTATTTCATTGGCCAGCATTGTAATATGACACGAACGAAAGTGTAAAATCATATGGTCAAAGCTTCTGTCTGTCACGTTACATTTTTACGCATATTTCATAAGAAAAGTCAGCAAAAATGATAAAATCAGATTCTATCCCAACTGCACATTATTAAGGTCACTAAACCGCACATTTTTTCTACAGAAAGTTATTTTCTATCATGAACGGTTTTCGTGTTATTTTCATTTTAATAAGTCTGTCACGTTACACAATTTTCGCAGTGAGTTTGGAGGTTGCCCGACTAAATTGAAAAAGTCTGTTCCGTTGGCCCCCAAATTTGCATGAACACAGTTTTAAGTTGAAGCTTGGAAAACAAGGAAGAGTTTCAAATATAGTTTTCATGAAGAAAAACTTTGTTTTCGATTTTATGGAGTATTCTCAATGATCTGTCACGTTACAACCAGAATCTGTCACGTTACAGTTCTATATTTTTATTGAAGCAAGCATATCGAGACAGTCGTGCACAAATCATCCTTGGTCTGGGAACTGAGTATTAACGGGAAATTTCATGTTTATTTTGAAAAAACATTCGTTTTGATGAACAAACGTGAATAACTTATGAAAAGGTCGTAATTTCACGAAGTAATATATTATGTCGAAAAATATCTAAAATAACTTTAAAACATCTGCATTTTGAAGCACAATTTTTCACGAGAATTTTGAATTGAAAAACCATTTTGAAATAATTTCTATAACTAAATTATTTAATGAATAAAATTAAATTAAAATAAAAAAATTAAAATTTAAAAATCAAAAGAATTTTTGAAATATGTTAAAACCTTTCATTGTTATTTTCTCCACAATACAATTATATTTTAAACATTTTTTATTTGCAATTAAATTTTAAACGTGTTATGTTTTTGCCTTTGGTATCTGTGAGTTATTTATTAAAAGGGCGAATTTTCTAGATTTACTGGAAATTATTAGATATTTTTGCTGAATAAAATTTTTTTTCTTAAGAGCATTTTGCTTCAAAATTATATTTAGTATTACTATTGAATAAGAAAATTATATTTATGACTGTCAAATATAAAGAAAATTAGGAGCATAATTGAAGTTAAAAATGCATCCTTACTAATAACTTCCTAATAATGTAATTACAGTTTCTTCAATTTTTAGGTTTTCGTTAACAAAATAATCATTTTTTCTGTGATTGCATTTTTAATATTTTTTTTTGTTTTCTCATTCAAAAATTTCACCAAAAAATATTCACACAGAAGAATTGATTCCCTAGAACTCGCTATCATATAGTTTTGCGATTTTCGAACAATAAATTTTGAAAGTAGTGCATTCAAGATCTGATACGCCCTTTTTAAATATTACTGTTAAAAACCGCCGTGAACAAACGATCCGTAACGTGAGTTCCGAACGCTCCCCATCTAGAACTGTCATCGAACCGATAAACGGAAGAACAGAGGAGAGAAAAGTGTAAACGAAAAAGCGCGGCAGCAAGCAGACCTGTTCGGAGCTACAGTAGTTTCCTGCTAATATAAGATTCATTGCAGTAAGGTGAGCAAGCAGTTCAAGTGCACCAGTTCTGTGGAAAAGCCGTAAGGAAACGACCTGATAAAATTAGCTCCCGCAGGTGAATCGACTGTGTTCCGGATTAGCAGCGATAGCGAGAAACAACAGTAAAATAGCAGCTGGTGAAATCGTGAGTTGAGCACACTTTATTTGTAAATTAAAATCTAAAATTCTGATTTGCCTCCATGCTTCTAAATTAAAAAACCTAATGTGAATTCTTAAAATTTATTATCCTATATTCTGAAATTATAAAACCTAAATTATGTATCAAAAATTATATAACCTAAATTAAGATGTGCAATTGAATAATCTAAAACTGTAACCTAACCTAACTTCATGCAAACGAGCATAGTCATGCCTATCGATATAATCAGAATTAAATACTTGTTTCGTGATAGGATTCACTACCGAGAACAGTGCAGTTGAACCATCTTGTTCCATCGCGGAAAATAGGAAATGATACTAAATGTAAGTTGGCATAATTATGTATGAATTCCTTCTAATCATGCAAATAAATTTTAGCTTTAAAGCTGTCCCTACTGAGACTGCTGTGAGGAAGTATTTTATTCTTCCGGGAACCCCGCGATCCGAACAATTACTATTGAATAAAAATTGTTTGTTTAATAATGCAAAATACTTAGTCTCCTATAAAGATGAAATGTAAAAGGTTTCATCAGAATCGAAGATGGTCACAATTTTTGACGTAATTGAATCAAACTTGATGGAATTGCTTCACAGCAGAAAACATTTGTCACATTACATAAGATCAACTGTGTTTTCTCAAAAATGAATAAAACTTTTTGGTTTTCACAATACAATTTCAAAAAGTAGACTCAAAGTAGTATGAAAAAATATAGGTTAGACATTGTATGAATGCTTTTAGTGTGGTCCACAAAGCTTTTTCGAATTTTGTATCTGTGACGTTACAAGTTATATGGTTTCCATTACTTCACAATTGAAAATAAGCATTTATCCATATTCATCTAAATTTTTCAAGCAATATCATCAAATTTAAATTCGGCTACGATGGAAAATTGTGGTTCCAGACAAAAAGTTGAAAATATGGATTTTGTGTACATTTTTATCTCCTTACGGTCTTTTAGTAATTTTCAGGTCATGCAAGTAGCATCAACAAACTTTTATAAATGACAGACATGGATTTTTTTCTGGGCTCACCATTCATATTTTTTAATATTAGAGGTTATATACATACGGAAAACAAACAGTTTGACGCAAAGTTTGATAAAAAAAAATTGGCCTGTGGTTGCCATTTTCGGAGCCTTGACCATATGCTTTTTGAAGCTCCCATTGAATGCATCTAATGCAACTTAATTTTCAATCAAATTTTTGATTCAAGCTTTGTATCTTTACATTCGTATTGATTTACATGTCGTTTAAATTTCATTATTTTTGGTGTGAGGGCTTACTGGTTAAAAACTCGTTTTGCAAGGCAGATTCACAAAAAATGTTGGGTTTAGTTGAACAGTATATTCAGATGAATTTAAGTATATACAAAGTCCCATTTTAGATGCAAAAACTATATTTTCAGATTCTGTCGGTTCTTGGGCGCCAATGATATTTTATGAATATGGAGGTATAGAGAAATTTTGATCAATTTTTTCGACACTGTTACCTTTTAAAGATGTTAATTGAAGTAGTAGAAAATAGATTTTATTTTCTCAATCATGTATTCATGTCTTCTTTATAATATATGTTTCTATTGCTCAATTCACAACTTTCTATTTTAATTAACTTAATCAGACAATTCGAGTCATTGTAACAAACAAATGGAGACCAACACCTCTTTCGGGTAACGGTTGTAATTTATATATCTACTTTTATATTGAGCTCCCTATTTTCGAACAAAAGACAAAACTTTTATTTATCATTGACTATTGCGATTTGTGTTCAGCGTATAGAAATTCCGGAATTTCTTCTCGAAGAGAATTATGACAGTATGCTTTGACATCTTTCTCCTAGGTTATGTGGAATGTGTTCCTTTTAAAGCCAAAGTGTGATTGGAGTACAAGAAAAACCTTGTAGGTATATCATTCGATAAACAGAAATCCTCCAATTTTTCGTAAATCTCATAGAATTATATTTTTTTTTATCATTTTTATACTAATTTATACACGGTCAATTAGGATTTTCAAGTGACTAAATATCTAATCGAGTTTGTTGAAATATAAATGTTTAAATTTAAACCAAATGTATCTTACAGGATGTTGACGGAAATGAGGTTGGTTCAAGATTATATCAGCCATCCTCCAGAATGAGGGTAGAAATGAAAAAGAAGAAACAAATATAGTTTTGACAGATAAAAACTGTTCCTTTTTACTACATTACCCAGCATCTTTGAAAAGAGTCCCAATTTAATAAAAAAATGTCTACTCTTCTATATACCTCCTTGGTCATAAGATATCATTTGTGTGTAAGAACCGGTGGAATCTGGAATTATGTTTTTTTCTGCTTTGTCAGATTAATCTGAATACACTGTGCAATTAAAGCAAACCATTTTTCACAAATTTGAAAAAAATTGAATTTGGCTTATTAACCAGGCTCCATGGAAATTTAAAATTTTGGCAAAATTTTAATAACTTTCCCGAACGATTTTGGATCGATTTGTATTTCTCTACATAGTTGTAGACAATGAAATTACCCATCCAATTTTAATAATATTTGAATGTCTATAGCAATACCTAGTGGAAAAAATGTGAAATAGTTTCATTGGAAAACTTAGGTTTTCAAACAAAAAGTCTTTAAAATAAAAAGTCGTTCTGGAGCCCCGACAGAATATTTTACTTTTGATTGTAAATGAAAGGGCAAAGTCCATTCTATCACATACTGATGTTATAGAAATGACGAATTTTGCGCTAAATTGTATTCAGAGTTGGCAGCACCCTCTCAAATTTTAATGAAACTTTCTGTACATGAGAAAAATATTGAAAAAATTCTTCTTCGACACCTACACTGAAAAAAATCGATTTTTAAAATTTAAAGTCGATATACATAAAAACCATCTTTGACTTGGACGAAATTTTTTTCCCAGATTAGTAATTGTGTTCCCTACCTACCGTCTAAAATTCAAGTTGGGCACTTTTAAAGAAAAAAAGTTATTTAAAAAAAAATTTCCTTGTCCAAATTAAATTTATTTTTTCAGTGTATTTTTGTCGAAAACTAAACCAATGAAAGTCATAATCATCTCAGAATCAAATCTTCTAACTGCTAATTGCCTGATACATGCAAAAAGTATCAGTAACGAATTTGTTATATATTCACAACAAACTTGAATGAGGACAAAGATGACCCATTAAACATCATCGATATAAGCGAGATTTAACTAATTACCACTTGGCCGTGTACGAAAAAGTATATTGTCTATGTACCCGTCCGGGAAGTAGATATTGACGGTGTAGTCTCCAACAGAGGCCTTAATTGTGAAGTATTGGATTCACTCCTTCAAGAATCCTTTGTTTCAACCAGTGAAAATTCTGGTTCGCAAGCAATTGCGTTCAGGAAAAAATCAAGGAATATTTGAACACAACTTATTTTCCATCAGCCTCATGTCGAACCTTTTGCCGAATCTGCTCTTTCAAACTTTGATCTTTTGGACGGGGCTAGCCTACCTGTTGTTTTGTGCCGCGAGGCATGAACTTATTGTAGAAACAAGGCACGTTTTGGAAAATGCATATGAATTATGTGGGGACAAAATGAAATATTCTTTTAAGGAACACTCCAATAATTCAAACGAGCGCTACGTCACCGACAACGATTAATTTATACGTTTCCTTGTACACTAAAAAGCGAGAGTCTGACCATCCTATTGTGGGAACATCTTCTAATGTGCCTATAAATTTCCGAGAGAGGAAGATCAGTTTTCTCTCCTAAGCTTCCTCGTAAAGGCCTGAGAGAGTCCCTTGAAGGGTGCTGTTACAAAACCGAAGTAAGTGGTTCCTGGTCTCGGTAATCTTAGAAACTAGCAAGAATTTCCACATGGGACATCAAAAACCCCAAGTGTCCTTATATTTCAGTCCCTACATTTTCCCCCAGGTTTTACACAATGCATTTGCATTACGATTAAAGGTCAGAAGAATCGAGTACCCGACGCGAACAACCGTGAACAGTCTCCTACCTCGTGGTGGGCAGAGATTGCTTAGAATTATACGCGAAAGGGACTTTTGAACGTAGGATCGCCCGAATTTTTCCCACGCGACGCGACGCTACAAATGCAAATGAAAAACTTGATGAAAACTGAAAAAAGAAGCTGTGCTGCCAACATCCTCTCAACAAAATTGATAGTTTTATATTTACCTATCAACTACCATGCCCACATCGTTACAGTTACAGGAGGCTCTCCGTTTGGTGGAGCATGGACTCTTTGTATTTCCTGGGGAAAACATGGGAGTTTTTGAGTACTTGATATGAAAAATCATAGCAGATTACCTTAGTTTGAATTTTTCGCAGTGCTCCATTCCGGGTAATGAGAAGGCGGATTAGAATCACAATGAGAATGTGGACATTCAAGCATTTGAAGTTTTTAAATATTTCATTTCAGGGAACGGAATCTCAAAGGTATCAACAAACCTTGGTCCGAGAGAATGGATGAAGATCATGACTTCATTCGGATGATATCTTGGGCCATGTACGATCATTTTACGTAGAAGGCCCATCTCCGGCGTGTTGAGGTCGTGGAGAGCGGTCTCTACGCTTTTGGTGGCGGTTATCGCGATATTACACATGTTGTCTGGTCGTGCGATAAGTATTCTAGTACCAGATCTCCGCTAAACGAATCCCTTCGGCTTCGTTTCAGTCCAGTCCGAGGTGCTATACCAAATTCGTTACTGATACTTTTTGCATGTATCAGGCAATTAGTAATTGGGAAATTGGATTCTGAGACGATTATGGCTTTTACTGGTTCAGTTTTCGACAAAAATACACTGAAAAAAATGCAGTTTGAACAAGGAAAAGTTTTTTTCAAATAACTTTTTTTCCTTAGAAGTACCCAACTTGAATTTTTGACGGTAGGTAGGGAATTACCTATCTTGGAACAAAATTTCATCCAAATCAAAGATGGGTTTTTTTTGTAAATCGACTTTAGTTTTTTAAAATCGATTTTTTTTAGTGTAGAAGTCGATGAAGATTTTTTTCAATATTTTTATTCAAAAATTTTACTAATTTTGTGAAAATCACTCCTACAACATTTTTTTTAGGATTTGTCATTTTTAGACTATAGCCATTTGAATAAAATTGGTGAAGAAAGTTTGACCCTTTTCTAGATCATTCTTGAAAAAACAAAGTATGCAAAGTGGTTTTGTCTGACAAAGTACAGAAAGTTTCGTTAAAATCGGAAAGGGTCCTGCCGACATTTGTTCGAGTTGGCGTGAAATTCGTCAAATGCCGATTTTTTTCGAATAAACTTGTTCTACCAAAGACACCGTGATATCCATAACACACTACAAGTGCAATCTAAGTTTTATACTATGTTTACACTACCGAGTAATAACATATTTGATTACTGGCCCAAAAGAACCAACCGTGGCTGGAGCTGAATGACTCACCTAACTTAAAGGAGCCAAGGAACCTAATAAGAGAAGTGGTGCAAGCTCATAATTCGGGTTTAAGTTGTCGAATTTCTGAGTGATCGCATAGCTTTTCTATATGAAATAATAAATTTAGATCTTGTACAGCAGATCATCTGCGTAAGTGTATTACTTTTCCACATAAATGAAAAGATAAACCAGCACACTGGAAAAAGCTACCAGCACAGTGGCCAGACCTGCCGATATATCGGAAGTCCTACCGATTTTCGGTTTCTCTACCGATTCACAGGCGACCAGGGGAAAACTACCGATATTTTCTTATTCTTACTTAAAAACTACCGGTTTTCATTGATTCTGGACACAGCCTACACCAACATTAATTTTTTATTTGGGTTTGGTCTGAAATCCAAGGTGTTCTGTGAATGGTCCAATGTTTAAAACATTTTCTGTCAATTTCTTCAAAGGGTTATTTGTCGTTTACGTGTTTGAGTATTTTTCAATTTAATGTCAACACTACGTTTTGGAACAAAAATACGCTAGCGCTACTGATACCTAGCGATAAACTTTTGGTGAGTCTACCGATATTAAGGAATTCTATCCTGGCTACCAGTTGCTGTCAGCAATGAATGACCAACCTAGCCCGCATGACAGCAACGGTTCAAAGTCGCATCGCCATATCTCTTCGAACAGTTTATTTCCAATTGGCTTTCATTGTGCTCAGTAGGCGGACACCCTTCACCGTTTCCCTTTGCATAGGTCGAGGTTGCTATTGTATGAGAGTATTTCGGGAGCATTATTTCGTGTCTTTTTGTGATTCATTAAAACTGCCCATGGCAACTTTGATTCCAAGAAAATAGCAGGAACCAGCGGCGTATCAAATGATGGATTTTATTTAAATGGTTTAATTGCGTGATATTGTTTACATCATCAACCTTTATGTATCCAACGGGGTACCCGGTACCTTTTTAGGCAATTTTCAACACTTTTGGGCAGGCATTGTAATTCTCTCTCACTCACGCGAGAAGAAGCTTATCCGATATCCAACTTTTCCGAGATAAGATGAGTCGCAAAATTCTCCGTCTCCACAAGTAGAATGATTTTCCGGATAAAATTTATTTGACTTTTTCCTTCTCACCGGAGAAGGTGATAAAATTTTAATTTCGTGGAAATCAATTAAAACTTCAAAAATGCATTTTATTACAAAGAAAAGCGGCAAAGAAGTATGATAGACTTGTTTTTTTTCGTGTTTTGGAATAGCGACAGCAAACAGCGTACGCAAAAAGGATACCGTGATAAACTCATTCACTCATTCTCCGGCTGTTTTATTTATCCGGAGAAATAACACGTTGTATTTATCCGGAGAAGTTTTGTGAGTGCCAATAACTTTTCGTGGTGAAATGTGAGTTTTATTGTTGCAGTAGCAAATTATCCGGGCGCATTTACTCATATGAGCGATAAATGCAATGCCTGCTTTTGGGTGTTTTGAGTTCAGGAACTCTTCTACTTTTAGACTTGGTTAAAATAAATCGGGTTACTTCATTTGGTTCCCGGGAATCCGGATTTCCGGAAGTATGTTCCAGTGCTGGGGTACTATTTGTTAATTTCAATGCCATACTATCAATATGGGTATCAAAATACTAGGAATTGCATCAGAGGGCTGTATCTCGTAGTTTTGGAACCATTTGGTGATTTAACTTCGACACAAACATTCCAGAGCAGGTTCCCCCGGGGCTGTGAGTAGCCGCTCCGGATTCAAATCGCTATACTGTCCCGTTACAATGAATAACAGACTTCCGAAACAATTTGAAGAGTTTTGATACTCATATTGCTAGGATATTATTAAAATTTACAAATCATGCCCTAGTACTGGAACACTACTCCGGAAAATTTGGATTGCCAAGAACCAAATCCATTCACCACAGAATCAAAAAGTGGAAGAGTTTCTTAACCAAAAACATCTAAAAGTGTCCAAATCGTTTAACGAAAAACCATAGCTATGAGCATGTCAATTTGTGGGTACCCGGATACACTCGGCAAAACCACATCAAAGTGCAGTTTAATGTGTGACACGGAGTATCATCTTGTCGAAATAACACTTTCGGCTTCATCCCGCGTCATTTTTTCTGCCATACCTTTTTTCCACCAAACCAAACACCTTGACACTAACGGGATGCTTTGTCAAGAATCGGGCACGGGATCGATGGTAAACATATCTCCGCTTGTGAACGAGGTCATCGAAAAGTTTCGCTTGAGAAAGTTTAATTCTTTCAGAGCTCGACTCGTAACTCCCGGGTACGCTTATTTATCATGTGCGTTTTTTTCAGTGCCACCAACTTCTCCCTGCAATCTTCCATGCTGTAAAGTCGCTGATCGCATCCTCAGGAAACGCACAGGATTAATCCCGATCTACCATTTGATGGTGATGGCGATAACTCTCAGAATCCTTGTTGAACTCGGACCTACTGTGGACACCTCCTTTCTTTTCATTGTCTAAAACCCTTTATTAGACACTTCTACCGTGATTGAAATTTTCTTGCGACTTTTGCGCGTGGGACAAATCACGAATACGCTGCCACTTTGTCATGATGCAACTGTCAAACTCAGTCATAACTAATTCGTTCTTTTCTATTCACAGCTTACAATAATGGTATTAGTTATAGCTAACAGGCATGCATAAAATAACAAGCTATTGTATGCATAGGTGATAAGGGAGTCTTTTTTGTATAGTGGTGCAAATAAATGCATACGGTAAGGGAACATCTGAGCCATTCCCATCAAAATTGCAAATCGATTGGACACGGCTGAAAACTGAAAGCTCATTAAGTCTCCTCGACAAGCCATCGGCGACAAGGTTCCATAGAAGTGGTTACAGCACACCACCTTGCGGAGATTCGCAGATACTCAATTTCCTAATATCTACTCATTTTAACCATGAGCCCAAATGTCGGTTGCTAAGCATTGAGTGTATCCAGTTCGTGATATATGAAGGTACTCTATGACCTCGTGTTGCTTCCAAAATGAATTCGAAAGACACGTTGTCAAAATCACCTTTAATATCGAGAAAACTCTCAAACATGATTATTTTTGTGAATAAGCTTTTTCAATGTTGTAGATAACATTGTTTAACATGGTGGTAGTAACCTTCCCCCACTGATATGCATGTTGCATTGCATGTAGCGGGTGACCCTCCAAGCTAACCTTTTGGATGGTGGTCGAATAAACGTTTCATTGATTTGAGAATGAAGGAGGTCATACTGATCGGTTTAAAGCTCTTTGCCTCCTCATGAGTGACGTGGCCACCATTGGGAATGAATTTTACAGTTATTTTCCGTCACGCTAATGGAATGTATCATGTTGCAGACTACAAGTAAGAACTTTTTTCGAAATATGCTTGAAGTGTTCAGATAATCTTTGAAGTAGAACTATAATGATTTTTACTTTTCCTGGAGACTTATACGGAGCAAATCGTTCAATCGCCTATTTGATCGATTCGTTTGTCACAATTCCACGAGCAAATGCCCTAGGATTAGAACTACATGACAAAAGCTCAGGGGCAGTCGTCAGTGATGGTTCCGTACAGCCTAAAGAATTGTATGTGTGTCAAAAAGACAGGTGAGTACCACATCCTCGTTAGATAGGTATTCACCATTAGTAGTCTAATTGAACTGACATGAAAGTTTTTGGATTTCGAAAGTAAGTCATTAAATCAACTGGTCTCGTTAAGACTTGAAACATTTATGTAGTGGCATTTTCAATCACTTCGCTGAGAGGATCGAAGGGCATTTCTGTATGCTTTGCGAGCCAGCTTTAATACCTCCGACCCATCCCTCCATCTACGATTTTACGCGCTTTTGCATAATTCTTTGAGTCGAACAAGTTCGGTATTTCATCAAGGGGTTCCTCTAACTCGAAGTGGGCTAGCCTCTTGATATGCTGCTACTATGAGTTAGTTTGTTTTATCCACGACCTCATCACTTAGAGATTCAATCTTCGAAAGATATCCATGAAACCTAGCCACCAAGCCCTCTTCGCAGAGGTTCCAAAGCGAAAATTTTAAATGATCAAAAACGATGTACGTATGATCAGATAATGACGGTTCGAGTTCATTAGGTACGAGCCAGATTGCTAACTCATGCGTAATACCGTCTGAGCAGTGAGTTACATCTAACACCTCTTCTCTCCCAGATCGTGCAAATGATAGGCCATTTTCTATATCAATTATATGCAGATTTGTGATACTTGAGTATTTCATCAATTGATATTGGAGCTGCCCCACATTTTGCATTTGAACCACTACCGATTATGAGATGGAACCTATTTCTGACACAGTATGATACAACCCTTTTGCAATCATGAGAAGATTTGCAATCAACAGTGATATTGAACGCGATAGCACAAATATTGAGAGTTGTGAGGTCGTGGAAATACGATGCTTGAATCAAAGCTATGGCAGCTTTTACTTCCTGTACAATGCGGGATAGATTCATAGTTAATGTATGTTTATGCTGAAGATTAATTTGCGCTACTCTAACCATACTCGATCACAGCACTACTCAATTCATCATCAGCGCTTATTGACCAGTAACTAGATGATACCAAACACGTTTCCTTATAATCGCCTAGAGCGAACCCTGAAATTTGTATTGGGGACATTACCATCCCTTGAATCCCACGATTTGCGAAAAAACAATCGTCCACTGTGACAGACATTCGCCTAACAGAGCAAGAGTAAGACTCACGACACACCGCGTGTGAGTGGCATATTTTAGTCCTGCCAGCCATTCAGTCCTCGGCACGGAGAAACACCTTAACTTGAGGACTCCTGTTTTCAGTCGCCTGTTACCACATGGGAGCAGAAACCAAGTGGTCCGATTCTTGGCTGAGATACTTTAACCTGCCAGATTCCACACGGCAACTTCCTAATTGATCACAGTCACAGCTGTTTTTAGTCTTCTACGACATGGGATGTGTCGATGCTTTGCTGGAATACTGCAAGACATTTCAGACGTCGGATATAATATAATTAGCACTCTAGTAAATCCGTAATAACTTATAGTCACCAACAAATCGGTTAGAAAAAATATTTTTGAAAAAAAACCTGATATATTTAGTCCGTCTTAAACTTTAGAAGCTTTTTAAACCGACTCTAACATCGATGAATTTTACAATAAAAAACGGTTTTAATCCACCTAACAGTGTGATGAGACATTTCTTATAACTCTTCGGATATTATATCGTTTGAGAACATTTAGAACATGATGCTTCGCGATGTTTTTGATAACACATACTACATGGGATAGTGGCAGGACTCAGAGAATCGTTCAAATCAGCATATGACAGCATCAGTGCTAGAAATTTCAAACCAAATCAATGTGAAAGCGAAAAAATGCCCCATAAAATAGACATACAAACGAATTATTGCTAGTGCTCTGTTAATAAAAAATAAAATATCTAAATTCCTCAATCAATGCATTGTGGTGGGAAAACTGCATTTTCCTAAAGGGGTTATGTATATTGTACTGAGCCAAAAAAATCGAATTTTTCTTTGAATCGATTTGAAATTTATACTTTACTCAAATTTCTAACGCGACTGAGAACTAAGAAATCAACGCTTTTTCTTGGAAAAAAGCGATACTAGCAGTAATACCATTCAAAGAAAATCAACAGTGAATATTTCCAGACTTGGTTTTATTTCTTAGAACTATTGTGTTTTTACATCCTAGATTGCATGATTCAGTGATCGAAACCCAAAACTTCATGAAGTATTTGAAATTATTAAATTAAAATTTGTGTTTGCTGTTGAAATTGATAAAATGATAGTATCGCCCCCTTGGCGATTGTTTACATTTTCGGTCCCACCTATCAGCATTGAAGTATCGCCCTTGCGTTTTTTTACAATACCAATTTTACAATTGGTGGGGGTTTGGTGAAAATCGATCTTACTGTCCAAACGGCATAATTCCGAAACCGTAATTTTTGAAGTTTTAAATTTATGCAGAATTATTTTTCAGAAAATAGTAACAGAGTTCGTGTCTTTAGCGAATTTGTTGAGACTTTATTGTAGTCATGAATATTAACCTGAGAAAATTCACCATACATACTTCTTGGACGATATACCGTCAAAATTATTTTATCAAATGGTGCGCTGTTTAACGTTTGTAAAACCCATCGAAGATACTAAACCTCCGAAATTGGCGGTTTCAAAATGATGTTATCTTGATCTTAAATTACTGTTTTTGAACATTTGACCTATACATATAATTGGTCATACAACAAAAATCAAATGCTCATCAAAATCGATCAGGACCTGCTAGAGTCGAATGGAAATCGTTATTTTTCATAAATTTCTCTCTACATTCGGAAAGTGTTATCCTCGTTATTAATCATATTACGTTTTCGTCTCAACTCGACGCATTCCCAAAATAAAAACCTGTTTTAATCCACCTAGTGGTGCAATTGTGCTTGTCTCATTTGTCCAGACTACGATTCCATGGCTGGTTATGTTCAATACAATGGTGGAAATGAATATTACATGTTCAGTACGATTTGCACATACGTACAATGGATCGACAGCCACGATCTTGAGATACTATGTGATATTGAAACATCGCTTAAAACTAGCGGCGGATCATGGAGAAAGATCCGGGAGGTCCAGGTCCTGCCGAAAATTTTCAACTTGTTAAGAAATTTTAAACTATTTTTAATTTTAAAGTAGCAACCCCTCACTGCATACTCCCTCCGGGCCGGTTTGATTGTCGATTTTTAGAGTGATTGCATAACCTTTCTATATGAGAAAGGCAAAAATGTACCAAAGTCCAAAAAAGTCAATTTTTGTCAAACATTATTTTTTTCGAGCTTACATCAAATCTCAATGTTTCATGCATTATAAAGTCATTTGGCATCAAAAATACAAATTTGATTCTGAAAATTTTTCATTTCATTTGTGAAAATCGATCCTGCCATCTCTGATTAACAGAGGTCACATTTTTTCACATACACACATACACACACATACACACATACATACACAAACAGACATTTTCCGATATCGACGAACTGAGTCGATTGGCATATGACACTCGGCCCTCCCGGTCGGGATTAGATTGACGAATTTTAGAGTGAATGAGAAAGGCAAAAACATTTTTAGCAAATGTTGAAAGTTATGCATTTTTTTGATGAGCAGTTCTATGTTTCATAGACATTACATCAATTTTAACTTCGCTTCTTATTAAATAAAGACCCTTATTACAGTACATCTCTACAAAAACGAGCTCGATTTGAAAATAAATCTGAGGATTATCATTGATTACAGAACTCTGGAATTTTCTATTGGAATGTTTTCAAGCAGGAATTTGATATTGATGCTATTAGACAACTGTGAAATCAAGACCAATAGATCAGTTACATATCAGGACCCCATTCCGACAATTTATCAAAAGTCCTCATGATGTTTACAACAACTGGTTATCAATCTACGGATCAGATAATTGTTATTGTAATATTGAATTAAATCAGTCAGCATCAATAAATTATCAACTTCAATCCAATATTTTTTTGGGTGATGCGGGGGGGGGGGGGGGGGTTGTATGGTGTTAAACCCAAAAACCTTCTCTTGGCTACGCCGTTTCTTGGAGTTATTTACTTCGCTTTCATTTTCCGATATGTTTCAGATCGATCCGATGGTTATAAGTTTGAGAAATTGCAGTCAGAAGGTTCGTACAAATGAACATTTTTGCACTGATAAGTTATCAAGTTCCTTCCAGACAACTTGGAAGTGTTCGGTGATTATTTCTAGCGGTTGTAGATAGTAAAATGAAATACAAAATTTGTTTTATCTTAATAATGTTTGGCTTATTTCAATGCATTATTACTATATTGAACAAAAAATAGACGACAAAGAGTAATCCACAAACAACAAGCCATAACTTTTAAAGTATTTAAAATAGATATTTGAAGCCTTCACTAAAGTTATTCGCAAAAGTAAGAGCTATAAATTTGCTGAAGGCATCATTTCGATATAATCACTTCCAAGAAAATTTGTGAAAATATCTCACTCATAGGAGGATTAATCTGAAAAAGCACAACACCAAAAGAAAGGGCATATTGCCTCCATTATATTCTCCGAAGATACTATTGACCTAAAATAAGCCGTTTTGGCGTTAATAATAGATTACATGTTTTTGGTCATATTTCTGGCAACGGGAAATGATAAAAATCTTTCGTCCGCATTTAATGTTAAATATCTCTTTTGATAATAGTCCGATTTCAACAATCTATAGCTTGTTCGAAAGGTATTCGTTAAAGCTGTCTAAAAACATATAAATTGTTAATCTATATTGTCAATTTCGGCAGATAATTCAAAAAAACTGCAAAAAACGCCATTTTTACGCATTCAAACATTCATATCTTGGAAACTAAACATCAGAATCAAAAACAAATTAATAGCGTTCATACTGTTTTTTAGTTCTTTCATTTAAAATTGGTTTGGAAAAGATCGGTTCAGCCATTGCTGAGAAACACGAATGAGAATTTGTCCGTTACACACACACAGACACACACACACACACACACACACACACAGACATTGTCCCAAATCGTCGAGCTGAGTCGATTGGTATATAAGACTCGGCCCTCCGGGCCTCGGAAAAAATCTTGAAAGTTTGAGCGAATTCTATACATTTCTTTTATAAGAAATGTAAAAATGTAGTCGAATGTTTACATTCTTATAAATTAAAGCGATTTTATAAGACACGGTTTGCCTTTCCGACTTTAATTTCGACCGCTCAATCGCACACAATTTAATTTTTCAATGAAATATGAAGTATTTAGGTACCGCGTGACGTCCACCGTTCTTACAAAGAGATTGATCTTTAACTAGAGAAAAAGTATGCGGAAAATAATAATATTCATGGAGTCGGGAATTGTATGGAAATTTGTCGGAGTATACCCAGATTGGAAATATATTTATAGGACGAGGTACAGGCATAAGAAGATTTTGATTCAATTGATTTCGGTTCGCTCGGTGCTTGCTTTTTTAAATGAAAGTCGCTGCTTCTGTGGATGCTCGGATGGCTGAGGGAAGGACTTCCCTTTTGTGTCAGCAGGACGATGTAAGTAAAGATCACTTCGTTCTATCGATGAATTGGTTGATGAGCGTAAAACGCACTTTCACAAATAATTTTGCTATGGAATTAAAATTGTCAGTAAAATGGTATTTGTATTTTAAATTTCAAGCCCAAAAGTAAAATATTCATCAACTAATTACATGACGAACATTTTACTCTCACTTTCCCCTATACTCTTGATTTTTTTATCTTTTGGATGGTCCTTTTACCATTATGTGTACATTCTTTCCCCAGAGAAATGTAAATCTGAGTATAAAGATGAACCCGGGAAAAGCAGGAAAAAGTGAATTGGGAAAGATGTTTAAATGCATAGCAAAAACATGAAGTAAAAGTGAGCAGGGTCAGTGAATTGGAAGTTGATTGTCCATTTTGTAAGCCTGAATGAGTCGGAAAAGATTTCCGAAGACGTTGTTGGTATTGGATACTCCTCGGTTCCGTCTAGTGGCTTGAATGGAAAAGCGTTGATAGCAGGAATCAGTCGTCATTCGTATTGCTCTTATAACCCTACAAATATTCGTACCGTTAAAATACCGATTTTGCCGAAACAGAAGGTCTGATCCCATAACGAGATGCAGTACATCACCTACACATTCTGTAAGCAAGTGGTAATGAAATGACCACCATTCCGAAAGGATGACATCGATCCTACACTTAAAGCAACGTTTGTTATAAAACCAACATCACGCTTTCGCATTAGACGTTATGTGTCTGCTTTTTTTTTATAAATCTGATCTCTGACTTTCAACCTTTGGTAAACTTCAATTTAGGCAGTCGTAAGCTGATGTGAACCAGATGAAAAATCTTTTTCCGCCTCAACAATCTCTTTTGCAGAACCAGGTTATGAATGACACTAACAGAATTTAGGTTTTTCTACAGAACCTGAAAAACTGATTCGTTCCACTAAAATTTCGACCTGATCCCTTGGAGTCCGGATAAATAAAATTTAAATTAACTTCCTTCGATATCAGTTTGGGATTGGAGGTTCCCATACGCACTGTCAGCTACACGCAACAAAAAATCAGCGACCAAATTAGATTGTAACAATTTTCTGATTGCTTTCGGTTTTCCTATGACAGGCAAATCCACATTCACGGTCCAGATTAGGACGCCTGCCGGTAGGGACCGAGTCTCTGCCTGTGTGGAAGTGGGTATATTTTTATCTCCGGTCCAGAGGATGAGGTTTTTGGCGCTTTCAATTGAGTTATCCATTCAAATTAGATTGACGCTTTTTGCTTGGTCCTGTTTTGCATTTATTTTCTACGGCGCCCTTCATATGGCACATTTAGCGAACGATTCCGGTTTGGGTGACCGTTATGGTGGGGCACTGCCTCTAGGACAATTGAATGAGCGTTTCTATGTATGCTTTAATTGGTTGCACAATTTAGCCTAGAGATGTAAGGCATATTTTTCAAATTTCAAGTTCCAACGAAAATCAGTTCGTTACATGTCTCGTTATCGCTACTACGGTATCTAAAGAATGGACGCACACCAGTTCACAAATCTTCCATACACGTTATAAATGCCAAAGAATTATCTTCATACATCAATCATGCTAAAAACTCGTTGCCTTGCACCCCATCTTATACACAGGTTTGGAAGACTGACTGCGAAAGTCACCCAAACAATACATTACCGCCTTTACCGTTCGCTCTCGAGAAGCCTTTAGATTGCTATTTTTTTCGTCACGACATAACAAGTAAGCCTTATTCCCTTCCACATGATTTCACCGACCGAAAGTCATAATTTATAGATTGAATTTAATCTTTTTAATGTACCTGTACCTGGGGTCGCGCAAGAGCTTTTCAACCAGCCGCGAGAAAAGCCTAACTTCTTTACCACACTCACCAGGATTCCACTTATATGCCGATCCACGAGTTGACGAGTCACTGTGACAGGTCTTAGAAACTGGCCAGACTCGCTAGAAATAATATGACACATCCTACTCCCTTGGAAGCCGTCAACCTGAAATCATCTTCATGTGTGTCTATCGTGCTGAATGGGAAATTGGCGGCAGTTTTCCTGTGAAGGAAGGTGAAGATGAAGGAAGATTCATGATGCGGTGAAATATTCTTCCACAACGATAGGTTCACTGATATGACAGTGCATAATTCAAAGATTGGCTTGAAAGAAAACTCGACTTGACATTGAGCTTCTATGTGATCGGGGAATGTACCTTCCAGATCAGGATGATGATATCAAAACTGCGTTGCCAGTTTGAGTTGCGTGGTTTGGTGCGGTCACATGAAATCATTTTTTAATCAAACTGTCAGCACGGCCTTCGTATAAATAATTGAACTTTCTCCGAAAATCAATAAGTATTATGACCGTTTCTTTTTCTGCTACTCACTAACTCACTACACGTTGGCAGTGAGGTGAAACGAGCTGAAAATTCGGTTTCCAAAAGTTATTTAAAAATAATTATTTTTATAAATAATGAACAACAAAACCTTTAGTGTCTGCTAGTCAGTTTCACGAAAATAACTTTTTAACCACTTTAGCGTGCGTAATTTTTCCTCAATCTGCTGAATATTTTACCAACCGAGTGGAGTTATTGATGCCACAAAATGTACAGTCAACAAATGACAAAGTTTGGTCCCCATTCTCTGACACCATCATCATCGACATAATCGAAAGTAAAACGGATAAAGGGTCTCCTGGGAAGTCTGAGTGATACTAATAACATTTTAATAGTTTTGAAGATACCCTATTGCGGTAGAGTAAATTCCCGCGAGGGGAGCATGTACAAAAATGAAGCATGAAATTTACTGGTGGAGAACCCACCAAAGGTGTGTATGTAAATTACCCCATAAACCTGAACAACTCACATCAAAAATAACTCAAAACTTATCAGTGAGAAACCATTATTCAGCATTTCGTGCAATGCTCGTCCAGCGGAAATCAGTAACCGAGAAACCGGGAACAATAAAAACTGTTGGCCGCGTGTTGGTAACCAGTAAGTAGCATTTGGAGGCAAGGGGTGCGAAAGTAAAGAGAAAGTACCAACTGCATGAATTAATGATGATGTAATTTAATATTTATGTCCAGGCAGCCACAAACGGTGTGTTGAAGGATGCGGCACGAACCGGGCAGGGTTGAGCCCCACGATTGAGAGTAACATCGGCTGGATGTGGCCTGCCCGCGCAAGTGAATATTCATTCTAAAACAAAATTGTCCAATCTAAAATTGGTAGTTTCGAATTTTATTCAAATGATTGACAGTTTTTGTCTTCTCAAATGATCACATTTTGTACACAATTTTTGTAAAAAAGCCTATTGACACTAACTTGCAACAGATTAATCATCATCAAACCCCAGCGCAATCTATTTTTAGACGATCAGCATGAACAATTTGAATACATCAAATCAAATTATATCATGGTGACCGACATGCATTCAAATTAAACTGAGAGGCCCCTCTAATTAAGCAAGTGTAATTAGATGTAGAGTTACATTCGATGAAAGTGATAAAGCACCACATCTAAAAGATGATTAATTTAAGAATATGTAGTGTGTTTAATTCAAGCTTCCTAAAATGACACATATTATAGACGCCATTGGAAAGAATAACAAAAAAATAACACTGACAAAATTGACACGTTGTAATCTGGACTAGTGGTTATACGTCGTTGATTGAAGTGTGCCTTGGCGTGAATGACCAATGATGGAGTAGGGCGGGTTGAACGAATATTCACCATTCGAATTACGTGGTTCACACCATCAAAGAAGTCTTCAAAATTCGTGAGGTGGTTAACCGTTATATGTAGCTTTTCAGGTTTTAAATAAGAAAATTCTAATGTTTTATCCATAGCTGGTAATTGAAACTTTGAGACATCTTAGAACTTCACTAATTCAAGCTTTTGGATTAATAATATTGTTGATATAGTAAGGAGTGGGGTGAGGAGGAGCTTCTGATTTTTTTACTACGTAACAGGCCGACGAGGGTACCCGGGTTCCCACATAACTGAAATGCCAATAACTAAGGCAATTTCGAACCGATTTTGATACTATTGGGTGCTTTGGGCTCAGGAACTTTTTAGACTTGGTAAAAATGAGTCGGGTTAATTCATTCAGTTCCCGGGAATCCGGATCTCCGGAAGCATGTTCCAGTACTTGGATACAATTTCAACGGAGTACTGACAATATGGGAATCAAAATTTTTGAAATTGCATCAGAAGGTTGCATCTTCTAGTTTTGGGACTATTTGGTGATTTGACTCCGGAACTGACATTCCGGAGCAGGTTCTTGTGGGGCCGTGAGTGGCTATTCTATGGTCAAATTTCCATATGGTCCGAAAACTACAAATAACAGACTTCAGATACAATTTGAAGAGTTTTGCTACTCATATTGCTCATATATTATAAAAATTTTCAAATCATGCCCTAGCACTGGAATATTACTCCGGAAAATCCGAGTTACCAGGAACTAGATACATTCATCCGGTTCAAATTCACAAAATCAAAAATTGGACGAGTTACTGAATCCAAAACATCTAAAAGTGGTTAAAGAAAGCCATAGTTATGATCATTTCAGGGTGCCCTCGTCGGCCTGTTAAAGGTGTTTTATTTTTGTTGTACACACAACGGTTAGCGTTGTTTTCGTAGTGCTCCACAGAAATTTTTTTTTTGTAATTTTAAATTTGTTTTTGTGTACATATTTGAAGCATGAATATAAATGTGAAATTAAATTCCACCACAAATACACACAACTTGTCGTGCTTTCTTTAACGAATTATATTATAATTTTACACGTTGATTGAAAATAAAAGTTTCATTAAACGGCAAACAAATGTCCTTTTTGTATTTTTAATTCAATAATGCTGTAAAATAAATGACATACAATATCACACTAACGAAAGTGTAAAATCACATGTTTTTTGATGCTCCCATTGAGTGCATCGAATTCAGTTTCATTTTCAATCAAATTATGTATTCAAGCTCTGTATGTTTACATTCGTATTGATTTACATGTCGTTTAAATTTTATTATTTTTTGGTGTGTCTGCAATCTGCGATTTCCAATATTAGCGGTTTACATCTGTATTCTTTAACGCCACGGCTATTTTATGTCAGCAAATGTCAAACTTCGTTGACAGTTGCTGGTTCAGGAGTCTATTTCTGAATTAATTTTTATTTTAACTTCGGATGTTTCTTCAGGGGGCATAGGAGTTTTTTGCCCTGTTACCTGACACATCTTTAAGGTTGCACAAAGATTGGGCAAAAACCGAAAACGAAAAAAAACAGTTTTTTTCCCACACCGTTTGTTAGATATTCATAAAAATCAATCAGCTTATGTAGAATGTTGTTACAGTACTCCTGATTATTTTTTATGAAGATCTAACACACGATGTGAAAAAACTGCTTTTTTCGTTTTCGATTTTCTCTGTTCAACCTTACCCTTTTTTTTTTTTTTCTCAAAAAGGGTTTTCGCATGTTACAAAACACACTTTAGCCTTGAATGACAATTTTTAGTTGCATGCGAAAAGCCCTTCACCACTCCCTTCCAGCTATTTGAGCCTGCCAATCCAAAATATAGATGAAACGCGGTACCATGGATTGGCGCTCGTACGTTCATCGGATATGAAAAAATCGAAAAAGATCTTAAAACTCTATTATCTAGACCGTGACCCACCCTCTTTTCAAAAAAATTGATTATGAATTAATTACATAATAAACTAGCAATTAAAATTTTCCTAAAGATATGGGTCAAAGACTAAATATATAACACTAGTTTACAAGAAAAATGAAGCTTCAAGAAAAAAATATTTTTTAGACTAATTTTAGGTCGCTGAACACGAAAACAATATTCATTTTTTTGTTCAAAGAAGCGATTTTGTGCTTTTCTCAAAAAACTCGTTTTTGAGCACTATTTTTAGTTTTTAGTCAATATTTCTTGGCCAAATTATTCAAATTATTTATTCAATATGCAGGTTGAAAGGTGCCGAGATGCCCTTTCCAAAAACATATAATATGTGTCGATCATATGTAAAATTTTTAGTGCTGCAAGCGACCAAAGTTTAAAAAAAGTGCATTTTTGACCATTTTTAAAAGTTACTCATTTTTAAATGATTTTTTTTACCGAAAAACATTTTTTTTCGGATCTTTTAGAATCTAAGATGACAAAAAATATGTCTACGTTAATTTAGCCTAATATCACTAACATCGGATGGAAAATGTTGATGCTGTGGCACATTGAGCGAAATGGAAATTTTATGATTTTAGCGGACCTGCCCTCGTGCGGCGATTTAGAGGATGTAGCACTGGTCTCATATGCCAGTCGTCAAATATTCGAGTCCCTATCGAGAAGGAGTCTCAGTGGGATCGTAGCACTATTCACGTAATATTCTGTGAACTGAGAATCTGCTGTAAGCCTGTTGAAGCAGAAGGCGAAAATTCCTTTAATTCGTAAAATATCTACTCACCACAGACAAAACAAAACTTTTCTAACGATATCTCCACATTTTAAAAAAGCACTTAGTTGTACCATGAAATATCCAAAACCATTCAAATGCCGCAGGATGGATGGATGCAAGCTAGAGAAGATAGTACCCAACACAAACAATAACTATCAAGTATAGAAGATTGTTTCAGCCGAAAGTATGATTGTGCGGAAAATAAAAAGTTACAATTTTCACTCAGTGCTTCATTCCATCTACATTTTTCATCTGACTTTTGTGACCATTGGTTTAAAATTTATGCAAAAAGGTTATTTATCTTATTAGATTCTAAAAGAATTTTCTTCTGTCCTTGATTTATTATAAAAATTTTACTAGAAATATGCATTTTTTTAAAAAAGGTCGAACATTAGACATTTTACTTTGGTCGATTGCAATCACAATAAATGTACATTTCTCGACAAACACACCATTACGGTTTAAAAGCCAACTGTAAAAATTCTCTTTGAAAGGAAATTCCGGACAAACAGTTACTGACTAAACGCAGTTCATAGTAGTTAATGCAAGAGAAAACTTTTTTTCTTTTGTTTACTATAAACATTTGTGATTGGCCTGTTACCCGCCAATTTGTCTGAAATTTCATTTCAAAGAGAATTTTGACAGTTGGCTTTTAAGCCGTAATCATATGTTTTTCGAGATTTGATCTACGCATATTATACATTTTCGGAAAAGGCACATCAATACCTTTCGAACTGTTTCGATCGGATCCTATTTGAACAAGATATTGACAAATAACTAAAAAAGGGCCCTAAAACACCTTTTTCAAAGAAATTTTCGTGCTCAGCGACCCAAAATTGACTTAGAAAACACCTTTTTTCTTAACTTCATGCAATTAACCCAAAATTTGTAAACTAGTGTAATAAATGAAAATTTAAGTGGATTGTTTGAGCGGTTCTTGCAATATCCATGGTACTAATTTGAAAACATGGTTTTGTGAAAAAAAAACACTTAAACTGCTCACAAGAGCTTAAACCAAATTTTATTTGTTTTTTTACGATTTTGAAGCGAACGCATAGTTAAAGCGAATTTAAAAAAAAAATATTGCCTAAATGTTAATATTTCAATATATGTAAAAAAAGAAATCAATTTTCTTAGAAAAGAAAAGCTATGCCCCCTGATAGTTTTTTACTTTACCTCAAGGTAACTTCTGGGCAATTTGACGATTATTTTAGGGCATATAATTTGTGTATATATACCAACTACTAAACAACTACTGTTTTATTTCATAGTTATGAGAACTTTTACACGAAAAATATAATTTTTTCTAATATCATTATCTTCGGTTAGGGCACTTATTAAATACCGTTTTCCATATACAATATAAGATACACCATGTAATATGCATCACCAACAAGTAGCAATACCTTATTTTTAGTGGAAATAAACTGTACTCCTTTAATATATCTAAAAGTATTTCTAAACTTATTTTAACGAAGTATTAAAGCTGCAAAAGTTTAATTAATAAAACCATTTTTAAGAAACACTCTAATTATTTTTGGTAAATTTCTTGTAAGACAAAAAGTACAAGACATAGAGCTTCGAAAAAGTTTCTTAAAATTTTATTTTCTTCAACTTTCTGGAAGACTGCGAAACTCTATCTCGAGCTATTGAAAACTTTATTCTGAACCATGAAGGCTATACGAAAACAATCAAAATATTATTCAATCATAGGATCTGAGGATAAAACTATATAGGGTAAAGTGCCTATTTTCACCATACTAAGCAAGGTGCCTCACTAATTCGTTAATTTCTCGCCCTACAATCGATGGAATGCGTGAAAGTTGACATCAACAGATTTGCTTCGTTGTTAAGAACCAATATAATAACACAAATGCGCTGAAAACATTCTCGTGTTTGAGCGCAACGAAAACTCGAATCGTGTGCCCCTATTGTTGCGCTACCCTTTGACTCAATGCGTTGAACAAAGATGGCAGACACTGCTCTAACCAACGGCTTCAAATGGGTATGGTGATAATAGAAACATAGCGCAAATGGGCTCATCACCCTAGTTGAATCATATTTTTGTTGTTCTCATTTAACTTTCAAATGGTTTACAATATCGCCTTGATGTCAAAGGGAAAGTTACAGGAAATGTCATGGGCCTTTTGAAAAACCTATTTTTGTTGATGGAGAAACGCGTATAACTTATGAAAAGGTCGTAATGAAATAAAATTATTGCGTTGTTAAAAAAACATTCAAAATATCTACAGAACTACTATATCTCAGAAAATTTTTGTTATAAACATTTGGTTTAAAATGGTGACAATTGTATTTTTGACTGTGAATAGTATGAATTATAAAAATATGTCAAAAGTTGTTGCTAAGAAAACGTTTTCATTGAAAGCTTCTCCATGGTCCAAATGTACTAATAAAGTTTCTTTTAAGTCTTTAAAATGTTAAACATTAGATTGTTTACATGTTATGATGAAGTAACGCGACTAACTTTTTAAAAGAGCAAAATTCCAAATATTTCGACAACTATCGCATTTTAGAAGATTTTTGTTAAATGCATGTTGATGTAAAATGAAACTTGGAATTATAGTCTGTAATAAAATTTGTATGACAAGTAGTATGACATTCAAAAACATGTATAGAGTTATTGCTAGAAATACTTTTTACCGATAAGTTCTCCATCATACAAATTCAAAATATTTCTTTTCTCTTTAGATTTTCGTTGACAATATAAAAACTTTAAAGAAAAGCGTTTTTTGCAATTTAAATTTCTAACTTAAGCTTTTATTTTTGTGAAAAATGACACAACATTTTTTCAGTGTATATTTTTTCGTACAGAAGTATTCATTCCCAGTAACTCATTCTCAGATAGTTTTGCTGTATAAAATACAGTAATAGAACAAAAAATATTGGAAACTAATGCACGCAAAAGCGTCTACGCCATTTAAAAAAAAGCTCTTGACTCCAAATAATCTTATTTATTGCTGAATTTGTTTAGTCTTCCGTGCCGGTGAAACGTACCAAATCTCTTCGGAAGTTAAGATGGTCGGTCACGATTCTAAAGATTTTCGGACGGACCTCCGTGGAACTCCCCTTGTTTATCTGATGGGCGCAAACAACGTATAATCGGCAAGATAGATGCGTCTACAATGCGTTATACAATTTTGATTGATGGTTGATAAATTCGATAATTTCAGGAAAATATGTCACGTAAAAAATTTTGTACGCTTAAATAAAAACAACAAATTTTAAGCTGTTTCACATATTTCTTCGGATTTTTTGATAGACAACACTTCTTTTATACCCGTGACATCGTTTTTCACATAATGAAATTGTTAGCACTTATTCTAATAATAAAATTCAATTAAATGTATTGTTTACTTGTCGGCCGCCATTTGCCTCAACAAATTGACAAAAATTGGCAGCTGTCTTGTTTCACAATGAAGTATGAGATGTGATGATTCCATTATTGCAATAATGAAACAGTTAGATGTAAAAAATTCTACAGTAAATACGCGTTAAACGATGGATAGATCTGCGTATGAAATTTTATACGCTAGGATAGAATGGGTTAAACATTCTACCAAAGAACGCACCAAAGCTTGCTTGAGGCTAAAAGGTCAAATCAGACTCAAAGCTACGCGAAATCGACTGTCGTGGTTCCAGATAAAGCAAAAGCCGGAAGTTCCAGTGACCTCCCGAAAATTTCCTCGGATTTTAAATAAATCGCCAGACATCAAATGGACGGAACTACAGCGAATGGCGTAATGTTATGTTTTCTGACAAGAAAAAAGTAATTTGGACGAACCGGACTGTTACAGGTGATACCGGCGCGATTTGTACCAAACCAGCGTTTTTTGTTTGTTTGTTTGTTTATTTGTCTAGTAGCGTAAAGGACATCCTTTTTTGTTTGCTGCCTGCCATTTTGTCAAGAGTTTAAATACATGATTAAACTAATACTCTAAGTCTAATACAATAAAATAATTATTCTCGATTCTAAAACTCTAGACAGCCCCTCTTAAAAACTACTTCAGATGTAGAAAGTTTAAGCATAGCTGGCAACGTATTCGTTGCGTTGCGTTTTGGTCAGCTTTCGAATGAACATGCAGGAACGGTATTCGTAAAAGTTAGCTAGTGGGCCTTATTAGGGTCTTCTGCAAATGGGTGACATGTGCATAGCGGTTTAGACCATATACAAACCGCACACAGCTATCCTATTCATGGCGTTTGCACTTAGGTTGACATGTAGTATATCCCCAAAAAGGAAATGGGGCAAGATCAGACTCTTAAACAGTTTCAGGCGCGTGTCGATAGGAGCGATGGAAGTACATCCATACAGAGTACGAAGGCTTGCATGAGATCTAAACGAAACTTGGGAGAGGAAGTTTGATAGTATGTGGTGCTTTCTCCTGCAATGCCAATCATCCCATTTGTTTTATCTCAACCCAAACGAATTCCGGAATGTATTTGGAGCTATTGAAAGATGTTTTGATCGGTCGTATTCAGAACGACAACGATGAGGACCTCGTTTTCCAACAAGACAATGCATCCATCCACGTCTCAAAATCTGGCTTGGTGTGCTGATAAAGCCAGCTTCCAGTCATAGAAAATCTTGGCGAATCTTGGCTGGAATGGTTTATGAGAACTGACGTCAGTTTGATAGCATTTTATATTCTAAACCACCAATTCAAAAGTGTTGTATCAAAATTGACATAGTCTTTTGTATTTTTTACTGGTACCTCAATAGTATGGAAAAAAAGATTCCAGCATATTTTATGCCATGATTTTTTGTTCTGATTTTTCAAAATTCTTTTGGTCAAGTCTCTCCAGGCCTTGACCAAGTCTCCCCGCAGTGGAGAGACTTGACAAAAAAACTATGCGTTGTGCAGGCACGGTATGTACTTCGTAGATTGCAGACTGATGACTCTCATTTCCAACAAGACTACTAGAGGAGCATTGTTTGGGAATAACAATTGATCCAATCCAATCGGGAATTTTGCCTAAGAACCATCATTGCGGGTCACGACCATCTTTACCGTAACTTGGGATATAAGAAAGGAAGTGTTTATGTGGTACTTACTTAACGGAATGTCCCAACTCAGTGACACTCCCATAAGGACCACGGGTTGGGTAGTGGGTGGGTTGTTAGTCAAGATTCGCCTCAAGCAAACGATGCGACTGAGAATATATTTTCGGGCATGAAAAGTTTGAATAGTTTATTGACTGTAGGATATGTGGATGTTCTAGATATTGAGGCGTTTATACTCTGGGTAACCGTTTATCGAGAGATTGTTTTATCGGAAACAACTTGAACTGCGGACAGCCGGCTATCGGGAGTGTTGTCGACAATATAAAATAGCCAATAAACAATGAGTTTAAAGGGATGCGTTAGTCTATATGCATCTCAGCAAATTGTAAAAGTGGTATTGAGGACCATTAATAAATTATGGTACGCAAGTACTGCCCAATACTAACTAACTCTCTTTCATATTACCACGTTCTTTATCCCCTTGGTCTAATAGAAAGTAAATTATTTCAGTTTTTTTTCATTTTTTGTAGGAGCACATTACTGCCGCTACATGCAAAACTGTCCATGTTCTGTGGAATTTCCTATATACATGGCACAATCATACGTAAAACGGCCGATTGCGTCAAAGCACATGGCGTGCTCCTCAGCCCATTTATGTCACAATTTGTCATAGCTTTTCCCCCTAATAGTGTGGCAGAATTTATAAATGGTCCTTTATAGGTATTATCACAAACATATTGATATCCCTTAAATTGAAATTTTTCACCTCGTTCAAGTAAACGTTGCGATATTACAATGAAGACGCGAAACAGAAAAAATGTCGATGCTGCGTTCCCAAACGATATTAATATCATGCACGAATCTAGCACCCCGTCTCCAAATAGAACGGACTTATTCTAAGCTCAGTATAATTGTTTGACGATTTAATGGACTAAAAGTGAACCAATGAATATGACAATAAAACATTAGTTTTTCGTGATGATATGACTGCCGAAAATTGGTAACTGGTTTTGAATTCTTCTTACAAATTTTTAATTCTCAACCCTCATACATAAGACGAAAGTCATCATTCACTCAGACAAGACCATGCGTATTTCCCACGCGCATTAAAGACCCAGTGGATTCGTTTCCTAGTTGGTCAAATAAACACTAAACAAACAAATAAATTAGTTTGCTTAGTCTAAAGAAATGTCAGCTCGATTGGCATCAACCGGCGGATACGTGCTCCCTTACAATGCCATCAAATCGAAGACCATTTAAAATTAATGAAGATTGCTTAATTATTTACATTTAAAAAAAAGATCGGAAAAATTTGTTGCATAACCGAGGTGATTCTGTTTCAAAGACAGCACTGCTGACAAGGGACGTGGACGAAAATAGATGACCACCGACAAAAAAAACTATTACATACTTTTGTAACTTTTGAAAAATTAAATTAAAAATTTCGCAAAAAATCTTGAATATGCACAATACTTTTGCACATTACATATTAATGACTTTTGAAGGTCCGAAAACTTTTCTAGAGATTTACGTAGGTTTAACTGAAAACCTGGTCAAGCCTCCCCATGTTCTCCTACATCGCATTTATTCGAAGTGCCTCCGGAGATTCATTGTCACTTGGCGAATTTTCATTATTTTTCAATGAAAATTTAGAAAAAAAAATTGTTTAAATGTTGCATTATTTAGTGAAAATTGATTTAATAACCTAACATTCTCTTTAGCGACTTTTTTCACCTAAAATACCTTAACGTAAACTAAATTTTCTCATGCCAAGCTTTCTGGCTACTACTTTCATTTTATTTTCCAATACGCCAGAAGAATCAACCCTGGTTCGGGACGCGAATAACACAAATAATTGCAAGGATATCAAATAGCAAATTCGGAAAGTGCAAAAACTCACTCATGGGAAAAGCAGAACAAAAATAGCTGATATAATGTACTTAAATTACACGTTTAAAAACAAATTAATTAGCTGCATGTTTTGTAGTTCGCGCTTGCCCACTCACCCTCCCACACATACATACTCTTTCTCTATTTCTTGGTAAAATCGCGGTTGCGCCGCTTAGCCTGTGTGCACTGTGCGAAAGCGTACCAAATTGTTTGATTTATATTGCACGTGATATGCCCGAGTGCTGTATCATCTATAGAACCCCTCCCAGGTCGTCTCATCTGCCGCCCCGCTCTAGTATTTCATCACCAGTGCGGGACAACTATCAGCGCTTGTTGGGTTCACTCTTGCTGAAAACATGAATGTTAACGCTGGTTTTACAATTTCATTAATGGTTGGAAAATGTTTTCCACTTGTTGTTGGCTCTCACTCCGGTTTGCTTGCTCCTGCATGTGCGTCGGGGATGGCAAATGTGAGACGGTGCCATCAATTTCCCCCCAACCATCTGACGGGGAATGAAAACCCAGCAGCGGAGGGGTGCTGGAGGCAGTGCAACGGAGTGTGATGTTTAAAACTTATTTTTTCGGTATTTAATTTCGGAAAAAATCGTACTTTTCACGGATATGATCCCCATACCGTCAGTTGGAAATATGCATTCGTAGAAATGGCAGAGAATGCTAGCTTGCTACTGAATATGCACACGGTTATGTCTGTTGGTATGTGCATGCGAAGTTGGAGCATCCCAGGGTATTTTTCCTGCTTGTTTTCATTGTCTGTTTGTTGTGACGAGTGAATTTTTCGCTTGGCCGTATTTATCTTTGCATTACATTAAATAATTCATTAATGCAAATACACTCATGCTGATTGTTTACCCTGCGAGTCAACAGTGAGGAGATGTTGTTTTTAATTATTGAAGCGAATTTTTTTTTGCTACGCTCCAACGTGTTTGTCACCCCACCTGCCAGAGGAGCTGCATGTGAGAGGGTGGGTCTTCACGTACGGAGATCAGAGGGATGTACCTACTTATCAGTTTAATCAGTTTAATGATGTATCACTGGTATCCAAAATCATTCAATTGAAAGTTGCATCATACCTGAAAGTAAAAAGAAGAGAAATTATAATTAGAAATTAAGTAGTTTTTAAACTGCTGATAACCATTTTAACAACAATTTTCTATTAGTCTAACAATTAACCATTTTCATATACCTCAGTCGAGAATAAATTTTAAAAAAACTAAAAAAATATTAAATAAATTAAACAAATTAATACATTTTTCCTCCTTTTGTCTTGTTTTTGTCTTCTGTCTTTTATCAGTTGCCTGTTGTCTGTTGTCTTCTGTCTTCTGTCTTCTGTCTTCTGTCTTCTGTCTTCTGTCTTCTGTCTTCTGTCTTCTGTCTTCTGTCTTCTGTCTTCTGTCTTCTGTCTTCTGTCTTCTGTCTTCTGTCTTCTGTCTTCTGTCTTCTGTCTTCTGTCTTCTGTCTTCTGTCTTCTGTCTTCTGTCTTCTGTCTTCTGTCTTCTGTCTTCTGTCTTCTGTCTTCTGTCTTCTGTCTTCTGTCTTCTGTCTTCTGTCTTCTGTCTTCTGTCTTCTGTCTTCTGTCTTCTGTCTTCTGTCTTCTGTCTTCTGTCTTCTGTCTTCTGTCTTCTGTCTTCTGTCTTCTGTCTTCTGTCTTCTGTCTTCTGTCTTCTGTCTTCTGTCTTCTGTCTTCTGTCTTCTGTCTTCTGTCTTCTGTCTTCTGTCTTCTGTCTTCTGTCTTCTGTCTTCTGTCTTCTGTCTTCTGTCTTCTGTCTTCTGTCTTCTGTCTTCTGTCTTCTGTCTTCTGTCTTCTGTCTTCTGTCTTCTGTCTTCTGTCTTCTGTCTTCTGTCTTCTGTCTTCTGTCTTCTGTCTTCTGTCTTCTGTCTTCTGTCTTCTGTCTTCTGTCTTCTGTCTTCTGTCTTCTGTCTTCTGTCTTCTGTCTTCTGTCTTCTGTCTTCTGTCTTCTGTCTTCTGTCTTCTGTCTTCTGTCTTCTGTCTTCTGTCTTCTGTCTTCTGTCTTCTGTCTTCTGTCTTCTGTCTTCTGTCTTCTGTCTTCTGTCTTCTGTCTTCTGTCTTCTGTCTTCTGTCTTCTGTCTTCTGTCTTCTGTCTTCTGTCTTCTGTCTTCTGTCTTCTGTCTTCTGTCTTCTGTCTTCTGTCTTCTGTCTTCTGTCTTCTGTCTTCTGTCTTCTGTCTTCTGTCTTCTGTCTTCTGTCTTCTGTCTTCTGTCTTCTGTCTTCTGTCTTCTGTCTTCTGTCTTCAGTGATATTTTAATGGATAAAAGGTTTTTCGCCTAACTTTTCACGACTGTTTTTAAATTAACAATTTAAAAAAAAACTAAGCTTAAATTTCCCCCGATCTACTAAGCAATGCATAAAACAATCCAAATTATATTATACTCTCCTACGGCGACCCACCCGCTGTAAAAAGAGGCCCGATTTATTAGGTAATTAATATCATTTTCCTGTTTTTCCCCAAATACTCACCGTACTTTTCAATGCCTTTACCGCTGGCGTTAAGCGGTCTAGAAAACACATGTAATTCCACCACCACCAGATGGGACCTATTAAATTATTTGTAGTAGTTGTGAAAAATACGCGGAGTCAGGGCACTTATTCAGATTTGGCCTTCCTTGCCGAAAACAATGGCGTGTTCACCTTCATCGTTCACCAGAAACACCGAAGCAAAGCTGTCACAGTCAGGGTAATATATTTTTCAATTAAATTTTCATTTATTTTTAATTAACTCCGAATGCTTCGGTATTTTCTACGACGTTTTCGGTGCAGTGGGTCTGTCCCAAGAAATAATTCCCTACATTTCGGGGGGACCGAACAGCAGCAATTTCGCAAAGTAATAGGCTTTTCTGTTGGGATCGCACTACTGACCCTCGCTGGGAGAAACAAGTACTCGAACTCATTCGTATGAGATTTGGCGAAAAAAGCCTTTGTTTGTTGCTTCAGCACAAAGGCAATTTACTCGATGTCACCTGATGGAACGAATGTCGAGAGACGGAGAGCTGGAAAGTGCTGATGCACTTGAGAACCATCAGGGATTTTCGGCCTTCCGAATGTTTCAACTCGTGACCATTGTCGTTACTGGCGCTCTACGTTACACTTATAAACCGAACATGTGGTTTAGCTTTTCCGGGAATCATGACTAGCAAGAACACACGTTAACTCTGTCTTGCAGAGCAACACTATATAGAGCTGATGCTAGTGCTAAACTAAAATCCACTGCCAGATTTGAAATATAATAACCGTTTATGCTAAATTTATAGTCAAAGAAACTGAAAAACTATAGAAGCAACGATTTTTTTTCACATTTTATCAAATCAGCTGAATTCATTATCTTCCTGGTTAAGGGTTAACATTTCAAGTTTCGGAACTAGCATGATCCAATCCAGAGCGTAACGGGAAACGAACCGGTCAGCAAGCGATAACAACAGGATTCGCTTCATCACTCCAACCAGCCAGGCTTTCTTCCGTTTGCTTCAAAGCTCTTGAGTTCCCGAGATCTGGTAGAAGCGAATATGGATACGGTTTCCATACATCGCCGTGTTGGCATTTTCCCTCCTATCACATCATCAACCAAGGGCCAGTCCACTGGTAAAAGCGAGAATATGAATGTGTTGTGTGCAAATGACAGATGTCAAAATAATATGATATGCTGAGTGGCCAGATTAAAATTTATTCTTCTAGATATCGTTGGTCTCCTTCTTTCGCCTGTATTTTGTCTGTAGGTTGGTGTACGATACAACACTTCAGGGGGAGTCGGCTTTAAAGTGAACTTTCCTGACTTGGTATTTTGTGTGAATCCTTTGCTAGAAACAGATCTCCCAGCGTAGAGTGCTCATGTGATGAATTGTGGTTTATCTCCGTTGAAGGAGTATCAGTTCGTGATATTCAACCAAAGGCGTGTTCTCATAGACATTAAATTTTAGCAGTATCCGAATAGATAAGTAATGTAATTCAACAGGATGTCGAAGAACAATGACCAAAAATTGAAGATTTCCAACATTCGTATTATTATGTGTTCAGACATACATCGCCAATTTTAAAAACTTATAAATAGCTAAACGTTAAAATGAATACAACAAACGAATAATATGGTTGACTGATTTAGTAATCGTTCAGAACAAATCATGAGTCCGAAATTTCTTCTGGGAAATCAACTTCGTGAAACAGTGTGGCAAAGATGATAACAGCATCGGAACTCTGCAGATCCCAAAGGGATATCAATTTACCAGTAATATTTCACGCGTCAGCCAAACTTTTCACGAGTCAAGGAAAACAGCAAAAACCACAAACCCCACATGAATACGCGAACAGCATGCCACTGAAACTTTTCCAAGTAGCAAAAAAATACCCACGAAAGAAACCATCTCACCTTATTTTTTCATCTCCACACATGAGCTTCACTTTAACTACTACTTCTTTTACTCCATACTTTATATAACCGGAATATTTGACCCCAGCGGTGTTAATAAAATAATAAATTTTCCTTCAACGTTTACAATCGGGTCTAGGCTTGACTTTTTTCTTGAGCCCAAACCCTAAAACAGACAGGAAACAATACCAGAAGGGTCAGGCCAACCGCACAGATGTAGATTTTATTCCTACTGTTTCGGACAGAATTCTTTACGTAAGAAAGCGCCATTGGCCTACTGGAAAAGAAAATACTCCCGCAGCTGCGAGATGTTCGGCGTACGTTTATGATCCTGCAACTTCGGGGTCGAAAAAATTCGGAAGCTTCTTACGAAAACCGATCTGTCTTTATTAAAGGATTCCGCTATCTATTTGTTTTATTTGTTTTTCGTATTTATCTTGGTCTCGGATCCTGCCGTGACGGCTACATCTGCTTCCTCGAATTCCCTAAGGGAGCTTAGCATCGCTGCGGAAATGTGTTCCCACGTGCGTGTGCGAGTTTCCACTTCCCCTTCTTCAGCTCAGACACGACGTAATGTAATGTTGGCATGCCTAATTGTTTGACACATCAGCGCAATTAATATTTACAAGCCTTTGTAAACCGCCGTCATCAACGATTTATGGATGTTATTCGGTAGTTAAGAATGGAAACAAAACATGTTTTAGTGAGCAATTCTGCATTTATAAGAGAACGATGCAAGGTAGCCCAGATAGGATACTTCAATTTGGACTAGTTTGAAAGATGTCAGCAGGTGTGTGTTTATTTTTCCTTTGAAACATTAAACCAAATTGGCCGAGATAAAGCTGTCTACTTTTCGAGTAATTGTACACCCTCTCTATATGAGAAAAACAAGCAGATTTAATTTCGTCACAATCTTTTACTACCATTTGGAATAAAAAAAACTCTAAATCGATTTTTGAAATTCCTTCATAAAAACTTCGGTAGCTTTGGTTACGATTTTATAGAAATTTCGTGAGTAATTGTACATTTCATCCTGAAAATGTGTTCCAAATGAAAATCAATGGTAGTTTTTAGGGACCTACCCGGAATTTTTTCAGACGTATAGACCGTTTAGTGCCGTGTGAAACAACAAAAACGACAACAACCTCTTCAAGGTTTTCTGCACACTCTTTTTTGGAACTAGTGCAAGTGCGAAACAATACTACCAATATTTTTTGCAGTACTGTGACCAACAGAGCCGACTTGCACATAAATCTGCGAGATAAGATAAATAAATATTTTAATTATCTTCTATTGCCCTATCTTCCCATATCGTTGCATACGCCTCATTGTCGTGCTCCCTGTGCGTAGTGTTGAATCCGCGCTTGGATAGATCCATAAATACAAGACTCCCCTCCTGATAGTAACATGGATGTCGAACAAGATTCGCTTCTAAAGATCCCTGCAAAAATTTCCCGAAGTAAAGAATATACAATGGTCCTTGCGTGGTCTTCTTTTGGACAATAAACAGACCTTATAAAAATGTCACAACGCCTGATTAAACGGTTTTGGACAGTAACCGAAATCGGGAAAGTGGTAGCCAGTGTAAAACAAGTAAACGAGATTGCTTCTTCACTGACAGAATATTTTCGTAAATCTGCTGCCAATAGATAGCGTACCGGAAACTTTCATAAAATATATTAATTTTTCGAACGAAATATTTCGTTATTTCACTAGTTGTTTGTATGAATGTTTTTGAAAAGGTTTCGTTAGTCGCACGATCTTGTTTTCGTTCATCTAACAAAAGTTTTCCTACTTTTACTTGTTATTTTTATCATTCAATCTTTTAGGATTGATGTATAACATTATCGATTTTTTACACTAACGAGATTGATCTGGCTGAATCGATATTTGTTTCAAAATGCACATCACTACGAAAGTTGATTGTAACCATTTTTGCTATTACCGAAATATATTCGTCATCAACCCAAGAAATTGCTTTTATCCCTACACACTGTTTTTTTCTAAAGAATCCCAACAATATTTTTCACAAAAAAATTGTTACTAATAAAGTGCACCTAACGTTCGTAAACATTTACGGTAAATGTCACGAACAATCATTATAGTACTAAATAGTTGTTAGCGCTTTGAAATAAAATCGATTTTGCCTGATCGAACTATCCAACATAAAGTCATCGATTGCTGTCCTGAAAGATCAATTGAAGTAATATTTAAAAATATGAAAACATTTGTTCTATGAACGAAATTGAAACCGCGCGACTAACGAAATCGTCCACAAATATTCGTATTTTATACAAATATCTTATCGATGTCAAGATAGGGATGCTTACCAGAGCTTCTCTTCGGCTTAAATCATTTTTCAATAAACGGTTTCCCTTCGGTAATTCTGAAAAGGAACATTGACACAATGTTTCTAGACTATAAAAAGATTGTACGTGAGACGTCACTAACTATCATGAATTAATTTTACTGAGTGCTGTCTCGAAGTTGTTCGAGCTTTCGATTATGAAACCTTTCCAGGTTTACTGTAAGCAGTACCTATGTAACCATCAGTAAGGTTTTCTTCTGGACGGTCAACTGCGTCTAAGCTGCTGTGTTTGACATCCAGCGTAACAGAGAATATGGAACGTAGTTTCGACCGACTTATCTGCCGCTTTCGATTAGATAAAACGCAATATCACAAACGCAAAAATGGAGAGCCTCGGAGTAAAGGTTTGTGGTTTGCAGTGGTTTCAGTCTAATCTCATACACCGGGAGATATCAGCTTTTATAGGAGTCTGAATGTCGAGGAATCCATTCAGAATATCAAAAAATACGGATACTTTTCGACTCACATCGCTTAAATGTTCTATGTAATTTACCATGAAAAGATGGAGCCGCTAGTAGCAGTGCTTTCGAATGTTTCATTTTATACCCCTGCGAGAGCATTTTGTTTTGAACATAACACTCGGGGAGATTCGAGTCAACAAACAAGTGAGCTCCTATATGAAAGTAAAAAGCTAGTTCTTTCAGAATCTCATGATGTTTACCGTTTGTTGCTCCTTAATTTGATATTTACGATGGAAGTTGCCCTAAGAATATCACAAAATATCTGGAATATCTTTTTAAATACAATAAATGGGAAGTTACTTTGTTTCGCAAAAGTATGCGATTCGACGCAGGCACGTAGCCAGAGGGGAGGGGGTGGCCTAGGGGTATAAAGCTACCTGCCGAAAATTTTCATAAATAAGTTTAAGAAAAAACACGTTTTTCGGTGACTCTTAACAAATTTGTATCTTATTTGGATTGAACAAATTAATGGGAAAATGTTCAGCAAGATTGCTATTTCGAACCACCAAAGGCACAGGTCACGATACCTACTCAGTATGCTGAATGTGGCAAATACAGTTCCTTTTATATTGTGTAACTCGTCGGAAGAAGAAAAGAAACTTTTACTTTCAATCTTGCTGTGGGGATCTGTCGAGATGAGTGAGTCACAGAGACTAAACTAGAACTAAATAAGGAGGTTATTAACTTCCGGTTATTCGCATAAGACGCATATCGTGATGTGAAACATTTGCTGAAGGTAAAAATGGAGCTAATGCTGATAGAAGTCGCCTTTATCGAGTTATACCATGTCAGGCATTCAGTGCTGATAGCCTTCAACAAATTAGCCCTGGCGCGACCACCCATTTTGCATAATAACTTGTATCAGGTGGTTTCTGTGACGCCTCTATATTTAAGATTCTTATATATATGGACGACTAGAAAATCAATGCTAAGCTTTGAGAACTGATACCACTTAATTGTACCGGGATCATTAAAAGATGCGATCATATTTGGAAGAAATGGAATTCATTATAAATCTAGGAAGTATTTCCCCATATTTGAAATGTTGTTTTGTGGTGAGATTCTAGGCGGACCGACGCATTACCTCTCACCTGACCCTTCACGTATAAAACAAAATGTGATAGTACACTAGACACATTACATCTTTACATATCCCTAGTTTCCAATGCCATTATCTGAACCACAAACAACTGTCAAATTTGAGGCTGCTGTTCAGGTAATATTGACGACAAAAGCTGCGTGAAGTATCTCAAAATTAACAGCTAGCACCATTATTGAGGAAGTCCACACTCGTGACCCGTAAGGGTATGAAACAAGGATGAAATCAGATGTTTGCGAACATGAACCACGATGATGACACAGAAGTGTGCGAGAAAGAAATAGAAGAACATCAAGACGCTGCTTTTTATGAAAAATATTTTCCAGCCTAGTAAACAGGTATTCATGCGCAATCGCTAGTTGCTCACACGAAATCTGTTGGACAACCAGTAACGTTTTTTTATTGTTTACTTCATGGAAATATATAAAAGAACCATAGCTCCGTTTAGCTAACGCATTGAACCGAATCGAATAAATGAATTATAGAATAACAAAGTTTTAGAGAAAATCGTGCACAAAATCTCTTCAGGAAAGAGTACTTTTCCGCTAGTGATTGCCACGTTTAACAAAACTCAGATGCTAGATATTAGCAAGAATAAAGTTAATTCAATTATATACAAATTGAATGTTTGTAATAGGTTAGTGAACTATTCGCTTAGTTTAAATACCAGGCATGTCACTCAAGCGTCTAGCAAAACATTTCAATTTGCTCATAGCAATTTAGCCAAAAAGGCAGTTTTTGTTTATACAGGGAATGCGTTCCGCACTAAAATATCGTTAATCCGGAAAACCATGATATTTTTAATAATTCAACAAAAAGCTAGAAAAACATGTAAAAGTAAACAAGCCAAAAAGTGGAAGAACAGCGTTTTACTGAGATGTCCATGAGTTAGATACACTCGTATACTACCAACGTCGCTGATATGCAGAAACGTACACAGTAGGCGTAGGACTAACTGCCGTGATCTTATTTTTACTCTCCATCGGGTGTCAATTGATGCTAAAACACATATTAGTCAATCATTTATATCACAGAGAGCGAATAAAATGTTGTAACCTGTTGAATCTATGCCAGTTGGGATTATTGTTTCAAATCCGTGTTTTCAATATGTGACAGTCTTCCGTTTTATTTTTATTCGCTATGAAATAAAATGAGAGAGATGATCAAAATTCACGAAGAAAAGAGAAAAAAGAATTAATCAATTGTAATCGATTCAAGAGCACTTCTTCTTTCTTTTCTACACACTCAACTTGAGTGCTTTCGGAGTTGCGCTCTGCTCCTCTCATTTTAGAAAAACGCTTACGTTTTCGTTATCCCTAGGACTTTGATGCAGCTTTAATTGAAACTGTTTCTTAAATTGTGGTTAAATGAACCTGTAATCAAACAGGCACTACAGCTATATTCAAGTAATCGAACATTATGTGGAAAAAGTACATTTATTAAAAAAAACAATTACTGAGCAGACTAGTGTCAATATATTTGTTTAACGATGTGATGAATTGACTTAGATATCGTCATAGAAAGTTGGCCTTACACCTTACTTACTCTTCCGCTAAGGGGAAGTAAGTGCGTCGGAAGCGAGATATAATGAAATTATTGAGCTTATTCATATTTGTAGTCGCTAATTATTTTAATGGTGTCATTAATGATATATTTAACAAATTTTTCGTAAATTATAAGATAGTAAAATTCAGGGTTAAGTGATTTTTGTTATTTGTGGACAATTTTCATTAAGAGTTAAAATTCTCGGCAGTTTTCTTTAGTAGATTAAATCATTGAAATATGTATTTTAATCCTTTTGATCACCAAGAATCTTCCCTTTTCATTTCGATTTAGTATTTTCTTTACCTTTCAAGTTTAGAATACCTTGAATTTTCTAGCTCCGCCAAGGATTGTCATATTCGGTTAGCTTATAAATACTTTGAACTTTTGTATATCCGTTATTGCAACGAGAGTAAATTGCAACTTGTAAATAAACAAAATCGAAAGCACTAATCCGTCGATGTACTATAGTCTTTTTGTGACAATGAACATGAATTTAGGATTGTAGATTCTATTCTCTTATATTTGGAAGTATTTTTATAAGAAAATTTGATCAGATCAGAATTGAAGATTTATGCAATAATTTAAAGATCCATCCGAAACAAAATCCTCGCTACAGGCCTGATTCGATACGCCTATTTTCGGGTTAGGGAAATATTTTTTGGAAAAATCTCTAACCCTTTGGCGGGGTCGGGAATCGAACCCAGGTGAGCTGCGTACAAGGCAATCGATTTACCAACTACGCTACAGTTTTGTATGCAAATTAGTATGAAAATTAAAAACATGTATGAAATTATTGTTAGAAAACCGATAAGTAATCACATGCAACATGTTTCTTTTCTCTTTAGGCTTTTGTTGACAAAATAGAAACATTTAAAAAAAATAGGTTCTTGTGAAAATTATTTTTTTTTTAAATGACACATTTTTTCAGTGTATATTTTTTGGGCAAAAGTATTCATTCCCTGTAATTCGTTCTCAGATTGTTTTGTTGTATAAAATACAGTAATCGAACAAAAAATTTTTAAATTGCCAATGATTCTAAGAAGCATAGATCAACTAAATTACTAATTTTTCTGAAAAAATTTAATTCAGCTGCAAATTAGGTCTACTAGTTAGCAAAATGAAATCCGCATACAAAATCTTTTTGTTTTTGTTACTAGCTTTCAATTTCGCGAATCAAAGAACTTACCACATGAAAAGTAACTTGCGTGAATTTAAATTTATTTCTCTTAGGAATGTAGGCACATTAAATGGTTTTAGCTAATCAATGGATTTCGATACTGGTCAAAAATAAAATTAAACTTAATGCTACGTCGCACAACTTCTGACGCTGCCCTCCCCCTCGTCACACTTCGTCACAAATTTAGTATATCCTTCCTACCCCTCAAAATGCTACGTCATTTATTCATGGCCCCATGGCGCCAATGTCAAAAACTTCAAGCGAAGTGGGCGGGGGTCTAAAATTGTCCAAATTATATGAAATTTGGCATCTGGGTTTACTTTCATATTTGTCACAATATGAAAGTGGGGTACCAAAATAAGTCAGGAGTAGGTTAATAGTGAACTGATGCTGATTAAGCTAATTAAATACAATATTTTTTGTTTCAAGTATTTCAGCCTCAACTCGTCTGCTGGCTCGCCATTGTAAATTGTGCAAAGTGTACTAAGAAGGTAATAGACTTTTCTACAATTATATGGAACATAACCGTTTCGAAGAAATGAGAAAGGCACAATTGTACCACTAGGTAGATTAAAACAGGTTACTATGTTTTAATTGCCGCAAGGTTCTACTGTATAGATTTTGTTGGCTATTTTCGGCGTCGGCGGTAAAACATGATGATGAGTTATGTTCTACCATAGACCATGCGGTAGACTTCCCTAGTAACAATTGTAGTTTTATGGCGCTCTTGAAGTCTCTCTTAAAACTTAGATTGCACTTGTAGTGTGCTACGAAACTTCAAATGTTACTTGGGTTGGGTGCAACGCCTAACTCCTACTTAGCAGAAGGCAAAGAATTCTTCACATTTCTTTTCGATCATGTCCATATGAGCCTGCCTAGTCCTAGTTTTCCGTTCTAAGTTTATAACTGATTCGCTCTAGAATACCTATCCGTCTTTCAATTTCATTGCTTTCGTTTCTCTTAGTCACAAATTAGCCGAAAATAGCCAAGTTTATTTTTGGTGTTTTGGATTCTCCTCGTCAGTAACTAACACCAGCTCGAAGCTAGTTAGATAAGACCGAACCAAGCTTCAAAAGACCAATACAAGGTTTCGAGCCAAGAACTTTTGAGCTTACTACTGAGATATCACTTGGAACCGGGAAGTTCGATTCGATTCGGATACGCAACATATTTTTAGCGAGTGTGTAGAAATTCCGAGATGACACCTCCAAGCAACGGAAACCAGTGCCTTTTTCCATTTATGAAAACCCCACAAGGAATATATAATTGCTATATCTATTATGTTTCCAACAAATGACAACTATTTGATTATTATAAATCATTTCTAAACTTTGGCTTTGGAAATAGAACAACGGGCATATTCACTTCAAGTCGTTAAGTGAACGTTACGTCGTAAAATTTTACCTCGCTGAGACTTAATATCGTTCACATTTTTTTAAATGTCACTATACCGACAAGGCACTCAAGCTTAGATTTACTGTGCAGTGATTACTGCATACATGCTTAATGGGGACATTTGCTACCTTCCATTTACACGATAAACATGCACTTTGACATTTAAGAATTTATAGAGTCTTTTATCCGACCTAGACAATCACCCCAGGGTATCCACTGACGCATTAAACCGCGCAAAAGCTAATGAATTTGAAATTACATACCTACCGTTATAAAAGATGTCGATGAAGCAAGTACACTCCCAGCCGCGCCAGGTCTGATTTGCATGCTTGAGTGTGAAATAAATGATTCCAAGAATAAAATTTATAGGACATGCGTTGTTGGGGGCAATTAAACAAATATTAAAAAGTTCCCGTCTTATCTAAGCAGCTTTCTTCGCGGCCACGTAGAATCATCGCAAGAAAACAATGAAAACTTCCAAGAGTGAGACTGACTTCAACACCACGCAAACAAAACCAGCCTGTGAACCCGTCATCGGGCGCGGCACGGCTGATTTTGATAGAATGGGGGTGTTTTGTGCGAGTGAAAGGCAAGGGTTTGTTTTTGCGTACGAAACTTTACAACAATTCACAATCCAACTGCGGCAACGGATGGATCGGGTATGGGCGGGTGTGTTACGGAACTAAACAAAAGGCACCCCGGAATTTGATCCTATTAATTTCTTACAATGGTTCCAGATGCTTGGCAAGTTTTGATCGTCGAGCGACCCAACAAAATCTTCTTAGGTTTGCTCGAGTGATTTATAGCGTAAAATGCGTGTTTGTGCTGAGTTTTGCCTTTTTTCTGATTCAAACAAACTGATTCTCTACTGGCAATTGCTTTTTTCTCTGTGAAAATTAGTTTAACATTAGCATATCGCTTCTGAACGACAAGTCGTAAATTTTGTGGGACAGATCTAGAACTAGTCGATAACTGTACCATTTGTTTACTCAGCGAGATGTTTAACATGTAAATGAACTTCTATATCTTTGTAAACGAGAGAATTGCGAATAGTAGGTATCTTAGGGAAGCACTAGGGTGTAGAAAATACATACGCATACTAGTGCAGAGAATTTTATCATCATATGATGAATTTGTACTTTTTAGCCAATGCGTGATAAATTATTTTTCCGACATATTACTTTTGTAATGTCTGGTAGGTCATAAAATATACAGTAGGATATGATTTTTCAGAACACAGTCCGGAAGAACTAATTCGTTGTCTATATAAAAATATTCATTGTAATTAGTCTAGAGTCAGATTTGGTTCGATCTCACTGTAACATCCAAGGTTTAGGTTTCTTTATTCCGTAGTGGTGAGCAAGCTGTAGGGTGAAATATCTCTATTATAAGACAAACACATTCGTTTTTGGTATAAAAGTCAAACTGAGTGGAGTTAAATATTTCAAATTAGCAGTTAAGTTCAAAGCTCATATTTTAACCTATTCCCACTTCAGTTCATTACTAGAAAACTCTAAACAATTGGATTGTTTCTGCTCAATCAACCATGCTCTTCCACTTTTTAACCCTCGTCAAATCAACCCATCAAAAACAGACTGACAAAAAAGTATATCTCCTAATGATGAAAACGCGAGAAAAATTACCTCTGGTTTATCCCCTCCCCTACCCCACCGTTGCTGTAAAATAGAAATAAGTTGGTTGAATCTTTAATTCAACGTACACTTTGTCCAAGAGGATGGGTGTGTCACTTCCATGAAACACAAACTTTCCGGCCCCGTCGTTCGCCCTTGTGTACTCAACTTAGTTCAAAGGATACAGCACCTGCAGCGGAAAAACCATCTCCAGGTGTCGCAGAAGCTCCATTTCGGTCGTCAACCACCATGAAGCAATTTGTTCGTTTGAATTTGGTCATCAGACGTCTTGTCGCCAGCAACGAAAAAAAAAAGAATTTTATTTCGAGTTGAAATTGCGAGAACTTTTCCCCACTGTGCTACTGCTAGGAGTAAAAGTTTGGTTAACCCGGCAACGAAATGAGATGAAAAAACAGCTAACGGCTAGAAGTCGCAGTACAAAAGAATTTTTAATTAATTAGCTTGAACAATTCGTTCGGCACAGGATCGCACAGTGGGGGTGGAAGCTGCTTTTGACTATTAGAAACTTCACTATCCCTAGTGCTTTTTGGTCCTCGCAAAACTATCTTGGGAAAATTGGGCTACAAAGGACGAGACGTTAATTATTGCGACCCAATTAGATTGATTGATTGATTGGCTACAGTTATAGAAATGAAACCAAAGTTTTACAGTAGTTCAGTTTATGTATTTATTTCTGCTCACATACATCGATTAAGCTTTAGAACTGATATGAGTAAAATACTCGCCATTTGCGATTGACGCCCTCCAGTCTTTTCTGATACATTTATCTCAGTTTTCTCCACTTCTTCATCCTTTTTTCATCCATCCCCACTCCTTTGATATTTCGAAGCTCGAGCTTCACTATAGCCCAATAGGTTTCGATCGGGCAGAGTTCAGGACAGCTTGATGGGTTCGTGTCTTTCGGTACAAATTCCGCTGATTTAGCCGCATACCACTGCTACACATTTTAGGAAAAGTAGCATGATGCCAAAACAACACATATTTATTTTTGGTTGTCAAAAATAAAAAAAAACTTTTTTTTGAGGCACTGGGGGACTTTGTAAATCTCACCGTTCATGGTGCCTTTAGTCACGAATGGTTTTACTACCTTTGCCACAAGTGCATATGGCTTGCCATATCAGTCTGCAGAGTTTTCTGGCGTGCGTTTTGGTAACAATCTGTAGGTTAAATTTCGACATTAACCATTTCCAGTCTGCAACACATGACAAGCTCGGAATCTCCTCAAACAGTTGAACTGTTTATATTTATGTTGTTCGGATCAGATCCATGGCAATACTGTTTGCGAGTCTCTCCAAATGAATACTCGATTACTCTAGAGTGAATGGTTTAATTGGAGTTTCTTCACCATCCATGCTACTAGCACTGCGGCTTGCAGTTCCAGTCGCGACATCATTAGCTACTTCAGCGTAATTTTGGATCGGGCCATAACTTGGGAACATTTAACTTCTTGATTGACGATGATCCGCAGATAATCAGCGCAACCGTAAGCATTCTCCTCAGCATCGCACAATACGTGTAATTGAATCTGCCCGTAGTCGCCTGAGTGAACAGTCTCAAATAACCTTGGAATTCGCACTAGTTCTATTTTCGGTAGCATCTCCGTCCACTTAGAATATGACTCATCGTTGATTAGCTCATCCCACTCACATCTGGTCCTCCAGAGGCCTTGAATTGACATCTTGCCCAAAACTGTAAAGAGTGATAGCAGGCCCAAAGGGTCAATCGGGGACATGAGAATTTGCCTTTTAGTTGATCGCTCTTGTTCATGCATCATATCCTTTTTGAAACGAGACGGAGAAAGACAAAACATCCTGGATCGGATCCCAGATTAACTCCAAAACTCGCTATTAATCGGTGGTTTTATTTTAAATAAATTGTACCAGCTTATCGAGATTGGATTCTCCCAGTTTGCTAAGAACGTCTGTAGAATTTGATGCGCAATTCCGGATTTCACAGCCGTCTTTCGGGTGAAAGTAATAAACTACCCGGATAGAATTTTACAATAGCATTTACCCCGAGGATATCACGAACAGGAACATGGGGTGGTTTTCTTCTGGCTCGTAATGAGTCTATTAATTGGGATCTGGCTTCACGATATTCAGTGCAAGACCAAACAACATGTTCAATGTCTTCCCCTCAATGTAACCCTCTCCGCAAGCACATTGATTATCTTCTGCGATCCCAATACGGCGGAGATGCGCATTCAACGTATAATGGTTGGACATGAGTCTAGACATCACACGACTTACATCCAACCCTTTGAACCATGCCTTCGTTGATACTTTAGGGATAATTGAGTGCAACCACCGTCCCAGATCTCCATTGTCCCATGATGTTTGCCAAATAGTAAGCGTCCTCTGACGAGAAGCGCTATAAAATTCATTGATGGCAATAGGTCTTTCATAGATGTCACCGTCCAGTGTCCCTATTTTGGATAAATTATCCGCTCTCTCATTACCCGGTATGGAGCAATGAGCGGGAATCCACACTAAAGTAATTTGATAAGATTTGTTTGTTATACTTAACTAAATGTATTCTCGTATCTTCTTCAAAAAGAACGGAGCGTGATTATCAAGCTTTGATGAGCGTAGTGCCTTAATTGTGCTGAGGCTCTCTGTGAGGATGAAATAATGGCTCGGGAGTAAAGTATCAATGATTCCCAGACTATAGTGAACTGCTGCTAGTTCGGCTGTGTAAACAGAGCCAGGTTCTGCAAGCTTGAAAGAGATCGAGGTGTTATTATTGAAAATACCGAAGCCAGTGGCCTCATTGATTAGTGACCCATCAGTGTAGAACATTTTATGGCAGTCAATGTGTTGGTATTTACTTATGAATATTTTAGGGATCTCCAGAGAGCGCAGGTGATCCGGGATTCCACGAATTTACTTTTGCATGGACGTGTCAAACAATAAAGTGGAATCGGGAGTATCTAGTATAATAACACATGTCATAACATAACTAAAAGGCGTTATTTCTTGTGACATGTGATTGAAGTACACTGGTCATGAATCTGGTTTGGGATGGAAGCTCGACAAGTCTTTCAAAATTTTCAATTACCAGTGGATTCATAACCTCACATCGTATAAGTAAACGAGAAGAGAGATCCCAGAATCGATCTTTTAAGGGAAGAACTCCCGCCAGTACTAGTAAACAACGATACTGTATTCGTTCCAATTTAATAATGTGAGTGCTTGCAGCTAAACGGAAACAGAAGCACCCATATTCCATTACTGAAAATATCGTTGTTTGATACAATCTTATCACGTTACTTGGATGAGCACCCCACCAAGATCCGGTTATTGTTCGGAGAAAATTTATCCTTTGTTGGCACTTCTTTATCAGATACCTAATGTGGCCTCCCCATGTACATTTAGAATCGAACCAAATTCCGAGATATTTATAGGTCATGACTTGGGCTATCGTTCTACCAACCAACTGAAGCTGAAGATGAGCTGGATCACGCTTCCTTGAAAAAATAACCAACTCTGTTTTCTCCGTAGAGAAATCGACGCCTAGCTTCAAAAAATATTATAGTTATTACTGTTTCAACATTGTTCGATGCCAAGTTCTCACAGTAGATTTACAATAAAATTTCATGTACCAATAAATTTCACTGTTTAGCAAAAAACTGATACAGTGCATTCACATTAAATTTTACTGTTTTCAAGAAAAAATATATGGAGAAAAAATTATTTTTTTAATGTTAAGATACATAACCACCCTTCTTTTTCACTGTAAAAGTCTATTTTACATTGAAATTTACCGTAAAAACGTTAAAGTTTATTGTTTTTGTATTGTAGCATAACACTAAAACTTACTGTAAATCATTGTAAAATTACTGTATTGTCACAGTGAAAAACATGGTTTTGATACTGTACATTTCTATTCGGGTACTTTAGCTCATCGCACCGCTTCATCCTTGGTGTCGAGACTAGCGTAATAGTCGTCGACGTAATATCGATCAACGATCGCTTTTACCGCATCCCGAAACTGTGTTACATATTCTCCGGCATTGCGTTTTTCAATTGTGCCGAGCATGGAGAACTAGTGAACCCGAAGGTGGCTATGCTCAGCACGTACACATCAGGGGATTTCTTGGTATCGCATAGGAAGAGGCATCTTTATGCCGATTTGCCTGCTTCTCGTATACGCAGTTGGTGATGAATTTTGCGTACATCTACATCAAATGCGTCGGCTCTTTCCTGGAATTTGATAATTACAAAAAGGAGTGAGGTTAATAACCTTTGAGCAAGAGGAAGTTCAAGATACACCGTCGACAGTCGCCGCTGCGTCCCAAACTAGGCGGGCTATGTTCGGTTTCTTAGGATTAAGAGCTACATTTCATGTAAATACCATACTCGACTAGCATCTGCATTAATGAGTTTCATTTTCGATACTGATGCTCCACGATCTGCTGGAACACGTTACGGACCTTTGGCAAGTCGACATTCTAGTGCCTTCAAACGTTTAGTTGCCAAGGGGAGCTGTCGAGAAAGGTTGCATTATCCTCTGTCCAGATCAAGCCGGTTTAGAAGCGATCCCCTCTTCTGACAGTAGTTCTCTCCAAAACCTCTCGCCCTCACTGATCTTCATTGGATTGTAGCAGTGAAACGACGGACGTACAGGTCTTCTTCAAACTTAGCATCTCGTGTGGTTCTTCGTTATTTACAGGTAGTATTTAATGGTGGCTGTCAAAACGCGGGGCGATATTTTTCATCGAGTTACTCCATACACTGTCCATCCAAGGATTGAGCGCACTGCAATCGCCTCACCAGAAGCTCCAACTCTAGACTCAAACGATGCAAACAAATGCAGGTTGTCCAATCCGATTATCACACTCTGCGTGTCATTATTGTAACCGATCGCTGGCAATCGCGATCGCGAAAATGTTTGAAATGTTTCGCCATTTTCTTGCAGTTGATATACTTTGCTGCGGTAATACCAGATCTTTAACAGTACGCACTTCTGCCAGCTAATGCCTAACGTTGCTCCACCTTGATTTTTCTGGACTGGTCTTCGTGACGGTTCATGTTTGCCGTCCACATGACAACTAGTGGTTCCGGTATTTCTTCTGCGTTGAGTCTGTCAGTTACAGTGCTTTCTACTAACGTTGAGGATGCGCCTTTGTCTAAAGAGGCGATAGAATCAACCGAGTTTTCCCCGTAATGAAAAAATATCGGAATCCTCCGAAATAGAACGGAAGCTTGACATTCGTGAGTATTTAATTCACGCGTGCAACCTGAATGTCTTCTTCGGCACGATGTAGCAGCAGATGATGACCATTTCTACAGTTGTTTACATTACATTTGACGTTGAACGTATATCGTGAGTTGCCATGATAGTCACGACAAACTGGGTAGAATTTGTGTTTCTCGATAAGCTTAACCCGAAATCGAAGGCACAGCTCAACGAAGTCGTCACAAAGTCGTGATTTACTGTATCGATGTTGTGGGAAATTTTCGGCAAGTTTAAGACAACGAGAAACTTTTTTTACTTTATTTTTATTTACGTGACTTTAATTTTTTTTTTCATTCGTCACGCACTAAGAGAAACGAAAGCAATGAAATTGAAAGACGGATAGGTATTCTAGAGCGAATCAGTTATAAACTTAGAACGGAAAACTTTGATTGGTTAGGCTAATATGAACATGATCGAAAGTAAGTTAAAACTGATTCGCTTTAGAATAATCGTCTTTCAATTTCATTGCTTTCATTTTTCTTAGTCCTAAATTTGCTGAAAATAGCCAACAAAATCGATACAGTGGAACCTTGCGGCAATTAAAACATCGTTACATAACACAAAATCGTGACTTGTTATCTGTTCTTTTTGCATACGACACAGGGTTTTTTGTTTTTTTGCTGTACCGGGAACTGCATCCTTCATTACTGCCCGCCATGGGTAGCAAGCGCGTACAGATACTCATACCTTATTGGTTTATTGTTTCTCACAGGTTAAATTAATGTGTGTTGTTGAGCACCGGTGAGCTCAGTTACTTCTGACACTTTAGAAAAGATGATCCCCTGTCGAAACAAAATCGGCTCCCCGGCTGCTCGGCCACCGGGCCTTTCGTGATCTTCTTCCGGACCAAACATAAAAAGTGTTTGAATTTATTGCAGATTGATGAGTTCCGGGTGGTGGTAAATAGTTTGAATCAGGCAAACGATTTTGCTGGCTATGTGCCAAATGAGTACAGATTGTACATACCAGCTAATAGAGTTGAAATCTGCGGGGTAGTTTCCGATTCGAGTCTGAATTGTGAAGACCTGCTGACAGATGGGACTGGCTGTTTTAAAGACCCCATGCTTCAGTCAGTGAAGATATTGGAGTGCAAACGTTTACAGCATCAGTCGCAGCTGATGAAAGATGACATATGTCAACTCAGACTCCTATCGGGTGATATTTGTTGGATCTGTACTGACCAACTACCTCCAAGCGATCTTTTGCAGAAATGCTAAAGATAGTTACGCCACCGGGCTCTACGAATATCTGTACTAACTTGTCTAGTGACAAATCGAACTCTGAGGACCTTTAGGAGGGAACATCTTCTGCTGTGCACAGAAGCAATAGACAAAGGAGGAATATTTCCGATCACAACCTTCGTTGTAAAGGCCAGAAGGTTTCTTTTCAAGGTCCTCTAAAAATAACTGCACAAGGAAAACATTATTGATGCAGATGCCTGAAAATTAGCCCCACAAGTCTAAAGTGCTCGGGCGCGCTGAGTGAGCCGGAATCCTTGCCATTTCAAGCTGTCGTTAAGCTCGTGGAACGAGGGAGATCATTTATAACCTACCTCACTCCACGAGTTTCACGACAGCTTGAAATGGCAAGGATTCCGGCTCACTCAGCACGCCCGAGCACCTTAGACTTGTCTCTCCGCCCGGCATCGCTGCGGTTATATTGCATGTGGAAGGTAGTTCCTGATCCCCATGGCAGTGACCATCGGCCAATCGTAATTAACATTGTTAACGGTTCGAGGCCACCGAATACAATCAATGTTTCCTTCGCGATATCCAGAAAATTGAGTCCATACAAGAGATTCCTTCGGAGGAAGAGTACGGGTGGTTAGCTTGATACTCTATACTGCGATTCAAGCTCAGTCTAAACGCGTTCCAGATGCAAACTCTCGCGGGCATCCTCCCAACCGATGGTTGGACAAAGAATATTCAGACGCGTACGCGGAGAAATCTGCCGCGTGTAAGACCTTCCGAGACGATGGGCTATCCGCTAGCTATCGACAGTACGCGACATTAGAAACGCGAATGAAGAGTTTGGTGAAATTCAAGAAACATAGCTACTGGCGCTGGGTCGTTGACGGACTAACAAGAGAAACATTTATGAGTGATCTTTGGAGTCCGGTCCGGCGCTTATGAAACCGAAACAGTTCTAACGAGAGCGTGGAATATTCACGCTAAAAGAACACCGTTTAAGATGATGGAGTTCTCACTTGCACTTTTATCATGTAATAATAGAGCCCCGGGACCAGACATAATCAAATTTAACTTGTTGAAGAATTTGCCAGACTCTGGCAAGAGACGCTTGTTGAACTTATTTAATAAATTTCTTGAGGGTAGCAGTGTCCCTCATAACTGCAGGCAAGTAAAGGGCGTCGCCATCCAAAAAACCAGGAAAACTAGCCTCCGACTGCAACTCGTAACGATCGATTGAAATTATGTCCTGCATCCGGAACTTGTTCGAATTTTCTCGCACAACTTTTGGATTCAGGACTTCATTTCAATCGGTCATTACGAGTTGTGGTCGGAGGCTAGTGTTCCCGGTTTTTAGATGGTGACTATCCTATTCCACCTCGATAATTGGGTCGAAGCAAATGGCTTACTGTAAGATACAGAATTTGGCTTTCGCAAAGACAAAGACACGAATGATTGTCTTGCGTTACTCTCAACAGGAATTTAAATGGCCTATGCTAGCAAAGAGCAGATGGCATCAGTTTTCTTGGACATTAAGAGGATATTGATTCAGTTTCCATTGACATTCTTTCTGAAAAGCTAGTTATATTTTCAGGGGCGGATCCAGAAAAAAAATCGGGAGGGGTCTGAAATAGCGATTTTAAAATGAACATTGTACAATTCGTAATACGTAATAACCTTATTTGATGAATATCAGGTTTGTTGGTCGAATTTGGCTTTGAAATTAATATAAAATTGAAGCTAATTTAAAATTTCTCAACTAGCAGAAAAATTTCGGAGCGGATCTGGACCCCCAGGACCCTCCCCCTGGATCCGCCACTGTATATTTTCAATAATGCGTGAACCAGCGCAACTACAGCTTCAATTAATGGGTCAAACTTTTGCTCAATTTTTTACACTCAAATATCTCGGGGTATGTATCGACTCTATATGTACCTGGGGATGTCACATTAGGTATTTGAAACAGAAGCTCCAAAAAAGGATTAACATTCTCCGTACAACAACCAGAACATGGTGGGGTTGCCTACCCAAGAGACCTGTTCAGGCCTTACCAAACAACGATACTGTCGGTGAAGGAGTACGGGTATTTCTGTTTTCACTCCGCGAATCCAGTATTGTTGTTTGCGTATTGCTTTGCGTTGTATGCACCCAACCGAAACTATGAGTCTAGAAGATCTGGTTGGCGTTCTTCCTCTAAAAAAATTATTTTAGACCTCTCTTATCTATTGCTCATACTATTCGATATATTGAACCCGTTAGTAAATACAAATTTTGAGGGGCTTGTCGAGCACAATTTCCACAGCCGATTAACGTCCTTGTACTTCGATTACATTGCACAAAATATCAATTCTTCTTCGTATTATCCCAATCGTGTCAATCTATCTCATGCTTCTGATTCAACTGTATTCTTCGAAACATCCATGAATCACGAGATTTGTGAAGTCCCGGATCACATGCGTTAGAGATTCGAGAAATCAAATATGTCACACCGACGGGTCAAGTCTCGGCGGCTCCACTGGTTTTGATATATTCAATCTAAATCTCAATGATCCTGCTTCAATTTACGACGCAGAACTCGCAGCTAGTGAGTATACCCTTGGATTTACTGATGTTTTACTCACCAATCGTTATATTATTGTTTCGGATAGCCTCAGCTCAATAGTTGTTCTCCGTTCGATGAAACCTAAAACGCACATTTTTCCATATTTTCTGGGGAGAATAGCTTTTGTGTGCTTTGTCTGTACGATCGTACAAGATCACCTTAGTTTGAATTTCCTCGAATTACTCCATCCCATGTAATGAAGAGACGGACTCTTTAGCTAAGGCGGGCGCTTTAGAAGGTGACATCTACAAAACAAAAATCAATCTGCTTCAATGAATTTTTGAATATCGACGGGGAAGGTGGCTACATTATATCATCCCGAAGGTATCAACGAAACCTTGGTTCAGAGGAATGTTAATGAGTTGGGATTTCATTCGTGTGATGTCTCGGCTCATGTATAATCGTTTGGGCTTGCGAATAGTGGTATTTGCGCTTGTGGCGACTGTTATCACGATATCGAACATATTATCTGGACATGCGCCGAAAGTTTTTGTACCAGATCTCAACTAGTGGATTCCCTTCGGGCCCGAGGAAGATCATCCAATATTCTGGTTAGAGATTTACTGACACGCCGCGACCTCCTCCATAAGTTCCACATATACACCTTCCTAAAAACATCAATATACAGATTTAACTGTTCCTTTTATTTTCTCATCATTCTTAGAAGTGCCCTCTTCTGGCCGTATCGTATACCAACGATGGTTTGGTGCGACTTCAAGGAGGCACGAAACATCTCTGTTGAAAAAATTGGCAAACACGGGACATACAACATAAATATTACACGCACAACTCGGTGTGTGTGTCGTTGATCCCTCGATGATTGAAACTGAAAGTTAATATTTTTCTCCCACTGCCATCTTTGTCTGCCCTATCTCCACCCATGGATAGCTTCAAATTTATGTATTGGGATGCTACAAAATTGAAGTTGTTACTTTCACTTGAGTAAAAATCAGTTCAGCCATGTCTAAAAATATTGATTGATATTAGTTGACATACACATATGCACACCCAGAAATCTCGACGAACTCATTCGAATGGTATACGACACCTTACAATTTGGGCCTAGATTGGAAAATCGGTTCTAGGATTGATTGCATAGCCTTTCTTTATATGAGAAAGGCAAAAAGAAATAAAACCACTCAACTACCAATTACTGTAAAGTTGAAGTCTACCTCCACTCGCAAATTATGGAATAAAACTTTAAACCAAGCCATTCACGGAGCAACCAACCCTTTGGGAACGTTTACAATATTCATTACATTCACATTAACACCTTCATACCGACACCCGTCCCCCCGCTCTGTTCTTCCACTCCCAACGAAGTCGCTTTTCTTGGCAAACAGTTTCTGTGTAGCCTGCTGCCGCCTGGTCAAGGGGTTAAGAATGCCAACGAAAATAGCAACAGGTTGCCGACTTATCACGGAAATTCCCTTGACCAGCAAAAGTGAAACATTACGACACACAAAGGAGCGCGTGTCTGCAAGAAGGTAACCATTTTGCATGGTGTTTACGGTGGTGTTTCCATGTGCCATAGTAAAACAACTTACGAAAGGATGCGTGTAAGGGCGTAAAGCTCCAAACACTTGCTGACCGAGATAAGGCATGCCAACGAGGCAAGCGCTTCGCAGAAAGGATATCTACGTACCAACACGTGTGCAATACAGTAATAAAGTAGAAGCGCACACAAAAGGTGAGACCAAGAGACCCGGTGCGACTGGTGCTGGCAGCAAAAGTCGAAAAAGTTAAATGGTCTCCCGAGAAACATTAGGCGCAATAAATATCCGGAAGATGAACGAGCATAGTTTATGCTGAAATTGACTTTCGGCTTGATGGCCCCAGCGGCTGGCTGGGATCCGGGGGTGACACTACTGTTTGCCAACTGAAAAAAGTTGTTTGTCTTCCGTCGGGAAGGAGCGTTCTCGGAAAACAAAATTGGAAAAGTAATTGAGATGAGCATTAAAATTGATTGAAGGACTATTTTTGGGAAGTAGAAAATTGCTCGGGTGTCAGTTTGTAGGTTTCCGTGATACCATCGAGATGACTCTATCTAAAGTGGAAAAGCTCGGTAATCAGATTGTTTATCCAATTGCCAAAGTAAGCTGTTGTTCTCTTATGAATAACCTTAAATTGTGAATCCCTAGGATTAAGGAATAAAAAAGCGTACAACAAAACATTGGCATCTTCAAGCTAATCCAATGTGCCGTGTCAAATATCCAGGCGGAATAAAATGCAAAGGTTCGACAATTGGGCAGTCCTGTGCCCAAAAACCAATCGCCTTAACTTCAACATTAAAATCACAGACTGTTGTCCACCTAGTATTAACTGTTAAACAAGCTACAAAAATTAAATCAGCAACATCTACGGAACCATTTGTGGCCACTATCATAATTAATAATTCTTATAAAGCAAGCATTTTATAGCAGCATTCATCGCAGAATGGTATCCTAAAATATCGTTAATAGCTCGTAACGTCAACCCATCCAGCAAACCAACATTTAATCAAGCAATTTTTGTACGTAAGAAAAGTTTATTGACATCCATTATCAGATTTGGCTCTTGGTCGAGAAACATTGTGTTCCTCACCGTAATGAGAGACTAACATTGGAAATTTTACGAACCGGGTAGAGTTTTTTACGAGTGTGCAAAAATTTTAGTAAGCTTCCATCAGTTTGATTAATTCTTTGCCCGCGATGGATCCTCCCGGAAAGGTGTTTGTTTGTGTTTCATTGTTAGCAAATGTCCATCGCTGAATCACCGTAGGTGGTTGACAGGCACTGAATGTAGACATTAAACTTTTATGAATCCATTTATTTCTGTCCTACTATTCTGTCGTTAACGGACCACACCAGGCTAGACCGTCATCCATCGAAAGTAACCGCACAAGGCTAGGAGTTCTTCTCGTCATTGCTGGTGTGGGTGCTGCACTAAGCGTACAAAAGGATTAATTCGAATTTGATGATACAAATGGGTGTCCTTTTTAGCGAATTGGAAAATCAAATAATGCATAAAATACATTTTTGGTGAGTATTTCTTCATAATTTCATTGTATGTATTAGAAAAGCAAACTTTTATTTTCCTAATACATCTTACACTTCCACAGCCCAGATTTCCCAGATCGTAATCCCGAAATCATAGTTGCCCCGAATTCCGTTCACTTGATTAAAACATTTCGGATACTAAATCTCCGGAGATCCATCCACAAAAAAGATTCTGCCTTGAAAACAAGACGACAGTTGTTGGGTCATCATTACTTCACAAACAACACTGAACACATACCAACTACGACGTCTACCACGACTGGAACGGTGGTATGGGGAACCGGTCCTGGCAGGGATCTGCGGAATATAGAGTGATATCGTGACGACAAAGAGAACACCATCGGGTTTAATTGAACGTCGTCTGAATAGAAACTTTCTTAATTACAATCTACTATTAACACTGGAAGACACACAAACTCACACAGTCTGAGCACCGTGCAAAAACTACAGCTAGTTTCTTTGTTGCACATTTTTCCCCATACCGATGCCAGCCAGCAGAGGGATTTTCTCGAGGGGATGAACACCGCAGACAAGTTCTTACATTACATCGGAGTCTGTGTTGTCGCCGCTCTCGTTGCCGATATGAACGGGGAAAATTTCGGTGCCTAAAGGTAAGCCTCCTCTTCAAACCCTCTCAGCAAACGAGCTGTTGTCGGATTCAAGATGAGTAATTTTTGCATGTATTTAGGCACGGAAAGATACTCTACGAAAATTATTACTAAAGAATAGAGAAATTTTATGATTTCGATTGGTTAAAATTTGAGTTATTAATTTTTTTTTATGAAAAACGCATTTAATCCCCCTAGCAGTGCCACAAGACTTTTGCTTTTTTCATATAGAAAGGTTATGCAATCACTCTGGACATCGTCAACTAAATCCCGGGTCGAAGGGCTAATTTTTAGGATTGGTTTCCTGTATTTTAACAGGGGCCTAGTTAGGGGTATGCGCCACACATCACACCACTCATCCTTAAACCCCCTTTCTTCATCACGTGCCCCCGCCCCAAATAAAATTTCCCACTTCCTCCAGAATGAACTTTCCTAGTGAGTCTGAAAATCCAGTGAACAAATTGGTTTGAAATGATTTTGAGTTTGAAACAACTTCAAAATTGAAACTAATTTTAAATTTCATTACAAGTTGAGCCAATGTAATAAGCGTTTCCTCCATTATTATATTAAATATAATAAGTCGTGCAATCACATTTTGGATAAATGAGAAAGGCACAATGGCAACACTTGGTGGATTAAAGCAGGTTTTTGTGGAGGGGGGTGGGGGGGAGCGGTGTGTTGTAAGAGTTTCAGCGTGAAAACAACACCTTTTTGCAATTTTTTTAGAACTTTGCGTGAAGCGAATTAATCAAAACTTTTGTACATTGTAGTGTGATATTTCAATAACATTCTGTTATTTTTCTATGTAAAAATTTCGACAAACGACTCGGTGACGAAGCTTTATGTAGAACGTCTCTGGAAAAAACACGATTTGCGGTGTTAGCTGCCATTCAAAAACTACTTGATAGATTTCTTTCAAACATTGCACACAGATTCTATGTAAAACATACCTAACCCCTATGTTGAGTTTACGAGATATTTTTTTTCAAGTAAAGGGGTTGTTAACTCATAAAAAGACGGAATTTTTCGTGAAAAATAGCAATTTTTACTTCAAATGAAGTACTGTGCTACGGAACGATATCAAAGTACTACTTCGTGGGGGCTCCTTGTGTGTTCGTCGCACCTCTTTCTTCTGCTCTATCACGGAGCCTCACTTGGTTCATGAAATTGTTCGACCTTCAAGCTTTGATTCAACTCTCCACTTTTCTTTTACTTCTTGTCTTTATATATTACGTCACCATTTCAGCTCTCGTCTCCGTGAATCGTTTAGATGCTGATTCCATGACCCATTCAGCTCCTCCTTCCCGACCTTATCACGATCCACTCGAATAGTCCCCGACGGCGAGCTAACCCAACTCCGATCTATAATTCCCCATGAAATGCCTCGTGCATGTACACTTGCGAATAGTGCTATTGACGTATGTCTTATATCCGACCTTACAACTCGCGATATTTGTAAAAATGACTGTTGACAACGTAAACAAGAAACCCCTTATAATCGGTAGTGCTGCAAATGCCCACCACATTATTTTGGGGTAGCTCAGATATCAATTTGAGAGGCGCCGAATTAATGGAATACTTAAGTAGTACAAATCTACACATTCTTAGGGTGAAGCGATGCCTAAAATAACAACAAAGGTTCGGTTATGCTCGGATATGTTCGGGTTACGTTCAGCATTTGTGTGCAGCTATAACGTACTATACCGATAGGAGATGGTTCGACTCAAATGTTTTATGTAAAAGTACTTGGAATCGTAGACGCAGGGACGGGTCGGATGTATTTAAGCTGGCTCGCAAAACATACATGTAAAAGCATATGCACAAATGTTTCAAGTCTTAACAAGACTAGTATATTAAATCAATTACTTTCGAAAACAATAGACTTGCATGTCAGTTCAACTAGAACTTCCAATGGTGAATACTCATCTGGCGAAGATGTAGTATTCAACTTTCTTTTTGATACACACTTTATAGGCTGTACAAAGCTACCACTGACGACTGCCTCTGAGATCTTTTCAGGTAATGCTGATTCTTGGACATTTGCTCGTCGAATTGTGACAACCAAATCGATCAAATGGGCGATTGAAAGATTTGTTCCGTATAAGTCTCCTGGAAAAGATGGAATCATTCCAGTTCTACTTCAAAGAGGATATGAACACTTCAAGCATATTTTGAAAAAGTTCTTACTTGTAGTCTTACAACAGGATATATTCCGTTAGCGTGGCGGGAAATAACTGTAAAATTCATTCCCAAAGTTGGCCGCGTCTTATATGAGGTGGCAAAGAGATTTAGACCGATTAGTGTAACCTCGTTCCTTCTCAAATCGGTGGAACGTTTAATCGACCACTACATTCTGGATGTTAGCTTGAGCGAGCATTGAATGCAACAAGTATATCAGCGGGGGAAGTCTACTACCACCCTATTACACAATGTTGTCTACAACATTGAAAAAGCTTTTTCACAAAAGTTTAAGAGTTTTTCTCGATATTGAAGGCGCTTTTGACAATGTGTCTTTCGAATCCATTTTGGAAGCAGCACGAGGTCATGGGGTACCATCATATATCACGAACTGGATACACGCAATGCTTAGCAACCGACATCTGTGCGCATCGTTAAGACAAGAAGAGATAAGGAAACTGAGTGTCTGCGGATGTCTTCAAGAGGGTGTACGGTCACAACGTTGTTGAGCAATGATGTCTTCATCTTGGACTATCAGTTAATCCAAATAAAACATCAGTGGTGCTTTTCACTCAAGGATTATAACCGGAGCTCGTCATTGCAGTTTTTTGACTCTGAAATTATTGTCACAGACAGTGCTGTGCAATCTCACGATGGTCTTTGAATTGTGAGGGTAAATATGAAGTGACCGTACCACCACAAAAATGACCGTTATTTCATTTCCATTTTCCTCGGATAGTGTTTCACTTAACTATCTCTCACAGAAGCCGTGAGAGAGAGAGAACGCTTTGAAATGATAGACAGATTGAGTACCATTTATTTTGTATTGGTATAGTAAACGAAATATTATCAGTGTATTGTATTCAGGCAGCGTGCGGTGCTTTGTTGACTTTTTCTCCACCTTTCTGTTTCTTTTATGCATAGCTATTTATGTGAAACCGCCTGTTTGTTAATTCAAGCTCGTTGTTTGTAATAAGATGACCGTCATAACCGTATTTATATTGTTAATGAAATGACGGTCAGTTTGCCTTCCTCTCATTAATAATTCCAATGAGTGAGAGATTCAGAAGAGAACCGTCTGACTGTTGTCAATTCATTGGAATGAGAACCGTAACTCAATAAGCATCGCTTACTGTTTTAACTGCTAACCGTTTCATTCTCTTTTGTCTAGCAAGTTTGCCATCAGTACCGTGATGGAGCTCAGCACTGGTCACAGATCAAGTTAAGAACGTTGCGGTTATCCTTGATTCAAAACTTAATTGGACAGCTCACATCAACGTCAGGATCAAGAAAGCTTGCATGGCTTTCGGCAAATCTTGGGGATTCAAGCAATTTTTAGACCAATACTACTATACGGGTGCCTTGTTTGGTGGTAGAAGAGAGAAGTCATGACAATCCAATCAAAGTTAAACCATTTTCAGAGGATGGTCTTGATGGCGATGACTGGTGCGTTCTCGACAACACCTACTGCTGCTCTAAAGGCACTCTTGAACATAAAACCACTACATGTGTTTCTGAAATAAGAAGCACTTTCTTGTGCATACCACCTTAAGGTTACTGGGCTCTGGAACAGTATCCCAATAGATCGTGCAACTAGCCACACAAGACTCTGGCCCCAATTGATTACTTGGGATGAGTATACACTTTCTCCCAGCGACCTTACACTCACATGTAGTTTTCCATCTAAAACTTTCAATGTGAGAATTCCTCTTCGCGAGGAATGGCTGTCTGGCTGGATGTAGCGACATCTTGAAGAATACGTAGATTGCTATACTGACGGTTCTTTATTGGAGGGCCGAGCCGGCCCTGGTGTCTATTGTCATGAAATGAGATTAAAGCAATGTCATTCGCCTGGTAGATACACCGTATTCCAAGCAGAAATATTTGCGATTCTATGTGGCGTACAATCAGCACTTCAACAGGAAATTAGCGCTAAAAGAATCTACATTTGCTCCGAAAGCACTTAGCTCGGCAGATTCGAGATCGACATTAGAAATCGCATGTCGAACTCAAATCGAAGAACTCAGCATTTCAAATGCTATCTACCTTCTATGACTACCCAGTCATTCCAGTATTCCTGTAAATGAATGGGCGGACGAATTGGCTAGAGCTGGCGCTGCGACTTACTTCGTTGGTGTAGAATCAGCTCTACCACCGTCGATAAGTTCGATAAAGCACAAGATTTACTCTTGGGCTGCATCCGAACATGACAACCATTGGCGTAGCTTGCAAACTTCGGTTCTAACAAAGACTTTTCTGCCAGATATGAGTCCGAATGTCAAAGAATTTATTGATTTTTTCCAAGTACAACAGTAGTATTCTAGTCAGGGCACTGCCTGGATATTGCAAACTCGCGCTGAGTATTATTCATGTGATCTTTGTGAATCCGATTACGGAACATCATATCATACGATATGCCACTGCACTGTAGTAATACAATTACGTATCCCGATTTTTGGTTCTCCATACATAGATGAACCTATGTACAGAGAGCTGAAACTGAAGTATATGCTATTGTTCCTCATCCAGTGTGATAAAGAGCTATAGTTTCAGCCGTATCCGTAATGACAATAGTGCTTCGGTGGTATTGTCGTTCTGTTATCTCAATATCGGGGGTGTGGATATATCCGCTTACTGCTTAAATAAATTCTACATCCCTCCATGGGTTGAAAGTTTAATTCCTGCTATTATAGCACCTGCAGAACGTTCAGCATCCCTCCGGGGGTGCAGAATGCACTATTTTATTTTGTTCTGTGTCGTTATTTACCTTACCCCTAACTTTACCACTTCCCCAATATTTCCCATCAGGAAATGATGAAAAGACGATTCTTCGCAAGGCACAAATGATCAACATGGGGAACGTCCCAGTTGAGCCAGACGCTACTGATTCCTGATAGCCTTGTGTACTTATTAGCGTTCAAATCTGTAGACCGGTTTCGGAATTAATCCAAATTTCCGTCAGGTATATTCGAATTGGATAATCCGATACTGCAGTGTTTGACGAGTTTTAAAGAAACATATCTAAATTTTAAGTAATTTTTTTTTATATGAACTAGATCTATTTTCCATGATAGATATGAATTTGACCAATCTTGACAACCGGACAAATGTTCCAGCAGAGCCTAACAAATGTATATACTTTTCCATCATTCCAGCCTTTTGGGTCATTAAATTTAACCAAATGTAAAGTTCTATTAATCATACGGTCCTACGGTTACCTCAACCTATGGGCATTCGGGTACCAGTTCCAAATGGATTCAATTGGGGACATTTGATGTCATTTTGAAAATCAAGTTTCCAGATACTACAAAACTGTGAAAATCATCATCGATATGGAAGTCACTTGAAACGGGATGATCAGTATAAGATAAAAATTAGTTTTAGACGCCATTTTCAAAACCATCATGGCGACTTTTGGTTTGTGTAAAACAGTAAAACAGTGAAAACCATCATCAATCTGGGTGTAATTTGAAAGGGATTGCGAGTAGAAGACCAAAATTGGTCATTGATGCAATTTTGACAACCAAGATGGCGGTTTCCGGGTACTACCGAAACTAACTAAAAACGATTACTAACAAAACTGAACAAAAAACTATCATGAATACAATGTCATTGTTAAGCGGGTGGGCAGCAAATCCCGGAAATTGATGATAAACAGCATTTTATATAGCAATATGGCGGATTCCGGTTCTAAAAACAGTGAAAACCATTAATATGGATATCATGTGAAAGGGGATAAGCAGTATAAGACACATATTGATTTTTGACGTTTTCAAAACCAAGATGGCGGCTTCCGGTTACCACAACCAGTGCATATCATCATCAATATGGGTGTCATTTGAAAGGGACTGGTAAGCAGAAGACCGAAATTGATTATTGATGCCATTTTGAAAACCAAGATGGCGACTTCCGGTTACCACAAAAAATGAAACCTCTAATAAATATGGGTGTTATTTGAAAGGGGGTGATCAATAGATGTGGTGGTGGTACTACCAGCAATTGTAGCAGAAGTACCCTACGTAGCACTGAGCAGTCCTTACACGACAAAGTGTTGAAGCATTACTCACTGATTACTGTATGAAGCGTCAAAAATGTATTGGGGTGTCGGCAATCAAATTCGCTTATACGTACCACGGAAGTGTTCGAGAATCTCCTTTCAATAATGAAATCATATAAGTGCACGGTGTCTCTGGTAGAAACTGTAGGATTAATACGCACAATAGTAATCGCTTATTCTCGCATTGTTTTGGCTACGAAAGGGGGACATATTTTTCATGTTTCCGTTACATTATAACTATATTGAAAATCAGTCCAAAACTGCACTTTTTGAGTCATGAAAAAAGTTATATGTTATAATTTTCCTACACCCAAAACTCGGCCGTAATGCCTTTACGGTAATAAGAAAAAATTGCTCTAATAGCAAGACGTTCAATACTAAAACGGTCCCAACACAAAATTCCCCAAACGACAATATCAACACATTCAAATCTTCTCTGCGTCGAACTCATGTTTCATCAAATTTTATACAATAAATATTAACGCGTCGGCTTGTCTGGAAGTGTGTAGCACTTCACTTGTCATTGTATTGCGCATCAAGGGAAGTAAACGTAATGTGGATAAAGACGAGTCTCGATTATCTCCACACAACACATTCCGTATTTTATAGCTTCTGTAATTCTCTGATTGCACTGCTCAGCTGGAGAAACAATACTGTACTGTTTGTGGAGTGGATAAACAACAACGCAGTAGAAAATATTGCTTGGTTTAAAGAGGTACATTTGTCATTCAATTTGAGAAACTTCCGAGGTTTTTTCCAATTTTTGTGTGATTTTTGATTTTTCTGTCAAGTCAATCAATACATGAAATGAAACATGGTTTAGTTTTATTTTTCCGTCATATGTTTTTCCGTAGGTATGTTTAAAATAAAGGTATGATATGTTTGCTTGAGGACAAGTTGTCAGATTAGCCGAAAAATTGAGCGTGTTCTGAGCGAACTGTTATAACTGTCATGCCCATAACAGTATTTTTCATTATATTCGTCTGAATTGAAAACAAGACGTTAAACCTGGTCAAACGATGTATTAATTACACGAAAATATATTTTAATTGACAATAAACATGCGGTAAAAATTAGTGCATATTTGCTACTTCATCAACGAACAGCGTTTATCGAACCAATTTTCATGAGTTTATTCGATGATCGTTGTCATCCACTATCGCATACGAACAAGTTTTCCATGAAAGAAAACATCTCCACATGTGGCCCCGTTCCAAACACGCACACCTCCTGCATCCACCCTAAAATTACGTTGATGAAATGCACACCCGGCTCATATAAGTGCGAAAAAAGGAACAACCGGTTGGCCCAGGGGTGGTTGGTGCATAGGTGAGGTACGCGGAATGTCGTCTACCAGACGCCTTGTTATCTTTCGCTTGGAATAATTTTCCATCGTAAAATATCAATAATTTTACACAATCTTAAACATTTCCTCTCGCCTTGTTCCACCGTTAACGGTTGTAGTTGTGGGGAATACTCCCCCAGCTTTTAGCTTTCCCCCTAGATAAAGCGTACAAGCAGCGCACGAAAGCTGTTGAATGCTTTTTTTCTAAGCGCCCCCACTCGGAAGGGACCCTTTCTTTTACGTTCTGAGTTACAGCCAGTGTGTGTCGATTGTGTACATACGTGGTTGGCTGGAGAAAATGGTTTAGTAGGCGCCTTTGGGGATGAATTTTGTCATCCCGCAGCTAGAGTTTAATCGTTTTTATTTGACACGACGCATTCAACAAATAGGAAGATCCTCGAATGTAGATTGTCCGCTTTACCCCACGGTCGCTTCTAATGCTATCTCACTCTGCCGTAAAGTGTTATCTGTATGCATGTTTTTCATTAAAGCTTCCCCAAGCCAACTTTATTCTCCCTCCAGTGATGAAAATTCATCCATCCTTGTTTAACTTTCATACTATAATGAAGAAATTTAATCCGTGTTTATAATCGTTTGAAAACGATTTTAAATCGCGAACTGAATATCTCGGGTCGCATTTCAGCGTTTAAGCATCGATGGAATAAAATGCATATTTAAAAAGGTTGGTTGAATTAATCTGTACTTTCAAAATTTAAAAGACCTTGTACTTACGTTACATAACTTTAATGACTCAAAAATGAGGTTTGTGTTACTTTCTACATCTGTCCGAACACAACAGAGGTAGAACTAAAAACAAGACTGTTAGTCTACTTACAGCAGGTGGTAAGAATGTGCAGCCAACAACAAAGAACTGGTATCACCATATTATGACAATTGATCAAGGGGACATCGATATTTGGAATGCTAGAAAAACTAGATCATACAATTTTCGTTTTTTATGACCTTTGAGGTCTTAATAATGTCTGGTTAAAGTCGCAAGCATGCCGTCCCGCTTGCTTTTTGAGACGCAGCTGAGATGTATGTAGGGTGTTGTTGTCAAGAACCTGGATGAGATCGCGACGGAAGACGAGTTGAGAAATGCACCTGGGCGAGGTGCACATGACGATCCGGTTAAAGAAGGGATACGGAGGAACTTAGACAGCGATGATTCGTTTAGCGGTTACTGCTGCTGTCAAGGCACAGTACGTAGGCAAAGTAACGGTGGGATGATCAAGATGCCCATTGAGATTCGCGCCTCGAGTGAATAAATAAGGGGAGAAATGCTTCACGCGTTTGGATTTTGGACATTTGTCAGGCAAAGGCCCGGATAGATCCAGGATGTGCTGGAAATGCGGGGAGACAGCCCATCTGGCGAGAAACTACACACAAAGGCCGATATGCATGTTTTGCACTCTAACGGACGGAAACGACTATCAGACGGTGGCGTGAAATGTCTTGCCTACAAGAGAGCCAGTCGCTCAGACCAGGCCAGGCCAACGGTAATGGAGATAACCCAGAAAATCTGAAACTCTGTGACACCGCACAGCAAATATTGTGACAGTCTACGACGAAGTGATAGAACGCTCATACAAAGGCATCGTGATCCCCAAAATCTACGGCGTCTACAAGTCCAGCTGTTACACTACTCCAAGGTGAACAGTGGGGCAGCTCAGCCCAATGCTGGAGCAGTTAATCGAGCTGTTGATAGGTAGGCATGTCAATACCTCGAAAACAGGAGCCGCGTAATAGACGGCATTCAACTGACGGGTGGAACAAGATGCTCAGTACGCTACGCACTGCTTGTCTAAGAGCCAGAAGGTGGGCGCAGAGAGCAGTGCTGGAGCCAGATAGAGAGGAGCGCAAGGCAGCATTACGGTAAGCTGGGACCGCTTTATAAGGGAGATCAAGCTTAGCAAGTCAGATTTCCACAAGAAGCTGTGCCCATAAGAAAACGCTATCACTGGGAGGATAATGATGGGCCCGCCGACGCCTGTCGAAATGAGCCCGGGTAAGCTGAAGAAAATCGTTGAGGATTTTTTGTCCTGAAGCTCGATCCAACCACCTGGCTACCGACACCGTATGGCGAAGAAGAAGGAGCAAACACGGACGATCGGCAAATGACTAACGATGAGCTAGCAGAACCATCGAAACGACTGAAATCAAAGAAAATCCTCGGTCCGGATGGAATTCCTGAGAGCTGCGACCCTGATAAACCCGGACATGTTCCGGGTGGTATTGCAGAAGTGTCTAGATGAATGCAGCTTCCCCGAAATGTGGAAGGTACAGAAGCTGGTGTTCCTCCAAATGCTAGGGAAGCCACCGGGCAATCCGGCTTCTTATAGGCCCATATGTCTGCTGGATGCACTCCTGGAAAGAATCTTTTTTTAACAGTCTGATGAAATGCACGGAGGGCGAGAGCGAAGGCATCTTATTGAAAACAAAAATGAGATCGATAATGTGCTGTGTTCACTATAGATGTGAAGATGACGCCAGCTGGGTAGTTACCACCGCAGCAACAAAATGAGAGTCCCCGACTATCTATACTAGAAGAGAACTGGATGAACCAAGTCAAGCTGCAGATAGCTCACCACAAGACGGAGGTGTTGTTGGTCAATAACTGCGAAGCGTGGGCTGAAGCAATTGAGAGTGATAATTGACGACCGGTTGAGCTTCAATAACCACGTCGACTACGCCTGTCGGAAAAGTCGGCGCAGGCAATTAATGCAATAGCGAGGATCATGCCAAATGTCGACGGCCCGAGGAGTAGAACGAGACATCTGCTATCTACTTTGTCGTCATCGACACTGCAATATCGGGTTCCCTCTGGGGTTCGGCGCTGAAAACTACGCGATACCGTGAAAGGCAGAACAGTACGTTCCGCCTGGTTTCCGTACGAGTCGCGAGCACGTACTGACAAATATTGTCGAAGGTAGTATTCGTTATCGTCGGTATGATCCCCATCTGCATCACCCTGGCGGAAAATATTGAGTAATACAATCGGGAAGCACCAGAAATATGAGGATGATTCGATGGCGATGTGGCAGCAGGAATGGGACAATAAAGAGAAATGAAGGCGGATCTACCAGCGCATCCCAAACCTGTCGACGTGGGTTAATAGAAAGCACGGAGAGGTAAAACTTCTATCTGACACAGCATCTGTCGGGCCACGGCTGCTTCAGGAAGTATCTTTATCGGTTCGGGCATGCAACGTCACCATTGTGCACGGCGTGTGAGAACGTCTAGGAGACACCGGAGCATGTGTTCTTCGAATGTCCAAGATACGAAGCAACGCGCAGGGAGACGGGAGGACCATACATAAACCAGTGAAACGGAAGGACGGAATATCAAACTGGATAATGTCGTCTGTACAATGACAAGCGACCTGAACACGTGGAGCACGGTCGACAGATTGGTAACGCCGATAAAGATCGACTTACAGCAAAAATGGCGTGAACAATTACTGCCCGAAACTCTCCACCGGAGTCGGCTAGATCCACCGCCTGGGACAAGTTACGTAGACTACGATAGAGCGCCGAGTATGGGTCGTAGGAGCGCCTGCGAACCGGATACCATGCTTCATCCGGAATCGCTGGACCGACCCTGGCAATCTACCGGCTGGCTCGATAAAAAAGTGAAAACCAAAGAAGAATCAGTATCGGGAGAGCTTCTTTCGCCGGGGAACGCTAGATTCACCGCCGGAGACCTGACCTCGGCGCTTGGTTGGTTTGCTCGGCTTCGGGAGAACTTCGCTCGTCGGGGACTATCCATTGGAGTAGACTAGACCGAGTAGTTCGCGAACAAGTCGGTAACTTAAAGACATTCAAAATGGCACAAAGAAGCCGAAGAGATCAATATGAAGTTTACCGCCCGGATTGTTCTCTTAGGGGAAAACACTAATTCGCAACCCACATCTAGGTATCCTGCTACCATACAGAATTTTCCACGTTGTGTGATTGGTCAAAAGCTTGACCGCTAGTGTGTTGAGAAGGTGTGCTGAACTGAAAGAACTAACTATTGAGTAGTTGGATCGGAGTGTGTGCTGCACACATAAAAGCGTCTCTCCGAAGTAATTCCGTAAACTAGTGCCGGCGAGAAATCAGGTTTCTGCTCTCAAAAAAACATACATACATAGATACAAACATAGAGGCCTATAGAATTACCGTGGCGAAGGTAAAAGGACCGGCTGTACCACCGGAGAGGTGCAAAAGTGTATCGACAATGGTAACTTGCCCGACATCTGGAAGCAACAAAAGCTGTTTTTTTTGGCTGAAGCCAGGTAAGCTCCCTGGAGATCTAGTTGGGCGGCAATCGCCGATTTGCTGCACAGACTAAGAGTTCCCGAGTACCTCTGTAGGATTCCGAGGAGCTGCTTTCAGAACCGGACAGTGATCTACGAAACTTACGCCTGAAAAACAAGTGTAACTGTAGCACCGGGTGGTCCACAGGGGTCTATGCTCCTTGGAATGCTATGTACGACGGAGTGCTGAAGCTGAGTCTCCCTAGGGGCGTGAAATTTGTCGGTTTGGCGGACGACGTGCTGCTACTGATGATCGGCGAATCACTAGAGGAAGTAGGAGTACTCGCCACGAAGGCGATAGATACTGTGGAATACTGAATGCTAGAGAAGAAGTTGGCGTTAGCTCACAATAAAACCGAGATGGTTTTGATAAACATCCAAAAGGCAGCTCATCAGGCGAGAATTTCGGTCGGATAGCGTATCATCGACTCAAAGCGGGAAGTTAGACAACTGGGAGTGATGATGGATGATCGGCTAAGCTATAATAGCCACATCGACTAGGCATGCGGGAGGGCCGTAAAAGAGATTTCGGCACTTTCTTGGTTTATGCCCAACAATTCGGCGATCAGCAGCAGACTACTGGCAAGTGTGTCCACGAATACGAACACAACTTGGTTGAACAACACGTGCAGGCTGATGGCCATGCAGGTATCTAGCGCGTATCTAACTATATGAGGTAGTCTACGTGATAGCTCGAACGATTCCCATAGACGAAAAAGATAGCGAGTGTTATAGGGATCGAGGCACGAGAGGAGCCCGTAAACGAACCCGAGCTGATGCCTTAAGCAAGTGGCAACATTAGTGGGATAACGCTGTAGTTGGACCCATCAATTAATTCCATGTCTGTCGGCGTGGGTGAACAGAGTCTTCCATATGACGCAGTTCTTGTATGGTCATGGCAGTTTCAAGAACTATCTGAACAGGTTCGTCCATGCGAAATTGCCGTTCTGCATCGTGTGTGGTGATGCAGAGGACGTCTGAGCACGTGATCTTCGAATGCCAGCGATTTGAGCATGAGTAAAGCGAAATAAGAACCATTGTTGGTGAGGCGACCAGCAACGAAGCAGTACAGGGCTTCAGGTCGTTAAGGCACTGATGAACCCTCTGCTAAAGAGAGATAAAGGAGACCATTGGGCGCGACTGGAGTAGGTAAGATTCACCGCCGGGGACTAGACTGAGTGCACGTACCGTTGACGATCGGACGCCGGGGTACCTATGAACCGGAAGTCATGCTTCAACCGCAATCGCAGGACTGATCTCGGCACCTAACCGCAAACAGCATCGAGATAATAGACGTCGGAAAATTTCTTCGTCGAAGTAGGCTATTCCCACCATCGGTTCGTGTCCAGATAACATCGGTTTCGGGAGTTCTTTCACTGTCGGGGAACTCTTCATCGGAGTAGTTCGTAGCGAATCGCCGGCTTGAATCGTCACGGTACTAGTGACTGGACGCAATCCTCCATCCGGAATCGCTGGACAGAGTTCGGCACTCTGCCGAACTTCATAGAAGCAAGATTAACGCGTCTGTCAACGATTTCTGGAGACACTCTTTCGTCGGGGAACTTTCCGCCGGAGTACGCTGCTCCACCGTCGGGAATTACGCCGAGTAGAACTAAATGCGACAAACCACCAGTATATAGTCGTTGGGGCCCAATGAATCGAAAGCGGTCACTTTCCAACCGAAATCATTGGATCGACTACGGCATCTAATTGGTCAGCGTAGAGAGCAACGCATGTACTATATCAAGTCGCGATGAACTGATATGGCGGTGATGAGACCAGCGAACTAGCACGACCAGCTGGACCTGGAATCAAGTGAAGTGCATTAGAATTTTTGAATTTAATCAATTCTTAATTTTTTGCATTTTGAAGACATTTTACATCACAAAGTCAGATCAAAATGAAATTCAATACCAGCCGATGGAAATATTGTACCTTGTACCGAATGGTATATGAGATTCGGCTGAAGGCATTGACCCTATCATAACCTGAAGTTGAAATAGTATTTCCACTTTGTGCGGTAACGTAGTATATAAGTAGAAAAGGTTTGTGTAATGTAGTCTACGATGGATTAACGAATAAATAAATTGAAAGTTTCAAGAGGTATGACTACACAAAAAATTATTTTTTCTCGTTTCCCCAAAAACCGTAAAATTTATTGAACATAAAGATTCCAACAAGAAAAAAAAATACATTTGAATGCTACGCGGGAATAATATAATAAGATCATAACAGAGGTGACAACATAAAATCGAATATTAAATATTTTACAACGATTCTCCGTAACCCCGCTAAAAGGCGAGATTGGGTAGAAGAGGGTTAACAAAAACTATCACAACCTTACTCTAAGCTAATCCGATCTGTGCATTATGAAAACTTTCACCTCCGCGTTTAGCGTAGCACCTCGCTAGCATGTCCTGAAAGCTCTTCATTTTATTATCCCATCACTCACAGGGCACTTGGCTTCACAATCATCTGAAGTGGCATTTCAACTGTGCGCGTCATTACTTCTACACACTTCCAGAAGCTGGCTATCGCAGTCCATGCCCGAGCTGACGATTCTCTAGCCTAGTTCCTTCGCCAGACCGAAAGATGAGAACGAGAACGAGAACACTTTATTCTCAGTGCCAAATGAAGCGCACTTTTACTCGGTGACTTTCGTCTTTCTCGACTTTTTTACGATTTGATTATTGAGCTCGCAGTGAGTGTCTTCATACTTCATAAAGCGGGACTATAATTTAATAAAATTTACCGCTTCCTTCCATGGCATCATCGGTTGGACCTTGAAACTTCAGCACTATAACGATTTCGAGTGCCGTCGATGGCCCTGTCGCTTCAGTGCACCCCTGAAAATAGTGTTGCGCGAGTCGTCCTAATAAGGATGTTCTTACATCTTCTCGGGAAAGCTCCCAGCTCGAAGCTGGGTGGAAAAATTTCATTAAACCAGCAGATGATTGCAAAATCAAATGGTGCGGCAGTCCTGACAAAAGCCAACCGAACGAAACAAGACGACGACGCGACGAGGACGGGCTGTGAAAACATAAAAGCAGTTCGAATAAAAACTGCCACGGCTCAATGAGATGCGGATATCTGCCAACAGCAGTCGTCAGCTACAGAAAGGGTCGTCGTTTCTCGTTCCGATATTTGCACCATAAAATGCAACAGTTCCTTTCTGGAGCTGGTCGTAAAACCCAAAGTGTCGCACGATGGGATGAGCATTGATGTATAGACGAATTTGCGGTTGATCGTGAGAAGAAAGAAACTGAGATATCGAGCTCGTTTAATGGAAGGATGTCGGGGTTCCGTTTAGCCTTTTAGAAGCGTTATTAAAGAAACAAAATTGGTATGCTTTCTAAAATGATCGTGATTTTATTGATATATTTTTATATAAGTTTATCATACACATAGAAAATATGAACTTCATTGGTGGTGTAATTTCAAACACGATACAGGTTACCAAAGCCCGTTTTCAGGAATAATGGCAGTATTCGTCACCGAATTTACATTATTTTCGCTCTCCGTGTAATTTTACGTAAATAATATTCAAAATACATCGACAATATTTCTTACGGTGTATAGCGACGCAAAATTACACATTTAAAATATGTGAAGTAAATTTACTGGTATATTAAATATGTTGTCAAACCTCATTAAAAACAAAGTAAACAGTATGGGCTAAAACTTGCAATATTGTTTAACGCCCGGAATTTTTGGAGTCATTGTTTCCCAATTCCACAGAAGGAATTGAAGCTACTCAGCTGCTTAACCTTCTTTAATTGTTGGGGTCAACATGACCCCAAATCAGCCTTTATATTACAGCATACTTTTTTAAATCGATATTTTTGCGATCATCTTTGTTATCTTTCAACTAGCTACCACTTACAACAAAGCAGAATCTAAATGTACATACGTCGAACTTTGGGAGCATAAATTTGCAACGATTTAAGTAAGTCAGCAACAACCAAACAAAAGCGAAACCTACAGATAGGAAAAAAATCCTCTACTTAACCAGTGAGACGGAACTGAATCGGTTTCACTGTGATTTCAGTCAGAAAACAACCGAGAAGTCAATGGTGGGGGGAGGCAATCAAATAAACAACGACGTGGACGTGTATCAGAGCAGCCAGCATCAGTATCGGTAGTGGTGGGAGGAGTGGGCTGAAAAGAATGTTCCACAATGGTAGCAACAGTGGCGGAACAAAGGGAGCTCCGGGTAGTGGGATAAAATTAAGAGTCACCAAAATTGCCAATAAATGTTGTCTATCGGATGCCTTGCCAGCCAGTCAGCCAACCCTTAAACGGAAGCAATTGCTGTGTAGCGGTATAGTACCCACCAGTCAGTCTGGAAGCATGGTGTAGCAGTGATTCTACAGTCGTAGTCGGGCCCGCTAAGAGAAAGGAACGGGGGTCAACCGAAGCAAGGGGGCACAACAAGACCTCGAAATTCCAAAAAGTAGAAATCATTTCACATAGAATCTATAATAAGTGACCGTATCGAACTGTTTCATCTGATTGTACAGGACGAATGTGTACAATAAGAATTAGCTATCACCTAAATCCTCATTAAATGGTCACAATATTTTGAGAATATGTTATTTTTTATCCCTTTATGGGAAACTAGGGCCGAGGGTGGTGGTTAGCGGGTTTCATACATCCTTGACCCGACGGACGAAGCAATGGTGCCTTGAACACAGGTAACGCAGATCCAAAGCCATTGATTTGAAATGATAAGTTCTGCTTTTGAGGTGCACTTCCCCAGACGAATACCTGTAATTGTTGTGTGTGACTTTGTATGTAAAACTCTAATTGTGAGTCCTGTGGTGGTGTGTGCGTGGAAGGTGTGAGTTTTAGCGTTCGAGTCCAGGGGTGCATATTTGTCTCTGTTGGCGTGGGTGTTCACTAATTGCGTAATAGTGTGATCGCGAATGGCTCGTGCGTTTATATGTTAACGTGTTTGTTGCTTGCGCTAGCGTGTGTGTAAATTCGTGTGTAAAAATTCCACTTTATAATTGTTTGGCCATTCGCATATATTATTGAATGATCGCGCGTAGAGTAGCGTGAATTTGATGCTTTATTTTTAGTGTACGGTACAGCTGCTAGAAGAGATTCAGTATCCCCATATCAGTGGGGTTCCCGTTCATGTCACCATGAAACGTGTTGTCTTGTGAATACAAGCGTCATTTTTTTTATTTGTGCAACGGTAGGCATGAGCTTAGGCTGCTATAACCGAGGGTAGAAAGGGTTTGTGTTATTGCGAAGGCTGCGGGCGTTTGTACTTTTGGAATTGGAGAGATTGTGAGTGTATATGAGAGAATATGCAATTAATTGTGTTAGTTAGTGTTAGTATGAATCTAATTTTGGATATAGTAATAAAAGGAATCATAACATGCCGAATATAGAAAAAAGTTACTCCATTCTCCTCCTTAATTAGAGGTGTATAAATTGACCGATATTGTTTTTGGTATACATTAGTATTGGAAAATCAAACTAATAGAAGTACAATAAAAAAAGGATTTCATCTTTCCATGCTGACCGGGAATGGATGATTTACGTGCGTCGGCAAATTAAAAGTACCTTAATTTATCCAACTCGATCTTCCCGAATGAATAGAATCGAATTCACAAATTGAACACCGGATTTACCAACTATTCTATTATATGCGCCAGTTCTGCATCGATTCCCTGACCCAGCTGCCACAAATACTCAGACGAATACATACACAGATAGACATACGACTAACACATAACAATTGTACACTAGTACTAAAAACTAACTAATAGGTTTCAACTTCTACATTTCTTTATTTAATTAACGGATGTTCAAAAAAATTAGAATTATTTCAGTACCTTTCTATAATTAAAGTAAATAGCGTAATTTTTTTTTCTCTCCAAGGGAATTGCTCTCTGGACGCTAGTGTACACAAACTGTTGGCTGGCCATTAGTTTGGGCTGGTGCGGAGTTTGAAAAAACACAAAATATAAAAAAGGTCCATAAGCCCTCTCGGTCTCCTCGACACACCACTATCGAGGCGCAATGCAATAACCATCTTAAAGCAGTTGTTTGCCAGAGGGTCTTTAAAACTGATGCATAAATAAGCCTGATGATGATTGCAATACCGTCAAACCCGTCAACCTAGGGGAGGGGAAATTTTAAGAATATGTTATTCAACAAATACGAAATCTGGGCAAAATAAAATGTATCAATATTTGGAACAGAACTTTTTTTGGTTGTGTCCGGCCTCTCGTCAATATGCGTCGATTCAGCTATTAATTATCATCATTGCACGGGAATTTTGATCAAGAAACTTTAAGCAGACCAAAAAAAAAAAATACTCCGCTTTGTTCTAATACTGATCGCTGTCGTTATTCGATATAGATGGAGATGCTCTGGCCAAATAATTGAATTTACTCATGGCCTGTTTTGTAGAAACATTAATCACTAACTAAACCAATGATCCTGCTATTCTCCAACAAGTTAATGTAAATATTTTTCGCAGAAGCCAAAGATCATAGAACTATTAGGGACTGCAATGCGTCAATAGTTACAAGAACGAACCTATAAAAATCGCTTTTATAATATCTGTAGTAATTGATTGATCTTCATCTAGTTATGTTTCAAAAAGAAGGTTTATAAGAATGACAGGGTGCTTTATGATGGTAATGTGTATCTTCTGGAAAAAAAATAGGTCAAGACAGTCTCCGTCTGCACCACAACGCTCGCGGAGACGATTTCCCCACGCCTGTAAGGCACCCTGGAACTCCTGAAGTGCATTGTTTTACAGGAACCCCTTATTATGAGATTGGACGTTATCCTCCGATTCCTAGTAATTTCTTTTCATTTCTCTGCAGCCGGAAATACAATGAAAGATACACGCAAGAAATGGTAGCGAATGATAGAAAATTCATCCGGATAGCTGACGAATTCTTGTAAATATTTTTCCTGAAATCTTAGCAAAAAATCCCAAAATAATTATTGAAAATAATCTGTAGTGTGTCAGATCAATTTGATGATACGGCAACACTGTATCAAATAAAGCAATGTTTCCCATTCCCAACAATAAAGGTTAATATTTACGTGATACATTATTTGTATGTAAGTCTGTCTTTGTTTACACTGGTACAGGTATCCTATTCCTTTCTGGCAAATTACCTACCAAGACACAATACCTCCGGACCCGAGAGGGTTTTTCCCCGAATGATTCGCATTATTTTATCCCTCAACCACGTCGGTAAGCTAGATTTATCCCGCAGGCAACGAGTTGCTCAATTAGCATTCGATACCTCCTACGACGACGGTTCGCTTTTCCGCATCGCAAAAGCCGAGATCGGGGTTTCGCTTTTCCACCCGAATTGGTATTCTGTTGATTGTGTAGGCAATTAAATTTCTTTTTACGATCGTTGAAAGCACAGAGACAATTTTTTATGCATGTTAGAAAGGGAGGAAGGATTTTGAATTTCAGATTTTTGTCATAAAATAAAGTATTTTATCTGCTTCGTTACGTAGACGGTGCTGGCGGCTGAAAGTTTCATCTTCTCTGCCTCACTACAGTATATATGTTACCTTTCGCATAAAACCGGAGAGGTATCCGGTTAGAGTCGTCTTTGGCTGGGATGGGTTCATCGGCTACCATTAAAAGCGTCAAGGATTTCTATCAGCCATTGTTTGAGATGCTTCCCCGCTTATCCCGGGATCGTGAGTAAGAGTGAACTTTGAGCATCAATTATTTTTAATGCCCTGCTAGCTTTTCGGTACGAAGCCAACTTGTGCAAGTAAAAGCATTCGGGATCAATTTTTAATGATAGTAATGGAAATATTGTTAAGGCGCTGCACCGAGGAATGTTAACTGTTTGTTTTTTGAGAGGTTGTTAGCATGCACCCGATCTTTCTTTTTTCTCCCATAAAAATTATATTTATATGTATAGAGATGTATAGAGCAAAATTTTAATTCAATAAGAATGAATATCAGTCCATCAGTCTTTGTCAATTCACTATTTTTATTTATAAGTAGCTCTAGAGAAGAGCAAGGCTCGTTCGGCTTATCCTATACAGCGAGAGGGGCTTTTGATTTGGATCCTTTGTCATTAGCTGAGGAAGTGAAATGTCTTTGGTGATTAACTTCCCCCGATGCCGATCCAACACTACAAGCTCTATGAGCGCCCATACCACAAATCGACACTTTTCGATGGGTTACGTCACACTGGCGCATTTCGCACTTTTGCTGATGTGGCGGTAAATTGTTACGAAACGGAGTATCGAGGACATCTGATATTTACCGTGGTCTGTCATTAACTAGCTCGACGGCCTGACTCCGCCATTCGACTAAAAACACAAAAGCGCAAATCCATCATCGGTCAGCATTAGGATGCGAGACAATACACTCTATGGAGGAAATAATATAAATTTTGGAATTTTTCACACAGTGCTAAGTTGTTAACCTGAAGGGGTTACAGTTACAGGTTGATCACACCGTCAATTTCAACTTTTCGAGCGAGTAAGTAGACATAGTCATTCGTAAAGGAATTGTCACCAACAATGTCCTTTGCAGCTTTAGATGGAAAACAGCAACTCTGATGTAAACTAGGTGAAATTTTAAGGTAGTTGTCAAGGTTGGATTTTTTTTAAATTTAATTTTAAGGTAGTTGTCACGGTTGGTTCTTCTGAAACATTTAGAATGCTTTGCGAATTGTTCCTTGTTCGGAAGAGGTGCATCTTCCAGCCAACCGAGTTCAATGCGCATGATTTTAAACAAAATGTTGAAGTTTTTTGTAAATGAATCTCGTTTGATGTCCACTTTACCATCAAGTAGGTCTTTTCTGGGGCAGTCATTTTTACAAGGACATAGAGCCTTGTAAAAAAGCAGAGCATTATTACATTTCTTACAAGAGAAATGTATAGAATTCGCTCAAACTTTGAAAACTTTTGCAGAGGCCCGGAGAGCCGAGTCTCATATACCAATTGACTCAGGTCGACAAATTGCGACAATGTCTGTATATGGGTGTGTCTGTATGCAATTGTCACGTAATTAACTCAGTAACAGCTGAATCGTTCTTAACGAACTTAGTTTTAAATGAAAGGCCTGACGTGATCATTAGACGCAATTATTTTTGTTTGAACCATTCCTTGTTCGTAATGCTAGTTGGTATAGGCTTGATTAATCCAAGCATAAGGACAACTGGAAAGAGGCTGCATTGTAATCGACTGAGTGCTATCGAAAATAATATAATCGCCAACATAACCTCAATACTTACACTCCCTTTTATTTATTTGAAAACTTAATTTAAATAATTTTTTAAATACTTTTAAATATCTACCTGTCTCATTCGCGAATCGCATTCCCTCTCTCCTTCTCTATCTGTACACAAATGCTAAACATAACTGTTTAGTAATTCTGTCGTGTTTAAAAATCTCTTTATGGGTGTCGTGCAATATTATCATTTCAAGCAAAGTTTTTGCGCAGAAATATGAGACTGAGTATCTTTAGTCACTTGTTTGTATTATTTTTATTTATTGATTATTTGAGGCAAAATAAATTTAGTTTTCAGGCATCTGTAAAGGTGAAAACAGAGATAAATGGAACCACTAGTAATAGCATAATATTTTAATTACCCAATCTTCAAATAAATTTACATGGTTTTTTTGGTCATTTCGTTGATTTTATTCATTTTGAATATTGGCCTAAATCTAAATATATGATCATTTAATTTTAATCATTTATTTCATTCAGTATTTTTTCATTCATTTTGTTCATTAGAGCTTAGTTTCTGCATTCCTGCTATTTTATTCTTTGGATTCGTTTTGTTCACTTAAATTATTTCATGTATTAAACTTATTTTATTCATTGTTTTTTATGCCTTTTACACATTTATTCCTATGAATCTAACTAATTTTTTTAAATTATTCATGTTAATCATCTCATCACAATTGGTAATGCAATTTCATTCATTCCATTATTTTGTAACTTTTAACATATTGTGTAATTTTGAAATTGAACTTTTCAGTTCATTTTATTTTGTTTCTTTTTTTCTTTTTTATTTATTTTATCAATTTTATTTATTTTGTTCTTATTTTTCTTCTGTTCATTCATTGACTCAATTATCCGTAGTCCGAAGAAATTGTTTCAATGATCCGCATATTATTTTTGCTAAAGCTACATTACACAACTATAATTGTAATTGATACCATTTACAGCTTCTAAAAGAACAAATATTTTCTAAAAACTTATGAAAACTTCATAGAAGTGCAGAAATTTTACTTAATTGGCATATAATTTTGAATTCGATGCGATGATTTACATATTTTCGTACACCAATCAATTAGAATTGATACTAGCTACAGTTTGTGGAAAACCAGAATTTTATGTTCTCACAAAATATTCACAAAAATACGTGGAAATACAGAAATTTCCGCATTTAAAAAAAACTTTTTTTCTATCCCAATATTTAATTACAAAAATCGATAGAAATTGATATCAGCTACATTTTCTGGAAGCACAAAACTATTGAAAATTACAATGATTTGGGAAAATAAAGAGATTTCCTTTAATGAACCAATATTTCAATTCAAGGCGGTGTGATATAAAATTTGATGCACCTAATCGATTAGCTACAAACTGTAATTTTTAGAATGAATACAATGACCGATTTTGTCACCCTCATTATGTATTTAAGACTGACGAAATCTGATCATATTGGTTTCAGATTGTTTGAGACTATCGAAGGTATGAAGTAAACCCCTAGAACACTCTTCGGAGTCAGTCTATTATCGCATCAGTTTGAAAAACAATCGAAACTTTTTAAATACTTTAAGAACATCGACATTTTGAATTCTTAACACATTTACGCAAAGGCTTTCGCTTTAATTCATCGTGTAACATAGGGGAGTTAAATCAGAAGACTATTTCTTAAATGTGCCGTTCAAAATCTGGTAAAAAAGCTGACAAAATCTGTTGTAGAAAAATTCTGCAGCAGACAAACACGGGGACTAATAAAATAGGATCTTCACTGTAGTCAGAACAGCGCTATTGATTCTTTACGAAGTAGATGCACTGAACATCCTCTAAGCGACTCGGTAGAACACCGAACAATGGCAAAATGAAGACCCTGGATGATGTTTCCACCAAGCAAACAAGAGAAAAAAGTATATGTACTGTGCGAAGATGTATAACAAACTGAATCACTTAACGCATTTGAACAAGCATATTTAGAGCTAAAATATCTAAGAACCAAGATTCAGCTAGTTTCTGATTGTTTCACTAAACAATATCTCTAAAGCGCATGATGACGATAATGATATTGAGACATTAATCGAAACGTACAGGACCGCTCCAACTGTTTACTAAATGCCGCTCTAAGGTTACCAAGAAGTTTTTTGGGTAACTAGTACTTGTTTTTGCTATTTGCAATAGTAATAAGCCTCCCATATTGGTTTAAACGCAGGAACAATTTTTAAAGCAGAATTTGATTGATAAGTACAGCTCATTAAACCAATTTTATCAAATCTGTAATCTAAATTTTTTTTTTGAATTTTACTAAGCGTGATTAATTTGGCACCACTTGCATCTGGTATACTCAACCTGCACAAAACGTTGCATAACGCAGGACTGACTTTTGGAACAACTTGTTTACTTATTCAGCCCTTCGTTATGCAAATTTGCAACATTGTGATAGAATGGCTAAGCGCGGTGTTTCATGAAGCGCGACCGTTCCTTTCGATTAGGAAAGGCCGCGTGAACTTTTGGGGAAATGCGCTAATACACGCTTCTTGGTGTCGTGCACATAAAAAGTTGCATATTTTTGATAATTGTAACGTGTGCAAAATTCATCCCCCTTAGAAATCCATATTTAAAAATCGTCCAATGCTGGTTCTTTGTTGGACCAACGTTGGGCGACGCTCAGCAGACCGTTCAGCAGGCTGGACTTGTGTTGGATCGTTTTGAAACAAATTTTTGGGCTTCTCAGTGAAATCTAGCGTGTTGCTTCTCTTAGATGATTCCTAAATTTTTGTTGTTGTATACAAACTAGTGGTGCGTAATCTCAAACTCAGTGGTTATTTCTGTCTGAATTTACCAAAACCAGTATAAAGTTGACTGAATTTTCACACAGAGAATTTAGTTTCATGCGCCTTGGTTATTAGACCAAACATAAGTGTATTATCCAAATTAATCGATCACAATACTTTAAAATAAAATAAGTTGGCCAAATAACTTATTACATGTCTTACTTTCACTTTATAGAATAAAAGTGATCGATATACGTCCATAAGTCAAACATTAATGTAAGTACCATAAGTCAAACATTGATGCATGTACCTTAGATACTGTTTTTCAACATATAACAAATATATTTCATGAAGAAAAAAAAACATTTGTTTTGATTTGATTATCCGGATGATTCGATTATCTGAAGCGAAATTTTTCTGCACCCTACGGATAATCGTATCTGGCCTGTATTAAATTTATTTATTCTTTTCGTTAATTTTATTCATTTTATTATTTTAAGCATTATATTAATTTTATTCAATTCATCCAGTTTATTCGCGTCAATCACTTTAGACATTTTAATATTCTTATTAAGTTTGTACATTTTGTTCATTTCATTTATTGTATTAATTTCAATTTATTTATTTTTTACCAGTTTTTTAAATTACTTACTAAAATAACAACAGTAATAAAAACAACATTTTCATTTAATAATTATATGAACAAAATGAATTAAATTAACAACATTGTCTAAAATAATAAAATTAGCGTAATTAATAAATCAATAAAATTAATGAAAATTATTAAGTAATATAATTTTCATTAACTTAATTTATTTATCAATTGCACTAATTTTATTATTTTAAATTATTTTGTTGAATTAATTCATTATTATTAAATTAATTTGTTGTTTTTACTACTGTCGTTGTTTTCGGGAAGTATTCACGACTCGACGGTCGAAATAAAATTGAGAACTACATTTTAAAACGTCCAAAAGTTTTGAAAAAGGGTGAAAAATTGGACATTTAATTTAATTTAATTTAATTTATTACTTTGATTTATGCTAATCATTCTACTCATTTGATTAATATAAGAACTTTTTCATTTTCCCCCATTGTTTTCATTCAAACTTCATTCGTTTTATTGGTTTTTAATAATTTATTCAATATATTCGAGATTTCATTCGTGCAGGACTAGAATCTATGTTCATTCCATCTCTAGTTGGGTGAAAACTTTGCCTTCTGCAAACCAATGAATGATCCAATAAAAGAAATGCGTAAAAAATGTCTCATCTCACTGCTTGGTGGGTTAAGTTTTTTTTGATGCACAAGCTCGACATTGATAATAGTTAGCCACAGCCACTAAACCACTGAGCAACTGATACAACGAATTTGCCAAAATCTTAAGCGGATCAAAACTATATAGCTTTTTTGTTTCGAATAAGATACCTGCAGTACGTAATCTGCACAATGCATTATTGTTGTGCTGATCTGATCATCAGAATTATCCTAGTTAAAAATAATACGGCATCCGAAGTCATTAAAACCCATATCGAGAACAATTGGTTGGAACTAAATTGATAAATTTTTAAAATAATGTATAGCACTATTTTGTTAGACCATAACATGAAACAAACTGCATCAACCTTTCGGTATTCCTCGTCTGACCAACATTCCCGGTTATGAAAAATTGCTTTTAAAACTAACTTTCAGGAGGAAAATTAAATGAAATATTAGATAAAAGTTTCACAGAATGAGATATACAAAACGAATGGCTATTAAGAATTAAATAATTTACAAAGTCTGTGGAAGAAAGTCACAAAATTATTCTGTCACGAAACAGTAACAGGTATTTTACCTTCAGTATAGCAGCCAGCATAGAGAAACACACACAGTTCTGAACGGTAGCAGAGACACAACGAAGTACGTAACAAAGCTTTCATCCCATTTTCTGAGACTTTTCATTTTTCTTGGCACCCTCAACTATTTTTCATTCTCCGAAAAGTTGGCAGTAACCGACAGCAGCGACAGACAATTTCAACTGTGAAATCCAACGCTTCCGAGCTTACCGGGGGCACGGACGGTCCCGAATGTCTTAGCCGAATACCGTAGAAAGGCTGCACCCATTCGCGTTAAGGATCGGTAGGGAAGGAGCCACGCGCACTTTATTATGTGACATTTATTACCAACTTCTACAATTTGTACTTTATAATGTGCCACTTTAGTGCATAAATCATCAACATAACAAACTCTCCTCTAACGCGTCGGCTTGTGCACCTTCCATTGTGGCATTCCTTTTTTTTGGCGGGGTGGGGGGTGTTGTCACAGCACATATCTCGAGTAACCAACCGCTCTCCTGTCATTCTTTCACCCCCACCTAAACCATACCAAAAGTGGTCTCACGCGAAATAGCGAAAATAAAAATATGAAGCTACTGGAGCTGCCACATACTTTTGCGGAGCGATGAATCTTAGATTGTCCCTACTCCCCCTGCGCACGGAATAAGATTCGTGAAAGACAGAGACACTCATATTTTATCCAAATGAGAGAAATATTACATTAATTATGCCAGTCGCACTCAGTCCGCACATTGCGTCATATTTCCGCTTCGTTCTAGGCGGAGGTCCTTTTGCTTCAACATGAGACTGTGCCATCTTCATACCGTTATTGTGGTGCAATTTTAGACAGCGACACTTTAAAAATGGTTTTCGAAAAAAAAATTTAATTTAAATGTACGTAAACAACATTCGGTCTGGTGGCACCTTCCACGCAGGAAATGGGATTCCGGGGGCCACACACGACGCCTCCTCCCGCTACAGGATTTTCGGTGGAATGTGGTGGTGGGTTGGGGGACGAAATATGTTTCCATTTATTCTTCGTAATTTGTTGTGGTGTCCCGTACTGACACGCAGTTATTTTAAATGATTGCAGTGTTATATTTCGTGGCGTTCGGAAGCGTTGGTTTTTGATTTTTTTCCTATTTGTGATTGTTGGTTAATCACACCTTCCAGCCCCTGGGAAGCACTGTAAAATGAGTGATTTTATATGGCTTTGTTGGCTCGAAATGAATAATTTTAGCAATTTTCAGGATGGATGAAATTAGAAGGGTTTAGAGCATTCAATTTCAAAGTAACAGCATAGAATGATTTTTCGAAAATTCGACTTGGCCAAACTGTTTTGAAATAACTGCAGCTCTAATTTTCCTATAATGTAAGAATATGATCATAAGTATGTATACCACCAGGAAACAGTAACATCCTCGTAATAAAATGGATACAGCCGAAGCAATTTTTCTGTGTCCAGCGATAAAGGAATGTGGGGAAAATTCTGCCCGAGGTGGGAAGCGGCTGTCGCTTGGCACACTGCTAGATTAGGACCATGATAGATGACTGGCCAGAGGTAGTCATCAGCCTATCGGAAGTGGAACACTGAATTGCACGCCACACGGATTAGAGAAGCTTTTATTGGCATCGACGATGAATCTTTTGTACGGGCCCCTCCCGCAATTTTGGTATACAAAAAAAAACCCATAATACTGTTTCGTGAACGTTGAACTGCTGTCGGTTTCAGGATGTATGCATGATTTTTTCCCTGCATACATGCGATTGAATTCAACTGGTGATTGGACAAAAAGCATTGAGCTCGAAGCACACATCAGAACACCACATATAGAGCGAGGTGAATGGAATCAATTTTCAATTTATTAAACAAACAATCTATGCGTGATTGAATGGTTTCGGCTGGCAAGTCCCGGTTTTGCAATGCGCACACTTCCCACTGTTTCTCTTTCTATTAGTCTGTTTATTTCGTGCTGCCAGGGGTTGCATCAAATTGCTCTTGCTGCTGGTGATGGCACTGTCGAGATTGCAAAACCGCAGTCGGTAGTGCTCTCTGCTTCTTCTGGCTTATGAGCAAAGCCGTAGAAATGATAAAATGAAGTGGTCGTATTAAGCTTTCCCATGCGGCTCATGGAAAACACCACCGCCGGGATGGTGGAGAGTTTCAGCTTTGTCTTTTCATGGTGCATTATTTGCTCAGTTGCATTCGTTCCTGAATCCCCGGATGTTAAGAAATGATCAGGTACCTATTTTGCGACGGATATAACTCAGTAGTATCTCTTTTTGAAGAAGTTATAATCATAGCACGAATCGTTACCCGCTCAATGAAGAACCTTTCATAAGAATGCTCAATTAGACGTATTGAGACAATATCTTTGTGTGTATGTATGTGTACTATTCTCAGTCGTGTAATACTGGACTGAACCTTAAATTCTCATATCTATTCAAGGGAAGATGAAATTCTTCGTCTTTTTACTGTCTATTAGCTATTAAAAACGTACAAAACAAAAGAATAAAGCCAAATCCCTTTCCCCTTTCCATTCTATGAAAACGATCAGCAGAAGTAGCGATTTTCGTTTTTATATGTCAATCTAAATCTTCACACCAGCAAAATAGATAGTCTAGTATACAGATGAAACGTATAAAGATGGCCGGTCACAATTTTCAAAATTTTTGGATGATCAGCATTTAGCACATTAATGAAAACGACGCAAACTTACCGATAGACAACCATAATATCTATATTTACAATACATCATACACTAGGATTACCACATCGCTTACCTGTAACAAAAGAAAATATAGAAATTACTTCTTGGAATGAAGTTTAATTGGGTTTTGATTTTAATTTATATTTAATTTATTTATTTATAGTCAATGAGTCCAGAAACATCTACATAATGTTCTTTGGATAATGCCCCTTTTCAAATCAGATTGTCTGAAGTACTTCGCATATTCCTGGGTTCTTTAGAAAGATTGCAAACGCAATAATTTCAAAGTGAGGCAATATATTTGTTTTGAATTATACGCTATAAAATTAATATTTCTGTGGAATTCTAAAAGGCTTCATTTTAAATATTTAGTCGATCTGGTAAACCCAATTTTCAATACAAAATTTTTTATATTTACATACATACATTAGAAAATATGAAAATTGCATTCGACGTAAACATAATTGCAACAGATTTTCCTGCATGTTGATGGAATTTTACATGTCCTGACCGGTAAAATAAAACATTGTGTATCTTTTGATGTGAAACTCGGTTGAAACATCAGGGGAATCGCGAGTCCGCGTCTCTTATCATCTCTTATCATCACAACAGTGCTATCTTTGAACATGAACTGTCTTGGTTATGCAACTAATTTCCTTGATCTTATTATATTGCAAATAATTAGTTAGGTTTTATTTAATTATATTCATTGTAAGGGAACACGGCCGGTTGATGCTAATCGAGCTGACATTTCTTTGGACTGATCAAACTAGTTTCATTGTTTGTTGAGTGTTTATTTGACCAGCTAGGAAACTAATCTACGGGGCATTTAATACGTGGGGAATACGCATGGTCTGGTCTGAGTGAAATGATGACTGTTGATTCATATATTAGGGGTTGAGAATTGACAATGCGTGAGAAGAATCAGAAGCTATTTACCAATTTGCAGCAGTTGTAGTGTTGGGTCGGACCGGACTAAGTCACAAAACCTTAAAAAATGAGATAATCATAGCACTGGATAAAGAATTTCTTCAGCTGCATTCGACTTTTAGCTGAATATATTACAATAAGCAAGAATTATAGCAAAAATTAATTTTAAATTATAATGTAAAGGATTCTGCGATTCAAGCTTTAAACTCGTTTTTCTCAATACAATGTCGCTTAGTCTGGTCTGACTTAACACCGACCATGTGTTGTATTGTCATATTCATTGACTTACTTTTAGTCTCATTAATAAATTTAATTAAATCAAATTAATTAACTGATCTCATTGTATCGAATTCTTTCAACTTGTCATGTTAACTATATTTCTTCACGAGTATAAAAATATTCTAGCTTGATTATTCACGTCAAAGGTGACAGGTTACTTTCTTTTCGTTCTTATTGTCTCCAATCTTGTTCTAGTAATTAGTGTAAAAAATAGTCATCTGTTGCATATTCGAAATACAAAGGTAGTCGTTTCAGGTATTTCGGTAGTGCTTATTTTATGCCGTTTAAAATGCGCTTCAATTAGCTTAACAACGCGCGCGAATAATTATAACATAAAAATCGGCACCTTATTCAATAGTTCGCGGAGAAAGAAACCAATATATAATTGTCATTTTATTTGCTATATAAATATCAAAGTTTATTGTCATATCTATATCGACCAATGCCTCGAAACACTAAAGGCTTTTCATGGTATAGTATTGTTTTTGGAATGTCGTGATTCGCCGGAATAAAGAAACAAGGAATCTTGAAATCGGGAGCATACCGTTAGATTCAATTAAACATGAGCAGCACTCCCGACTGGCGGCAGTCCGGAGCTTGTTTTTACAAACCGATCATTTCCAAATTAATTCAACAAACGATAAATCTATCATAAATTATCGGCAGCCGGCTGCCCAGAGCAATAAACACATGATAACATTTCTGGGAGTTGCATAGATTGTATCACTTATCAAGGTGAATCCAGATTTGTGTGACTCTTCACCCCATCCTACTAACAAAAAGTCCTTCCCGTGGCAAACGTGAAGATGCCGAGGTTTACACCGTCTCCATAACAACGTTTGCTGCACTAACATTCCTTTCCTTCCCTGATGACTGTAAGTACGTGGCCGGTGCCGTTATTGACATTGCAAAGTATAGAACTCTCGAAACGTACACATTGAGAATTGATAGCTACTCCCAGGCCCCATTCGTTGATTCTCTGTGCAATTTCGCTTGTTCTGGTCAATCACGGAGTAGCAACTAAGAATTGTACGATCATCTTGCTCATGCTCAAGCTCAATTACGGTTTGTTAAATTATGTTAAGTAGTAGAGTAAAACGGTAAGTCCGAAGAAATAGGTCGAAATTTAAAAATGTCTCTAACTCTTGTTTAATTCGATGAAATGAAATTTTATTTAGTTTTTCTGGAAGGGCTTTGGGGAAAGGGGTGGTGGTGGTTCTAAAAAAATCAATAAAATCTAAATCTATAAATCTATCAATAAAAATATATTGTTTTAATGAAAAATCTTTAGTTCCATTTTATGATAATATTTGTACTGAAATTCAAATGAAATTTTCTAAATTGAAAATGCTTTCATTGAAGTTAAAAGTTTATCTTTTTTTAAAGGCTATAATAAAGTCGTTTAGAGCTGCAAAAAATAAATATTTGAATTCAGTTACACATATTTATGATAAAAAATTTTTATCTACGGTTGTCAATTTTGTATACGAAATTAATGAACGTTACAACAAACAGTAAGTGACTAAAATTATTTTAAAACAAAATCGAAATTCGACGATATTAAAATTTAGTTTTTTGTTTCAGATAAAAACTTGAAGCTACAGTGAATTTGAACTTTTTAAGAGACCAAGTATATCTTATCGATCTCATCAAATACAATACCAAAACCTGCTTTAATCCACCTAGTGGTGAATTGAACTTTTCTCATTGATTCAAACTATAGTTCCATGGCTATGTTCAATATAATAGTGGAAATGCCGTATACATATTCAGTACAATTGGTATCTACAGAAGTGTATCGACAGCTCGATGTTGACTTCCGTCTAGCTTATTTTATTATGTGGAACTGGGTGCATGAGGGGGATGAATACCCCATAATCTAACTATACTAGTGGGTGAAGGTGATGAAGTTGTTAGAGGGGTGAGTTTGAGGAGGGTGGATGAGGTGACAGTTTTGATAGGAGGAGGGGGGCTTTAGGGAAGGGTGGTATGATTTGTGGCGGGTTTAGTCCTCGCCACACACCCCTAGCTATGTCCCTGTTAAAATACAGAAAAAATATTTTACTCGAAAAAAAATTAGACCAAGATTAGGTTGACGATTTTGAGAGTGATTGCATAGATAGCTATTTGAGAAAAGTAAAAATGTGAAAAAGCTCTAAAGAGTAAATTGTTTTTTCGTTAAAATTTGTTAAATAAATTCGTTCGTTGTAAAAATTGTTTTTTCGAGATTACATCAAATCTCGACATATTGCATTTTTAATACCAAATGTCTTTAAAATTCATGAAGCATCAGACACTAAAACACAGATTTTATTTTGATATTATCCAATTTATACCGGATCCTGAAGAGCTACTTCCAGAGCAGAGTGCTGCTGCATGAGACGATCGAAGGGAGAAGTCAATGCGAGTTACGGGTGTTCCTCAGGGCTTCATTTTCGCTCCAACTTTTTGCAAAGGAATATACGATGGGGTTTCAACACTGCGGCTGCACAGAAAAATTAAAATCGTGAGTTCCGCGGACAACGTGTCACTAACTGTGATGGATGAGACACTCGAAGAAGTGGAGGTGTCGGTGACGGGAACAATAGCCGCGATCGAGGGCTGGACGAACGGTGTCAAACAACAAATTGCTCACTACAAGACGAAGGTGTTGTTGGTCATGCCAAACGTCGGCAACCCGAGAAGCGGCCGAGACATCTGCTAAAGGGCGAACACGAAATTATTGCGACACATTCAACAGGGCATAACTTTTTCACCATTGGGTAAAAATCAACCAAATTTTGTACACTTTCTCATTGATGTGTATTGTTTACATGCTGTCAAACTCGAAGTCGTGTTTTTCGATTCAACGAAAATGGAGGTGAACCAACGCGAGTCGAAAGAACAAATTCTTTCCAAACACCTCGAATTTCCTAACCTGTCGCACCGGCTGTTGGGAAAAATGTTGAACATTCACCATTCAACCGTCTCCAGAGTGTTGAAGCGGTTCCAGGAGCGGTTGACGTTGGACCACGGCAAAGGAGCTGGAAGAAAACCAGGACCGGAGAACAAAAAGACGGAGGGAAAGGTGAAGCGGATGATTAAAGCAAATCCCAACGTCTCAAGCCGTGATTTGGCTAAAACGATCGGCATGTCGCAGAGCTACTTCCAGAATGCAAAGAAGTGAGCTGGACTACATACATACAAGGTACAGAACTTCCCAAGCCGCGATGAGCGGCAACAATCGACGGCTAATACTCGGGCACGGAAGCTCTACGAGAAAATGCTGACAAAATATGGCTGCTGTGTGATGGACGACGAAACGTATATAAAAGCCGATAAGCAAATTCCGGGGTTGGAGTTTTTCACCGGCAAGAGCAAGTTCTATGTGGACGACAAATTTAAGAGGAATAAAATGTCAAAGTTCGCCTCCAAATATCTCATTTGGCAGGCCATCTGCTCTTGCGGACTGAAGAGTGAGCCTTTCGTGACAAAGGGTACAGTAAATGGCAAGATCTACAAATCTGAGTGCCTCGAGAAGCGCCTTTTGCGTTCTTGCAGCAGCACGACGAAGCTCCGCTATTTTGGCCAGATTTGGCATCATGCCACTATTCTAAAAGTGTCCTGGAGTGGTATGAGGCCAATTCTGTCCATTTTATTACAAAGGACATGAATCCGCCAAACTGTCCGGAGCTGCGCCCGGTGGAGTAGTACTGTGCAATGATGAAGCGGGAACTTCGGAAGAGCAAGAAAACAGTCAAAGACGAGAAGGACACGTTAAAAAAATGGAAAAAACTGAGAAACTGGTACCGAATGACACTGTAAAGATTTTGATGGAGGGCATCAAGCGAAAATGCGTTCAATTTTACACTCAAGGCTCCATCGATTAACCTTTCTTTTGATTTTTGAAGTAAATATATGTATAAAACGACCCTAAAATTTTGGTTTGATTTTAAACATTATAAGAAAATTGGCATGACATTTTCGGTGTCGCAATAATTTCGTGTTCGCTCTTTATCTACTGTTTCGCCATCGAACTAGTGAGATTCGATTCGGCTCTGAAAACCTATCGGAACCGCGAAATTCTGAACAGGATGTGCCAGCTGATGGCCGTACGAGTCAAGAGCGCATACAAAACAATATCATCAGAGGCAGTATACGTTATCGCTGGGATGATCCCCATCTGCATCACCCTGATGGAGGATACCGAGTGCTACAGTCGGAGAAACCCCTGTAACATGAAGAAGATGGTGAGAATCGATTCGAGGACGAGGTAGCAGCAAAAATGGTAGAACTACCTCCTAAACCTGTTGACGTGGGTCAATAGAAAGAAGCACAGAATAGTTGTTTTGGCTTTTCTTGCTCAGGGTGTTTTTGAACGTTTTTTCTGCTCATAAAAAAAACATTCAATCATACTAGCCCAGAAAGCTGCCGTGAAACAACGAATCGGGTTAGGGAAAAATCCGCCGTCGGCGTATTCTCTGCCAGAGTAGGCTCGATCTACTACCGGGGACCAGTTGAGTAGTATGCGTCGCAACACCGGGTTCCGGTCATTTGGAAGCCAGGTTCCACCGAAATCGCCGGACCGACCTCGACACCCTACCGAGTAGCTCGTAAGTAGGCTATATCCACCGCCCGATACTAGTTCGAACAGATTGCGTCGAACAACCATCAGCGAGTCGTTGGAGTGCTAGTGACCCGAAATCGTTGGACAGACCTCGGCACCTACTGGCTGGCTCATTGAGTATGCTGGTATCGGAATGACTCACGAAAACAAGAGCTAAATGGTTCATGGAAGGAGCAGCTAAAGGGCTCACTGAGATGAGACCTAAATAGCGACGTAATAGACAGACACAAAAGCAAGAGAAGAGTCGAGAGTTAAATGGCTCAAAGGTCGAGCCATTTCATGGAACAAGTGAGGCTCCGGAAAATTCGCAATCAAAAGAAAGAGGTGCGATGAAAGTATAATGAGTTAGTTAGTCCCTCGTGAAGTTATACCTTGATGTTGTTCCGTGGGAAAGATGGGAGAAAAAAGAGTAAAGAGTTTTTTAGTGGTTAACCCTTTATAAGGCAGTGGCAACTATATTGCCACCTTTTCGTTTCGTTCATAATGCAGGAATATGAAATGAGAAGTGTTCCAATCTTATGAAATCTACTTGTTAGGAGTCTGGTAACTCTTCTTGTTACTTTTTATTGAGATATAGTGAAAAGTGTCAGATTGGTGAAGTTTTTTGAAAAAAATACGGCGATTTTCTTTTGGACAATAAAATTAGCTCGATTTGAAAAAAATACTCCAGACCCTACACACTTAGAAAAAATTAAAATTACATGTGACGTAAACAACATTGCGACGTATTTTGCTGTCTAATATTGGAACATGTTTTGACATGTGAAATCAAATATTGTGTCTCTTTTGATGTAGAACTCGGCTCAATGGAGAAGGAGAATTATGAAAAAAGCACATTTTACATGTTCTTGAATGTAAATTCAAACGAATTGTGACGCTCCCTTTATGTGCATCTTGTGAGATGTAAATATTTTTAAGTGTGTATAAATTGGTAATGCAAATTTGTAAAAACAACTATTTTTAATCTGAAAATTTGGTTGCAGAGTGGTAAAAGTTGCAAAGAAAACAATAAAATGAATAAATCAACGCCTGTAATCTGTGGTCTCATTTTTCAACATATCCTTAGAATACAGGGGTTATTTACTGTTAATCAGGTAAAAACCAGTAACTCATCCCAATTTTTTTTAATTTCTGATCCAGCTCGATATGTCTTTATATTTGCACTAATCTCGTTGGAAATAAATCAAACATTACAAAGACTGATTTTTTCGACCGGGCGGTAGCAGGATATTTTAAAAACAGTTTTTATTACGAAATAAATGTAAATATATTCTAAACTGAGTGAGAGAACCGTGTTTCTATTAATATAACATTCATTAATAGCCCCTAACTCTGGGCCTTATAAAGGGTTAAGCATGAAAGTGATTAGTGAGTCCCACATAGGGCCAATACACTACAGACCAGGGCTTTGAAGTTTTTTAAACCTTACTATAAAAACACACACACAGATATTTTCCGATCTCTACGAACTGTGTCGAATGGTAGAAGACAGTGATTCTCTAGGGTCCGCGGACCCCATAAGGGGCCCTGAAGTCGTTGCTGGGGGTCCACGAAGAAAAATATATTTTCCGAGTGCATATTGAAATCTCAAGTGTTTCCTAACAAACTGAAAATAACATATTGATAGCATACAAAATCGATGTTTATCCGTGGGGGTCCACAGCAACCTTGGATAATTTCTAAGGGGTCCGTGGTACGAAAAAGGTTGAGAACCGCTGGTATAAGAGACTCTGCCCTCCGGGCTCGGTTAACAGTTAAAATCTGAGTGGTTGTATAATCTTTTTATATGAGAAAGGCAAAAATAAATTGCTGTTTTTGAATAAAATTGTTCACAAACTAACGAATGATACTAGAAACAATATCTCAAAATAGTTGATAAATTAGATCACACACTTTCTTATGTTATTCTAGCGGAAATTCAGCATGATTTGCTGTAGTCCAAGTTGGAGTGTCGAACTTCAGAAGATTTTGTGCAAATTTGCTAAAACATAGAACCTTTGAAAATGGTCAACATATTTTGAGCTTGATACACATAATCTTTAATCAGTTTCTTTTGCACTTCATATCGTCAATGCTGTACAATTTCATTGTGACAGTACTTGAGTTCCTTATTCAGAAAAAATCACTGTGTTGTAGTTATTTCAATCCGGGAGTTAGTTTAGAATGATATGATAATATCAGTTCTAATGGTTTAAATGTTCTTAAATTTGTCCACAGAACTAAAATTCTCGACGAACATATGTTTGGGCTTATAAACCAACTGTCAAAATTCACTTTGAATGAAAACTCCGGACAAACCGATATTCACCAATCATGGATGTTGGTAATAAACAAAAGAGAAAATTTTTCTCTTCGATTTAGTGCTGTATACTGTGGTCGGCCAGTATTTGGCCGGAATTTTCCTTTTAAAAGAATTTTGACAGTTGGCTTTTACGCCGTAATCTTATATTTATCGAGAATTGATCCTTAAACAGCCAAAGGAGATAAGATAGCACTTCATACAGAAATCTGAAACCAGTAGAGCGCTAAGTCAACGGTTTCTTGTTCTCTGACAAAACAACATTCATTCTTATGAAACCAAATAATTCGCAGCTTAATATATTTTACCTACTCTTAGGAGTACACCGCGATAAAAGCAAACATCCTCTAGCTCGCTCCCGCGTTTGTCGAGCACCAGTTGCAGTTTGTAAAGGTAGCACTGCATGGTGACTCGTTCCGATGTGTACCGCTTTGGTTTTGCAGTTGCCGAGTGGTTGGGGAAATTTGATAAATACAAATGCAGCGCAATTTATACTAATCAAAACTAATTGATTTTAGAGATAAATTCTGCGGCTGGAAAACTTGGAGAGCGGCAATAAATTTCAATGTGTATCCTTTTGCAGTTTCTCCTTTCCCGCCGGATGCATCCCCGATTTGGATCCAAATAAAGGTGAAGTTTAGTAGAAGCTAAAGGTGGGGAAGGGGGAGGGGTAAACTTTCCACACAACGTAGACTCCGTCGACCCGGCAGTTACGACTATCTAAAAGTGTTTTTGCGATTAAATTAAATTCAATATTATATCCTTTCACCGAACGCAAACTTAGCTGCTGCGTGAAGAGATCTCTGTTGGCTGCTGCTTTCGCTATGACGGTGGTATGGCTTTTTGGGTTGTTGGTTCACTGTGGAAGTTCCAATCCATAAACTGCACTATAAATTCAATTTGCAAACTTACTTTTTGCAATCAAGCCACCACTCTTTCGATGGGACTTTTGCTTCGAACTTGATTTCGTTATCACAACTAATTGCACCTGCACAGCACCAGGTTTTTCGGGACGAGTGGAAAATGCCACCCAACCCCGTCAGTCCGGTTTCATTCGATGTGATGGGGGGTGAACCGTAAGCTCATTCCAAATGAATATTGCTTCGTTACTCAGCCCTTCAAATTCAGTTAGGACTTTAGATATCCGGTGAGTGATCTCTCCCTCTCTAGCCGTGGGGACTTAGTTGGGCAGTGACGATGCATAACAAAACCCAACACTAAATGGATTAAATTTCCTTCGACAAAGTTAGAGGCCAACCGGGCCCCCAGTGCAGACTCGATTGCTGCTGCTGCTGATGGATTTGGCTATGCAAGAGATAAAAGTTGGTTTGTTCTTTTGGCGATTGCTCGTTATAATTATGTGACGTCTGGTTATCTCGGTTGACTGATTTTTGTCTAGCCATGGCAGTTTGGGATTTGGACGGAACTGGAGCAATGGTAGGAAAATGGTTAGCAACGCGGGAAGGACATCGAGTGTAGGTATTTTGTTTGCTTTCGTTTGAATAAAGGGAAGTTTAGTGTGCAAGCAAACATGTTCATACATATTCATGTTGTGCGTGGTGTTTTCAAAAAACGTGAACCGTTCCTCGCAGAATCTGCTTGAAAGCGGACGTAAAACCGGATAAGCTAAAACTGCTCTAGAAAATCAAACCAAGACGGATCTTAGGTCGTCATCTGATCAAAGTTTATAAATGAAATGAAATTTATATTTCAGACCTAGAAAAACAATCAAATCGAGATGAACTTCCCAGGCAGGCTACCAACATGAAACAAAGAACTCAGAATTTTTATAACATAGTTTTAATTGTATAATTATTATATTCAAATGGACAAGCTATTTAGGTTTTTAACATTACACATATTACCAACATTGTAAAAAAAATCGATGAAAAATCGGATATCATCTATGGTCTTTTGCAATATATTGATGAGACTAAAACGAAACTTCTATCACGACACTCTCAAGTTTCAAATATTTCGCCCCTTCCTATAAATAGTTTTAAACAATTTTCTTCTCAGTGAGAAATATAGCACAGTTTAGAAAACAATAACAAAACAGTGAATGACAAATAGCACATTCCGTGCAAAGTATGAATAATTCAGTAGCGTGGGGGAACCACTGATTCTGAAGAAAATAAATTCTTTCGTCCATGAAATTGTTCTCCAACATCTTATGATCGCGAGCGTCTCTATAAAAACGAGTTCACTTTTCGAAGCAAAATCTCACCACGACAAGTGGGTGAATTTACAAGTAATGACGGTAGTGGGCGGAATGGCTCGATCAATTAAGGCTCGCATAAATCAGACACCATCAATGCGAAAGAGTCGAACCGAGCAGAAAGGCGCGACAAATTACAAACTGGTCCTCGTTCAGCCTATTATTTGTTCTCGCTCGTCGTTGTCCCCCGCTGCTGCTTGGAAGGAAAAACATCGTCGTCTTGATTGGCGCGTGGAATTTGCCACGACGTTCCAGCCTGACGATCATCGTCGTTTGATAATTTTTAATTGACACAAATTTCTCGGCAAACAACCAAAATTGGCGGTGGGGTCGTCCACCCTTACGGACTGCTGGCTGCTGGGAGTTTGACTGATGACTATGCTGATGATTATGATGATGACGATGGCGAGGCGTTTACTGGTCTTAAAATTCTTTCTCTCAGCGGGTGGTGTTTGGATACGTTGTGTTAACCCTTGTGAAGGCAAGCTAAAATCCTAACATTAAAGGGCAAGCCGGGCCTCTAAGGCCCGTCTAAATTCAAGCTCCTTTTTTGCCGTTCTCATATAGAAAGGTTATGCAATCGGTCGAAATTTCGACTTTTTAACCGAGACCCGCAGGGCCAAATCTCTTATACCATTCGACTCAGTTCATCGAAATCGTAAAATGTCTGTATGTGTTTGTATGTATGTATGTATGTATGGATGTATGCATGTGGCAAACAATCTCACCGATTTTTCGCTGAGGTAGCTGGGCCGATTTGTACAAATTTAGTCTCAAATGAAAGGTGCAGCCTTCCCATCGGTCGCTATTGTTTTTTTTTATTGATCCGACTTTTGGTTCTGGAGTTAGGTGTTGAAGAGTACAATCACACAGCAAATTTCCATAGAAACTGATACCACCATGATGTCCAAATGATGCAATATATATTAAAATATGTGCAACATTACTTGGCTTTGCATGTCTAGATCATTAATGACCCACCGAGGGTACTTCGACCACATTGGCCAGCTATGGCGGTTCTTGATGCCCCGGGGGAACTTACCAAGTTCCTAAGATAATGTCATACCTATCTCTCAGCGAATTCTTTTCCGATTTTTACAAACTTGGTTTCAAATGAAAGGTACAGCATTCCCATTGGCTGCTGTTGAATTTCTAATTGATCCGACTTCCGGTTCCGGAATTACAGGATGATGAGTACGAACACGCAGTAAATCCCGATTTCAGCGTATAAGGCGATGAATGTAAAAAGCTCAATTTTTTTTTCCAAAAGGGTAGTACTCGGAAGATCACGTCGACTGTCGATTGGTTCTAAGCTCCATTTCGTTTGAACACGAACAATAAATGTTTCTGGGTTGCTATCAATTTCTTCTGATGCATAACCGGAGTACATATTCATATTTTTCTACATCAAATTCATCATCGGAAGCAATATCATTCACATCTTCTTCCTCGCTTTGCAAATTAGTTTCGGAATCGTCTGCTGTTGAATTTGCTCAAATTTCTTCCATTACTTCAGATTCTTTGAGACGATTGAAAACATGGGCATATCGTCTTATAGCCATTTCAATTTTTTGTTGTTTTTAGATCCTACAATTTGAATTATTACGAAAACTATAACAGAAAGAATAGACAACAAATAGACAATAACGACAGAGTTAGGTTATGTTGTATCCAAATAATTGTCAAGTAGACCACAGTGAGTGAAATAAAAGTATTTACCCAAAAAAATATGACACACGTCATTATCGTATGCTATTTCTACATTTCTTATAAAAGAAATGTATAGAATTCGCTCAAACTTTCAAGATTTTTTTCTTAAAAGAAAAGGTAAAAAGATAAAATCAATCAAAACATGAAAAAATTCCTGCTAATATGACGATGAACTCATCCAAATGTTTTTTTCAGATAAATATTAATGTATAAAACCCGTGGTATTCCTAGTAGTAGTAGTAGCCTAGTATTGCATGCACACCGGGCCTGCCAGACCCGGCTTGCCTTTTTGTGCATGTAAAAAATTCAAACATAGCTGCGCAAAACTCCATAGATGAAAATTTCACAATTCTTTATTTTTGTTATAGATTTCAAAGCTACTTATCAAAATTTCCATGCCCAAGCTTATACTGCATACACATTTTTTTGTAACTAAAAAATTGTAACGTGCCGGGCCTCTTAGACCCGGTTGCCTTTTTGAGGGTTAAAAAAAAGGAAAGTTCTAACTGCTAGCCGCAAGACGAGCAAAAAAAATCTTCGTGAAGAAAACTGTTTCCAAATTAAACGAAAAATGTAATTAAAAGTTTTACATAATGAATCAAATATTTGATATTTTCAACCATCGTTGGCTGGGAGGGATGAGTGTATTTTTCACGGATAACGACGATGCTCAGTGGAGCGGAAGATGTAAAATCTTGTCCTGGCGTGCTTTCTGAAAAGTTAGACTCTGTGAAAAAATAATTTGATGGGGGTATAGGCAAAATTTACGTTTAGAACAACTTTTTTCTGGCTGTACCAATTTCGGTTGGTTTGAACGTTACTGTATGACAAACACTGATGATACAGGTTGCGAGAATAGCATAAAAAATATTGTTATGAGTTTGCATTTTTTATGATTTTGTAGGGTTCTGGAGAATAACTACAAATCGACGGAGGCTTTCTGTGTATGTAATCGTAAAACTAATTGGAAACCGTTCCTGAGCCACGTATACCGAATTTCGACATTTATAGTCGCCCCCATCCCTCCCCCTCGTAAACTTAGTCCAAGTTTACCGTTCCAGAGACCGTTAGAAAAAAGAGGATTTAGAAAATCGCGCTAAAATTAAGGATTTGGCGGGCAATTTGTAGATGTAAAGAAACGCTTGAGTTAAACTTTTTTTTTCTTGGATTGGCTCTTACCAGAAGCTTTGTGACATCACGCGGATTTGGTGATAAACTAAATAGTAAACTGTTGAATACAAAGCATACTTACGACCTCACCTAACCGTTACTCATCATTAGAATTAGATCATTTTCGGGCATTCTCAAAAAAATCAAATCTACTGAATTTTGTTGCACTGAACAGAATTACACCATGTGCGTTGTGTGCGTGCGTCTATTAGTTGGAAAAATGTTCGCCAATTTTGTTATGAATTTTAAAGTATACCATGATTACCACGCGAAAACTGATTTGATGGATCAGTCTACTTCAGAGCTGCTAATATGGAGCACCTCAAAGATCTAATCGAGTTTTTCTAATGTCATATGTCCCGTATGTATTGTTGTGCCGCATTCATTGCGAACGAAAAGTATTAGAATAAAGGTTCCGAAAAGCAGTAAGAAGTATTTTAAATTTTCGTCGCTCGTATATAAGTTCACATATATTTATTAAAATTAAATTGGACTTTTGTGTTTCGAATGCATAGCATCAGTAACTAGCACCAATTTGAGGTCAATGCATCTAAACTAGTACCCAAATTAGCTCTGGTTAGACACTATATCCGTTTAGGCGTCAAATATGGCGTGTGGACGATCTCTCGTCCGTTGATCGTGCAGCACTACCACTTCTCCAATAACGGCTGATACTGCTGATAGCAACACCCCTGACAACGCGGTGACGATCTCATTAATGATCATTCACTCAGTTAGTTGTGTAATGGACTGAAATACATACCTTGATTTGGTAGGGTAAAGTGCCTATTTTCAACATACTAAGCTAATTCATTAATTTCTCGGCCTGCAATCAATGGAATGCGTAAAAATTGGCATCAACAGCTTTGCTTCGTTGTTACGAACCAATATAATAACACAAATGCGCTGAAAACAGTGAAATTCTCGCATTTGAGCGCAATGAAAACTCGAATCGAGTGCCCCTATTGTTGCGCTATCAGCTGACTCAAAGCGTTGAACAAAGATGGCAGACACTGCTCTAACCAACGGCTACAAATAAGTAGGGTGATAATAGAAACATTGTGTAAATAGGCTCATCACCCTATATTGATAATTTATAATTTCAAGAACGCCATTTCAGTTAATAAAAATCAAGAACACTCGTTGCTCTCTTTTTCCAACGTTTCAGTCCCTATTGGCCTGCCGTATCTCTTCCACGCAAAGGTCAGAAGCGAAGCTTTACGACACTCAAAAGTAGCTGAGGTCCAGCATATAACAATCGCTCATGGTAATGTTGTAGTAACATCCGAGTGAAGCGATGACGAATTGGATGAGCTTTAGGGTGCTTGGTATCATCCGATTCTTATAAGTGTTTAAGTCGTCCACCAAGCCTAATAAGACGATCTTTTGCGATACCAGGATTGTATCACTGTAAAGCCTATTGATCGGATACCGACGTACCATTCGTTGAATCTTCCACTCATTGGAAAACCCTCCAGTTGTATACGAAGAACAAGCGTTTCTTGTGCTTCTCGCAGCTCGATGGTAATAATAAAACCAGGTGGCTAATTTTTCTTAGGAGTGCGTAGAAGTTTAATGAGTCATAACCAAATAGTTGTACTTCGAACCAGATCTGAATATGTTGAAAACTTCCAGATAAACCAATTATTGGATTCCTTTACCGATGACCATGTTGTCGCAACTACTGTGCGACACCTTTCTTCGTACCCTTCCTCGCTGTTACAATCGCCTGCAGTCCGCCAACCAGGTAGGACCCTATCACCAGAAAGTGTTACAGAGAATCTTTTGTGGAGAAACCTATCTAGATATTAAATCTGCCGTATTGATTTTGCCAGGCACATGACGCCACTCCACCTTTGTCAAGTTCTGGATCTTTACCATCCTGTTGGCAATAAATGTGCTCCACGTCGTCGGAACCGCGTTAATCCATTACAATAGTCTGGTCGAACCAGTCCAGAAGTACGCAGCTTTTTGATCCACTGTAGAAATAAATGTGGGTGCCTAATAATCTCCAATTACAATCACTGTGTCCCGATCTATAAGATAGGACTGCTTGCAGTGAGCCTGAAGAGGTTCAATAATCACCAGTGCGAACAATTTCGAGACTCGGATCAAAACTATGAGAAATGTTTGAACTGCGGGGCTTAGAATATTTAACCAATCGAGGGTGCAGAAAAGGTCAGCGATACCGCGATTATCAGGTTTGTGAAAGTCATAGGAAACGAGGATCAGAGAAACATTGTAATCGCGTGCACTACAGATGTAGCAGAGAGCTGATCACTGACAAAACATAGATCAAGATGACAGTTATTCTCGTTGACAGTAGAATTAATTTGGAGTAACGTTGCTGAGCTGTAGCTATCAAGAAGTCTCATCGCCCCTGAGTGAAGAACGGAGTGATCGGAATCCTGGTAAAGAAATCCACTGCGGGAAGATTTCCACGAAATATTTTTTTTGTTTATTTCCCTATCTTCGGCATACACCGTACAGACACATTTTAAAACTATATATTTCTTATTAACCCATTCATGCCCATGTTGTTTGTGGACAACAACGTTTTTGAACAGCTATAACTTTTGAATAAGGCAAAATTTGCTCACAAAAACAAGTAAGGCTGATAAATGTGACTATTGTCTTTCATTTGAGTATTAATAGTTTCAAGGACCAGTTCTATAACCGAAGTTATTGCAATTAGTCTGATTGGATTTCGATGGAGCAGTGCTGCCAGGAACAGTTTACGTTGACGACGGAAAATGAATGTTTCATATAACTTCGTTATGTTGCAATATTATTGAAAATTGATAAAACTTATCAATTTAGACTGTCTTTGGCTAAATTTTCCACGCAATTGGACTATTGTAAATATTATAGGAGAATTGTATTGTGCATTGGAAAATAAAAATTGAGCAGCTTCTAGCACTGCGAGGGAAGCACCTATCGTTATGAAAAAAGACTTTTCGTGTTTCTTGACCCTAACGTTTTCAAGGAAAAATAGTTTTAGTCCCTACATGTACGAGAAAAAAGTTGGGCATGAAAGGGTTAATAACTTTTATCTATGCTTGGAAATGTTAAAATGAAACACTGAAGAAGTTTCGTTAAATCTGCGGCAACATCTTTTCAGTGGATTATTTCGTCCATATGAAGTACGGTGTCTAGGGAACCACAACAGAGCGGGGTTACGAAGAATACGGCAAGGCGCATATAAATTAACGCCCGAGAGAAGATCTGAACTGTCGATATTACCTGACAGCAAGTCAAAAACAAAAGCTCTTTGCAGGAAGATACGGCAAGTCGCCAGAGTCTGCAGACTGAGTAGCATACATCTATCGGCATAATGAGTCAATACAACTGGATCATTCTATGGAAGTTTGCTGAGAGCGAATCGCACAAAACATTATACGTTCTAGTCGGTCACTTTGAACGGCATGGTATGATGCCCACACTTGCACAGTATTCTCCAGAATACTTCTGATCAGGGCACAGTAAACTGCTTTTAGTGCGTTGAAATCATCGAAGTCTGTCGTGTTCCGCTTTAAGAAACCCATCATTCCGAAAGCCTTAGCAGTTGTCGCGGTGATATGGTTGGATAAGCTCAACTTCCTATCGAGGGGCACTCCCAAGTCACGGATCGAATCGACGCTTTCAATTGTTCTTCCGTGTAGGCTGTATTCATAACGTCCTGGAGTAAGCAAGCGTCCGAAACTAATCACTTTTCATTTATTAACGTTAACTTCCATTCTGTCAAACGTGCACCATTATTGAATAATACAGATATCTGATTGAAGCACTACGGCATCAAGTACCGAAGCGATAGTTCGGAAGATTGTGAGATCGTCCGCGTATAGCAATTCCCCTGACTTGATCCGACTACAGATATCGTCAACAAAAAAAAATAAAAATAAGCTGGCCCAGATGACTGCCTCTTGGACACCTGTGGGCATTCTGAATGTGCTTGAGCGCGTGTTTTTATACTTACGAATGCCGACCGATCGAAAAGATAAGACTGCAACCAGTTAGTCAGCCAGATGGGAAATTCTAAACGATTTAATTTCAGGACTGCGACGTTGTGTGGTACTTTGTCGAAAGCTTTTGAATAATTCGAAATTAAATTTCGTCCACCTGATCACGCTTTTCGACGGCGGGAAACAACATAGAAGTGTAAGCTATCAGGTTAGAAGTTGTTGATCGTTTCGTGACAAACCCGTGTTGATACTCCGAACTAATGTGGGAGGCAGCTGCATACGTGTCGTTGTAAACCAGTTTTTCGAGAACTTTGGAGAGACAGTTTAATAATGAATAACCTCTGTAATTTTCGACCTAGGGAATATTTCCTGCCTTATGGAAGGGAACGATTGCAGCTTGTTTCCAGGCGATAGGAAAAATGTCATCAGCGATAGAGCGATTGAAAATGATGCACACTGGAAGAGACAGCACGTGGGCGCAGCTTTTTATAAATTGGGGCGAAAGATGATCGGGGCCAGGCCCCTTTCGACGAATCAACAGCAGTCAGCGCCGTAAAGACGTCAACTCGACAACGGGACAAGGGAGATTTATGTTGTACTATGGCAATGCTTCAAAATACTCTTCCGAAGATACGGTATAGTCGCTTCTAAACACTCCGCGAAAGAAATCAGCAAACATATGTACGGCATCAGCTGGAGATTGCGCACTTGCGTTGCTAAGGAAAACGTCAGCGGGAGTACTATCGGGTCCTTTTCTGCTACTAACGAATTTCCAAAATGTTGCTGGGTGATCATGAACGCTACCTTGCACATAATTCGAATACTCACGAAAAGCGGAATACCGGGCAGTTTCATATTGCAGTTCTGTCCGTCGAAGAGTAACCTTGTTTTCGTCTGATTTATGGCGAAAATAACGCTTGCCTTGTTTTCGCAGGGCCTTACGCAATCGGCTAATCTTAGCGTTCCACCATGGATATTTGAAATCCATCCTCCTGTTAACTCGTTTCAGTGGAACAGCGCGATCGCTTCGTCAAGCTCATTACAACACATTAAGTCGGCCCAGTCGACAGTAGCAATCAGTGCGGAGATTTCGTCAAAGTTGCAACGGTTAAAGTCAAAATCAAGGTCGTCAATCGAGTGAAATGAATCATCTCCATTGTTGGCAACTACATCTAGTCGCAGGACAAACGGTTTGTGGTGAGGATCAACTTTGAGAATAGCAGTTGGAGGTTCGAGCAGCTCTGCAATAGCCGTGTTGTTAACGCACGTAAATTTTGCGATGTAACTAGTTGGGAGGGGGCGAAGAGCAGTGGAGGTCATCGTTGCTGAGTCGGGTGCATTCGGTTTTCAAAAAGCTTTTCTGGAATCCGACTTCTTTTTGAACTCATGATAAGCAATCCCAACTGGCCAAGTGGACGTCGTCATAGCTTTTCTTTGAGATCCGTGGGCATGCCAACTTTGTAGGAGACAAAATGCAGCGTTCTAGGATTTCTGCCACGAGGGACCAACTTGACGTCAGTGATATCCGAATTTTTGAGTTTATCCGTCGCTAGCTTGGTGACACTTTCATCAGGAACATCGAGCGAAATTCCTGACAGATAAAACTAAAACTTTTTATCTTCACGATTCACAGCAATGGATGATGTCAAAGAACCGGCGGCAAGAACAAGATTCAAATCACCAAGTACGATGATCTCATCAACCGATTTAGAATGTTGGAGGATAGTAAAAACTGAGCTGCAGTGTGCGTCAACATATTCAATGTCACTGACAATCCCAGCAAGTTTTTTCGACAATTCGTACCTTCAAAGTGCGACTACCTGCTACTAATACACTAGTAAATTTTCGTCTATTTATATAGTCCCGGTCGCAACGAAAAACCTCATATCCGGTACCAAACACTTGACAAGAAAATGTGTCATTGATTAAGTACGTTTTGACGAAGACGATGATGTCAAAACTTTTATCGGATACTGCAAGGCAATATTCCTCATCTAATATTATAAATTATGACACATGGTTAGTAAAATATTAGGCCAGTCCAAATCAATCCAGTATGGCCTGCGATGTTTTCTGGGTTCGGGCGATCTCTCAAATTGACGATCTCATGCTCTAGCGTTGGCGATGGTCGTGGGTTACGTGGGTTAGATCATGTCCGTCTATCGTGCAGCTTTACGCCCTTTCCGATAACGGCTGAGACTGCTGATAGCACTACCGCTGAAGGCGCGATGACAATCCCACTGGCACTGTTGAGGATCATTCTCTCAGTTGGTAGAATGGACTGTATGGGTTGATGATCCAGGGCTATAGGGGGAGTTGGGTGGTACTACTACTGAACAAATAATAATATGGATAAGATTCCATCAATATAAATTGTAGATATTATATCCGAGATCGCAGGGTTTTATTTGAACTGTAAATTTAAATTAGTTGTAGAAGAAGAGGTTAAATTATTTACAACTACGTACTATATTGTACGCACGTAGAATGATTTTTAAGAAGATGGTTCGCAAAAAGTTGCCGCTATTTCGAGTTTTCGTACTTCGTTGAAAAGTTACATAAATTTAACATCACATAAAAATTTCGCTTATTGGTTATTCTATGAATTTAATTTATGAAGCTTGGTAGCCACAAAATGATTAACAAAAAATAATTTAAGGAAAATAATTAATCAACTTTTCAATTTACTTGTAGGTACAATTAAAGTTGAAGATCCTACAATTTTAGTTCAGAATTAGCATTTGAACGGAAGTAGTAGTTTCACAATAAGTTGCATGTAATGAGATCGATTGTGGTGCTTACATGACATTATCACCAAACACCGCAAATACAGCAGTAAGTTCAATCCAGTCGTTGCGTCCTTCACAATATTTCACTTAACACCAAAAGTCTATTTACCGGGTGCATTCAAATATTTACTCGCTTAAGGCATCGTTTCATGATCCGGCACCGTCTCCCAGCCTCTATGCTGCCGCTTTGCCGAAAAAAAACGGTTTCGATTCGTCATGCAAAAAGTCATTCAGTTTCTTTTTACTTCCCCAGATTAAGCCACCTAAATACCGACCGACAAAACCCGTTGGCTGTTATCTATTTGGCATTTCTGACGAAATTTTCTACGACGGGAGGATCGTTTTGCCATATAAAAATGAAGCTTCCTTTCGTGCTTTACGGCATGGCTCAACACCACACTAAGCTTTTTGTGCCTGTTTCATCCACCCGAAACTGGGGAAAGGATTCTTCAAGCATATTTCTGCTCAGCACAGAGAAGCTGCACTTGGCTGCAAACGAATTTTTATTCACTCTAATATGTTACTCTTTATTTCACTAGGGAAAGTTTTTTTCTATTTGAAAGAGCTATCATGCATGGTTTCGACTTGGGGTAAGAAAAAAAAACTGACTGCATCGTAGAGCACGGAGGTGAGGGTAGTGGCAAGCTGCTAAACGGTGTGGATCTATCCAGTGTTATATGTTGGCACGTTTTTCCTCTTCCTTTGCTTCAGATATGGGACTTGGTACATATACGAGCAACGGTCTAAATTCAATTTAAAATGAATCAGTTCTTATTTCTTTGGCCAGTATCATCAGCCCACTTTCCTGAAGCGAGTCCTATACCAGTAGTGTGGGAAGCTTATAGTTTTCTGGTTGGGATTTAGAGTTCACAAATGAATATTTATGAAGATTATCTTGCTGGTTTTCGGTGTGAGATCCCTTTTTTTCTATTCTCGACGATGGGCTCGGAACTTCGAGAACAGGATGGTTTAGAATGCTAATAAAATTTGAAGGAACATTTCATTTCCAGTTCAGTTTGCTTGGAAGACGGTTTCAGGTGAAATAAATTTCAGATTTCTGTCATCGTAAGCTCCTGAATTGGGATTTGGACATTCTGGGGAAAATTTGTTGTGCACTTCTTTGTCAGCTGGCAGGGGAAGCTGATGCAAACGAAAATTGTGCAACTGGTTTTGCATCGAGATCAGCACCCGAACTGTCCGCACAAGAATTTCGACTCCATGCAGGATGATTAACCAAGATTTTGCTTTCCAACCACTGTGAATTTGATAACCCCAACCTAACACCGCAACGTACGCGCCAGAGAAGGTATGAAGTTATACAAACCAATGACATTCCCTTTTGCTGCACGGACCCCTGAGGGGGGGGGGGGGGGGAATGTTTCTGTTCAACCGAATAAAACCGATACATAGGTAGTGGTTAGCTTTCCTCCTTCGTGTGAGCCCGTAACGTTCATCTGGCTAAGTCAGTCAGAGTTACGGAAGACCACACCACAGATGAGTCTCTATATCGTGTTTTCTCCCAACATGAAGTCACTTCCACCGCAAGAAAACACACATCACAGATGCATGCGTGGTGCTGAAATCTAATCACCAGGTGGTGGTAAAAGATTTCCAGTACGGTTTACTGCTCTGGTAGAGGTTTATTTTTCATAGATCTATTTCGTTTGTTATTCTCATGTATTCGCATATTTCATAAGAATCTTGGGAATTTTTTTATGTAGACTTCCCACAGTTGCACTTCTGGATTGACGGAATGAGTGAAAATGCACAATGAATCGATAAAATGATGCTTGCGAGAAGCAAATCATTCTCACTATGCATGTTTCACTGACTCAACTTTTGTCATAAAATGGTCAATAAGGACGCCAACCACGTCCAATGCCGTTCTACCGGGGAAGAAGAGGAATGTTAGTCCTACTCTCGCTGTTGATAGAGATCGAGGCTATCCCTGCATCTCCACGAGCATTATGGGAAAGGAGTTGTGTTAATAGGAAAAAGAAAGATCAGAAGGTATGGCCTGGTAGACAATATGATCTTAGAGAATATCTTGAAACATGTTTTGTTAGGAGAAACTTTGCCACTGCGACTTAGGGTTCGTCGCGGTGCGGATGTGGGCGGTAAATGGATTGTCCGCACCGTAACCGCAAAGAAATTATAAAACCGCACCGCTTACCGCAACCTCAATTTATTTACCGCACCGCACCGCGCGGTAATGCGGTAATTGCGGTAAAATTTTTATATTTTTAAAAATAGTGTTGAAATATTGTACAAACCATATATAATAAAATGTTATTCTTATTCACACGAAGTTTAACTTTAAGAGACTCCTCCTTTTTAACATATGAAAATGAAATGGATGATTTTCACATTAACGTAGTAAAAACCAACTTTCATTCTTAAAGGAATCTCACCAAAAAAAATTAAAGTCGAAATACCAGTACTTCTATATAGTAGCGCATATATTCCAATACAGTGAAATAAAAACATATTGTATTTCATCAATAAGAATGACGCCATATTTGACAAAAAAATGCTCTATACATCTAAGCAGGAGTCCGGTCTCAACCGGTACAGAATTATTGAACATTAGAAAAACTGCATGGTTTTTAAAAATAGGGGGTTTTACGGACAAAATATCCCAAAACTCTAACTTCCGCATTCTTCAAGAAACAGATGTATTCTCATTCAAAAACTAAGATTGCTCCCTTTAAAAATGTATGAAGTGTAATTTTCTAAAGGCTAGTTCGAAAGTTCTAACATTTAATGTATTTTCCTATAATATTTTCCCAAAGAGCCAATGACAAAAACTTCAATTGAAGTGAACCGGAGTCAAACTATGTGGTATTTGGCGAAAAAGCTTCATAAAAGCTACAAAATAGTCTTAACTGAAAAATATTAGGACTTAATTTGGTAGAAAATTATAGTAAATTTGAATGGAAGTACGCAAAAAAAAGTGATGTAGCATACTTTTTGAGAAAGAGTCCAATAAAATTGACTGCAGAAAATTCACATTGAATTTGCACAGCAATCAAAGAAGATAGAAATACGATGTTGATGAACGAATGATAGAATAATCATTCTAATTTGGATCCCTCCTTATTTTGGACGCTTTCATACATTTGTATCCTTCACTGCCAATTACTCCAAATTCGTTTGGTTTTATGAAGAGGGTTGTGTTTAAGTCCTAGCATAATTAGTTCATCTCTAATTCCATTAAATTAGTCAAAATTCACAGTTGAAAAATTGATATCGAAAACGATTCATAATTCCACGATTTCCAACAGAAATCGGGAGAAGTGATGCACTTTTAAATAGGATTTAAGAGTACAAAATTATTGTTTTGAATGATCTAATAATTTTGTCTCTATTGGGTTCTTGAATTTTATGTATTTGAAATGGTTAGTTTGTGAAGTTTTACTTAGAAGTACAAAATAACTAGTCCAAAACATGTCGTAAAAATAATAGCGTCAAAATATTTCGGACACAGCTAGATTTTCTTTCGTTATAGCAGTCTGTTTATCAATTTAGAATAATCAAAATTATTACTTTATCATTTTTTTTTTGCGGTAAATCCGCGCGGTAAAAACTCTTTCCCGCACCGCATCTGCAGGAAAAAGTGTCTCATCGCACCGCAGATTTCGCGGTGCGGGTGCGGTAAATACTGCGCGGTTGCGGTAATTACCGCAACCGCGACGAACCCTACCGCGACTAGTATTCAGGTTGTGGCTGCCTCCGTTTGCTCTACACGTTACAAAGTGGCCGAATCCAATGTAACTGGAAACGAATTTTTTGTTTGTCCACATGGGTTGTCGTAAACGGGCAGTACATTTGATGCAGTAGAAAATTTCTCATCGATCATGACACAACTGTTTGAAATATATGTTCCAGCACCGTGTGCTAAACCAAAACTACTTTAGTCCAATCAACGTTTCCGGCACTAAACCAAACGACGAAATCCCAATTCAAAGCGGGAATTCATATATGCTAGCAATAATTGCAAAGCTTATAACCGCTTACTCTACTCTCGGCATGTGTTACAAACGCAATCTGACCTTCAGCGAAATCCCAAACGTTTCTGGTCATTTTGTAAATGAGAAGCGTAAAGAGAGTGGACTACCTTCTAGAATCACTTTAGCAAATGAAACTTCTAGCACGACCCTCGGCATCTGTAACCTGTTTGCAAAACATTTTTCGAGTTCATTTGAAACAGTCCCGATTACTCCAGTTCAGATTGAAATCGGACTACGAGATGTTCCAAGGGCCGTGATGAACGTGGGTAACTTCCCTAACGGTTGATAATTTTTTTTGAAGGAGTAAAATGACTTAGACATGTGCTCCAGAAATTTGGTTTGGAGGGGGTTTTGACGAAAATCAAAGTTTTTCAAAAATGCTGGCGCGTCTATTGATGACATTTAATCTGTAGGCCGGTATCGACTGGGTACTATCGCGTTCTGCAGTAATAGCAATATGGGGTGGTGTGAGCGAGCATGGACGCTATTATTCTAGTGTAGGCAGAACTAAATACCTGTCGCAAGTGTCAGCTATGTGGGGTGGCGGACTACGAGACAGGTTAGGTCAAGCCCAACAAGTGACCCAGAAAACACTACGTTACGAACAATCAAGAAGAAAATGACGAGCTGAAAACTCGCAACTTCGAAACTGGAGGATGTTTGCTAGGCGGTACAGAAGGTGTGGAAAAGCGGGCATCAAGCGACGGCACAACAAAGGAGCTGGGTAAAATGTGCCAATGCGTGATCAAGTGGCAGGAGATCAGCGAAAGAATGTGTGTAGTGTAGATCAAAGGCCATTTCTTCAACTATAGCAATATCAATGTGCGCTGACCTCACGAAGCGAGACTCGAGGACGAGTAAGATGCAATTTATGCGGTGACATAAATTGCATCGGCAGGCATTATATAAACCGGTTATCGCACAGGATAGTCTGTATACCTTTATAAAGGACAACGGCCAACAATGAGTGAATTTCGCAGCCCTCCGAGGGATTGTAGTCCGAAGCACCTTCATCTCTCACAAAGTTATCCACAGGGCTACGTGGAGATCACTTGATCAACAAACTTTGAACCAAATCAACCACGTTTTAATAAACGGAAATTTCTTCTCCGACATCACAAATGTTCGCACCCATGCCTTCAACACATTAGACGGTATACAATACTCATCGAGCAAGGACATTGAGGCTCACCAGTGAGCAGTTATGAGACTATCGTGATACCGAGGAATATGCGCAGCAGCGAGAAACAGAAGAGCAGATTGGCGCGACTACTCTTGGGAATAGCTCGAACAACATACGAAGCACCACAGGTAGTATTACCTAGGCCGTACTAGGTAAGAGAGCTTCTAATGGTGAAAGTGTCTAATTTGACGGCGAGTGCCAACAGTTAGTTGAGGAGAAGATTGAAGCAAGGACGTGGATGCACCGTTCGAGAACAAACGAGAAACGATACAGATAAACGCGGAATAGACAAAACTCGGCATTCCGACGGAAACATCAGGAAAGAAGAGCAAAAAAATGTGTCCTACAACCTGACATGTGCAGAAATTCTCACGACTCAAGAGAAGACAGAACGGATGAACAATGATAATATCGCTGGCAATGATCAACTGCCATATGAGCTGGTGCTTTTGAAGATCTGGAAGGAGGGTTTTTTTGCCGGAGTATTGGATGAAAGGAGTAGTATGTCCTATCTATAAAAAAGGTGTTAAGCGGGAATTCGTAGGGCAATATGGCCTATAATGCACAAATACCAGTTCAATTCATGTCTTCAACCAAGTTATTTGAAATAACATTATCGAAAACTTTGCTGAAGACTCCAAGTCTCGAATTAAATTCGATTGAAATTAGTGATGCATTCAACTGGGAGTATTCTAACCACCCCTCCCCCCCATTGGATACTCCACTGATGTGCGCTATTCCGCAAAATGTTTATTAAGATTTCATCTATAAAATAAAAATTTTCGAGTGCAAGGTTTCAAAAATGGCGTCCAAAATGGCATGTGGAAACCCAATTAACTTTAATTTTTCGATGTGCAATCGGTAATTTACACATGACTAAAATAGACTCAACACTCTTGTTTAAAATCATTTTCATTTGTATTATAACGTGTGAATAACGCACATTAACTTAGACTCTCACATACATGCATGATGCGTTTGTTCAAATAGGAAATATATGCCTTAAAGAACAGCTCATTAAAGTAAGACTGATGCATTTTGTTATTCATTCAACGAATATATGAATATAGCTTCATCTATATTGAATACATCCCATATATTCAATTCATTAGGTATATTCATCTAAATTTTTTGGGCTATTATTCCCAAGAAACAACGACACTTCAAATGATGTAAAGTTAACCGTTTTAAATGAGTTGTTCGTGGAATGCGTTAAATGCTTCAAATCCAAATGACGGAGAAAAGTAAATATAAATGATGAAGAAACGCGAATATAACTTATACAAATGACATAATTTTACGAAATAATTGATTTTGTGGAAACAAAATTGCAAATATCACGAAACCTATCACATTTTGTAAGTTTTTTTGTTAAAAGCTTTTTATTTGAAATTCCAATTGGAATTAAATTTTTAAATCAAATTGTAGTTTTGCTGTCAATTATATTCAAAGCTTTCGCTGGAAAAACCTTTCTACGCGTAATTGCTCCATGATGAAAAATAAAAAAACTAGCAACTTTTTATTATTTATGTGAACAATTTCACAAATTCTTTTTCATTGTATATTTTGTAACTTTTTCTCGTTTAGTTTTACTGTACGAAATAGAACATTTTTTCCTGGAAAATGCAGAATGCAAAGATTACGCACTTTTAAAAAATGTCTCTTTAGTCAAAATGATCATATTGACTGTTCCAAGTATACAGACAATCGGAAAACAGATGAAACAGAATCCGTACTCGCTGGCTGTGAGCAATGGATGAAGCAGGACCGTCTTTACGCATGGGCACACTGGGCCAGAGCCAGGGACCCCGGGATTTTGGGGGCCCTGCACTTAGGATGAATATAAAATCATTCAACAGACTAAATTTCAAAAAAATATTTGTTCATAACATTTTAGCGTGGGAGTAACAATAGATCTGTATCATCTCGAAATCGCACATTGCACTATCCCATGTGATCAAGATGCTTAAGGTTGCACAGAGAATGCGCAAAATTCGCAAACGAAAAAAGCAGTTTTTTTCCACACCGTATGTCAGATCTTCATAAAAATCAATCAGCGTATGTAGAATGTTGTTACAGTACTGCTGATTGATTTTTATGAAGATCTGACATACGGTGTGGAAAAAAACTGCTTTTTTCGTTTGCGAATTTTGCGCATTCTCTGTGCAACCTTAAAGGGCATCAGAGCGGCAGAAAACGAGGCACTGCATGAACCAGTTGAACCAGATCAATCGTCAATCCGTTCAAGTTTCAATTTATTTTTAACAATCGAATGTTTGGTACCCGAGCAATCGAAAAGCACATAATAATCCCATACTCATGGGGTTTGACATGAGTGTTTGAAATTGGTCCAACCTATGAAAACACAGTCATCATGGTGCAGTAGATCCCACATGAAAACTTTATCTTGGTGTTTTTATGGATTATTCAGACCATTTTGTGGAGTCTTGATGGTTGTGAATTTTGGCACGGACCATGTTTATGGTCTTTTCAAGGGGCTATGTGGTGTTTGAACCGATGAGTATTTGCTCAGGTACACTACATACAACGTTTGAAAGGCATCGAGCCTTAGCAATCCAACAAGAAAACCTTGTTTGGCGAGCGATCTGTATATGTGGATATCTGAGACTGTAAATGGACAAATCCAAATAGAAGTGACCAAAAGTGACTTCTTGAGGTCTTACGATGACTTGAAGCTTTTTGGCAGGATTTCGCATGTTCCATTCTGCCTGATCAGTCTTATACTGACACAAAACAAATTATGGTTTTTCGTAGTGTATCCGCCCCATATAAAAAAAAAATAATCCATCATGAAGACAAACAAAAAAAAGTTTGAAAATGCCCTTTTGGAAGTGTTTACACACAACAACCTTGGCTTAACACTTGATTTGATTACATGAGTCACGGCAAATGTGTGTGCGATTGAGGATGTTTGAAGAGCCTCGAACAATTGGTAGCGTAAATATTTTTATAAATATTTTTATATTGTGCTTCACACAGGCAGTTCTCCTTGCTGAATTCAGAACCTCATTTTTGGATAAATGGTGGATGCTAAGGCATGTTAGGTGTCGCGTCAACGTGCACTCAGCTTCTATTATATTTCCTACCATTGAAACAAATTATACGGATCATATTGATGGATTCGAGTAATTCGTTTGTGTAGTTTTGAAAGCAATTTTAAACAAAATTTTCGCGACAACTAAGGTATAGAGTACTTCTTATATCGAATAGTGAGCATGTTAATGGAAGTCTTCAAAACACCAATTTATTTAACAGGGATACTGTAATTATTACCAGTTCGCTTTCTACGCTTCCCATAACCGGTCATAAACATCGAATGCACAAAACGTGTGTCGTAATACGCACCAAAAATTCGTACAAAAAGAGACAATAATGCAAAGAACCGTTATTTCTATTCCGGCAGAAAGCAATGCGAACAAAATGAACGAATCTCGTGACAATTCGCGCTTGGGCTCCAAATAATACAGGTTGATTTCAAAGGTTCCCAAATTCGGCCATCTGTAAGTGGAATATGGAATATTCATTGAAAGTGAAATGTTCATTGAAAGAAAAAATGTGGTTTTTCCAAAATCGGAAGTAGACTCCGTTTAGTTTCATTATATCAGGAACATCAAGAAGGTATTATACCAGGATCAACACTAAACGAATCAATGAACTGACCATGTGCAAACTACATAAAGTATTCCAGAAATTACAAACAACAGTGCGCTTCGTTTATGGTTACGCATTGTGGAGTATGTACACGTTGAAATTTTCGTTACGCTACATAACGTTCCAATAATGGACAATAATAACCCAACATTCCTCCTTCTTGATGGAAGCACCCTTAATCCTCAAACAAAGTCTTCCAACTATGAAGGTCAGATTACTATAGTGTAGTCGATAAGACCATTTCACTGTACGCAGCTCACATGAGTTCGAACACGCACAACCGCATATAGTGCGTTAGGCCGTTTGCCACCATCGGACAGATCAGTCAGAAAAAAATAACCTTTCAAGATGTACTCAGTTCATTTTGCGACGATATCTGGACATCGGCAACGACGGATGTGGAAATCTGAAATCGTCTTTGTTTTCCATATATTTTGAATCCCTCTTTATTTCTTAAAATAATTTCAACGCGGTTGACTGGTTTGGCTCAAATTTGGGTGGCATGGAGTGGAAATTGTTCCGCTAGGCTGGGAATCTTTTTTGGTCATTCTACTATTACAGCTATTTATACCTGTTCAATTATAGGGGCCTCTTAGCTCAATAGTGCCCAGGGGCCCCGCATAGTCTTAAGACGGCCCTGGGAGGAAGGGGCTCGTACAAGGGAACTGCAAATTGGCATTCCAAATTAGGGCACCTGAAAATCTCCTAAACATTCGCTCTTGTTTCAGATTGTCCGTTTTCGATGATGATGATAACTTTGATCATCTTATCGTTCTTATGCTTAAAAATATTTACGAAATAACTAACAATTTCACATTTTCCAGCCAGACATCTCCGAACCGAATTACTAGGCCCAAACCAGTAGACACATCTAACGTTCCAATTTAAAACAATAGCGAATAATTTCCCGCTCAAATTGAGCTAAATTCAAATTTAAATTACATCATTGTTCATTGTCCACCGCTAGTGTATTCAACGTCTGACCGGGCCGGATGAGATTCGCCATCCCAAACCTGGACCAGACCATCGGTATTTCCATTAACGAAACAGTGTCCGTCCACTTGGGCATCCGACGTCACTAGTGTCTGCCACTGCCATGCGATGACGGTCCCAGCGTTTATTAACTCTTTTCCATCCACTCGGGTGGAGCAAGGAGGGGGTCTTTTTTATTTTATATTTCCATAAGCTAGTCAGAGCAGAATTAGCTACCGCGGCACTCAATGGCACCGATAGTCCAGGTTCCAGTCGAACACTGGAACGAAGCGATTTAATGATGACTATTGAACAAGAGAGAATGAATATTTATTTTGCCCACCAGCAATACTCACCCTCGCTTCCCCGATGCCAATCCCGCCAGGAACCATACAAAAAGCGTTCGGGAAGTTGTTCTCTTGTTCCGATGAATAATTATCCACCATATTCATCAGTGACGTTGGCGACGGCGATGGCAGCGGCCAATTCACGCTCCTATTCTTCCGTTTAATTTCAAATTATCGAATGAATATTTATCGGCTTCCGCGGAATGGTCCAGTTTTCTGCGCCTCAGTATGACCCCGTGCAGATTCGTACCGTTTAACTCGCCTGATCAGCCCCGTTTATCCAAATGAGATTGTTGTTGCTATCCTGTCTTTCTGCCCTTGTCACCCCTTTCATGAATAACTCTTTGGTGTCCGCACCAGCAGCGGTCGAAACTTTCTCCCGTGATGAACGGTGGCGTGTTTACCGAGTCTTCCTGCCGGGTTTGTGGAATTGACTGTGTTTGTCATTCGATCAAAAAAAGTTTACTGGCATCCTGCCAACACCGATGATGGTGCGGTGAAAAATTACTTTTCTTTGTTGATGTTCGACGAACGACTAGAAGCTCAGTCAGTGGCTATGCGGACAATTTTCCGATGTTACCCAAAAAAATTGTTACCGAGGAAGGAAAATAGTTTTCTCATCTCATCCGTTCTAGGGTTGAAGTGGTATAAACAACGAACGCTACTAAACGGAGATGCCTCTTTGGACAGAGATCGGAGAATGAAATTTCATGAATGATCATTTGTGGTAGTGTAAAAAAGATATATTAAAATATATGTAGCGTTGACTATATTTACATTTTCAGACCGATTTTTGGGAGACTGCTGACCAAATCTTCAATTAGGTTGGACTTTTTTTTTATTTCGTATTTTTTTTGTGGTTCACATTTATTTTCCGTCAGCCTCTATTTGCACTGAGAAGCGACTCACCATCTGGAACTTGGATATCTTTCCATTAACCCATGGGCTGGGGCCAACTGCTTCACACCCTTGAAGACCTTAATAAAGCTACAGATTTTTCATAGTTTGAACTCTTCTCTGATTTATGAATCTAAGATTAGGACTTATTCGAAGGATGCTTTCCTGAGTAAACTAATTGAACGCAAACTGAACGAAATCAACTTAGAAGCAACTTAATTGAAAAAGTTGTATTTCAAGTTTAATCGAAATAATTGAACGAATTGTTGAATGAACATATTAAACGTGAAAAGCAAATTACGGTTTCGAGAAACCATAATAAAATTGCTTATCGCAAGAATCGCAGAAAGCATATTTTTAAGGAGACAATCCCACCCACCATCTCGCAGTACCCGATGAGGCCACACAAATACCGACGAACGAGCTCACTCAATTTATAAATTATGAAAAGTGGTAAAAATTGGCCAGCTATCCCAGTTTCAATATCCGCCTTGCCGAGTTCTTTGTTCCAGCTCCCACCAGGAAAGAAAATTTTCTTTGTCTCCCAATCTTCCACCCTCACTCACTCGGATTATGCGTATTTTCGGAACATTTGCAAAAGGCACGCATATTTTTCCGGCTGAAATATGACAGGAATTATGATGAATGTCTATCGAAAAGTGGAGGGAGACACAAATGATGCGCTTCTGTCTGTGTCCCAGCTGGTTTAGCTGGGCTCTCGGTTGTTGGTTCGGTTGATTCTTCGGTACTTTTGTGGGTGTAATATCCGGATGATGTATGCTCCTCTGTGAGGTATTTTTTCGTTATCTCCAATCGACAGCTGCAAACAATGAACACCCGTCGAATGATTCTGCTGCGGTGCTGAGCAAAGAGGTGACAGTGTTATTTAAGTTGGAACCAGGATATCTGAAACAAAGTGCCCAATATTCATCGCGTAGGTTCATCGGCTTTGTTTTTCGTTTCTTTGAAGCAAATATTGTGATGATTCAAGTCACGTTCACGGTGGCGATGTTCTCGAGTTGCTCAGCCTGTCCCACCCATCATCAACTAATAACGTTTTCCATGGGCTCGTAAATTCATTTAATTTTCCGGAAAATGAAATTAACCGTTTATCTGCAGCTCTTATTCATCTACCGAAATAGCTTTTCGTTCGACGCACCGATGCCAATCTCGGCCGAAACTCAATTCACCTTCTTATTTAATTAAATTTTGATGAAATATTTAACTTTATTTTATTTATTATTATTTCATTATAATACTGCCACGCAAAATGATCAATATCATCTTTTCTTTTGTTTCACTTTTAGGTGCGCATCACTACCTATCCGGTTTGTAGGAAAACATATTCCAATCTATAGGAGATGCGATAAATGGCACGGTAGGGTTATCCATGAATGTCGTATAGGAATTCTCCCTCTTTTCACAAAGTGAAACAGTTATTAGGAGAAAAAAAGTGGATTAATTTTCAGGGAGTTGGTTACATCCAATATCATCATGTGAGGAATGTGATACTAATGTTGTTCAGAGAGGTAATCACTTAACGGATGATATACATCTTGCGCGGTACGAAATCTTCTTCGGGAATATTTAAAGTATACACTCAGGTTTTTTTACGCGGGGGTTACAGGATACCGCGTAAATTAAAAAATCCGCGTAAATCAAAACCGCCCAAATTTCAAAATCCACTTTAAGACAAACGCATAAAAAATACCGCGCAAAAAAAACTCGTAAAAACCTGAGTGTATAGAGTAAAGCCATGTCAAGTGATCCTCGAATTTTTCGCAAAATCACCGATCTTCATGAGGTATATTTTATTGTATAGAAATTATGGTGATTAGCTTTTGGTATAAATATTTCGTTACAATTTCTTTTTCTCTTCAAGATATTAACCCTTAAACTTTATTGCATGATAAAATTGAAAATTTTATATCTCAAAAACTACTGAAGATAATTTAATGAATTTTTGCACGCTTATGCAATGATATTTGCACTATCTTATAAAAATGTTTTTACTTTATAATTGTATGAATAACGGTACTTTGCATCTATTTAAAATTTTCAATTGTATTTTTTCTTGTGTTCTTCACGCTAAAATTTTTTGAAACGTATGTCAAATTATGCGAAAATCTTTCACCTTCAATAATCTGTATTGATAATTTTTCATTTTTGTTCCTATCGAGAGTTATAGGGGATTTTGTGACAGTGCGCTCTTTCAACGCACGGCCCACTTTGATGCAACCCGCGAGAACGTAGATATTGGCAACGCCGCACGTCGTAACGTCCTAACGCGCATCGCTTTGAAGGAGCGTATCTCATGTTCAAAAATGGCATCTCTGAAATTAAAGCAAAAAGACAAGCTTTTCTTTATGGATAATTGAAAGTGATGTTTTCTGTGTAATTTATTTGCTCTTTAGCGTTATTATATTGTTCAGGAGTTATTTAATTTTCTGTCACTCAATACCTCGTACAAACGCACTCGGATGTTGCCAGCCGATGAGCAAAGTTGAGCAGTGGGCATGTTTTAACCTGCGTTGACATATTTTTTGCAAATTGACATACTTCACCACGTTTTATTTCCAGTTGGTTCTGTCTGAGAGGTAGCACGGTATATTGCGAATCTTTTCTTAAATCCACATAGCGACTTTTCAGCCATGCGCCATCGGGTCGTGCGTTAAATTACGCGCTCATTTAATTTGCATCAGTGCGAGTGAGAAAACGTTTTGACGTTTGTTTTTGTTTCGATCGCACTTCGGTGTTTCCCATATAGAGACAACTCGCGAAATGCTATATTATCTCAAGATAGACAATATTTTCTCAAAAAACATTCGATTGTTTTATGTTATAAATATGGGTCGATCACACGAATGATGTATTCCGTAAAAAAAATCATAAATATGTTCGTCGTATCTTGTTTTTGCGGCATCCATGTGGAGTGATAAATTTAAAAATTATATTGGTCAACACAAGTGTAGCATATGTCGTAATGGGCGCAAAAAATACAACGAAAATATATGTGGACATGAATAAAACACAATTTTCGTTAAATTTTCAATTTTACATCCCATGTTTATAGTAATGGGTTAACGCGTTTAAAATATAGAAAAATTTAACGTTTAATTTTTCTTATTATGGTGTTTGCCAAAGTAATGGAACTGGAATATTCGATGACTGAACAGGTACATGCGGAAAACTATAACGATGATTTTAAAATAAAGATCGTTGATGATTAAATGAAATTCGACAAAAATAAATAATATCTTACCAGAACTTGGAGAACCATCCAATTAACAGAATTAACAGAAGCAATAATGATAAAAAAACCCCAACATCGATGCGATTGAACAACACATTTTATGTAAACTTTTTTCAAAAGACACATCGTTGTTTAAAGCGGACCCTATACGAGACAAGAATATTGTCAATAAAAATATTGTCAAGACTGCTTCAATACGTCAATCCTATTTGAATTCTACAGAATCAATATTTTCAAAATGTACTTACACGATCAATATATTGATCAATAATTGGTTTATTGTCAATATTTCTGCTCGTGCAGGGTCCGCTTAAAAGTAATATCACTCGCGAAAATAAAAACGTGAAATAAAATGCTGTTGGCATAAGATTTTCAATTTTCATATATTAATGTTGCAGGCTAAAAATGAATTCGGATATAACGTAGATGTATTTTGACCAACAAAAGTGTTTTTAAAGATGTTAATTGTTAGTAACATTACATTACAATAATAATAAATACATTAAACAACTATAATTTTTGTTGTGCACTTCGATCAAAAAAATTTAACGCATCTCAAAATAAACGGAAAAAATGACCTTCGATAATCCGTATTGAAAATTTTGCCCTTTTGCGCTAATCGAGAGATGTGGTTTCTTATAGTCATGCGATGCGCACTTCCCACGCGATGCGCATTCCAGTGCAGTAAAATTTCATTTCATTCAATCGAAACTGAATGAACGCAGTCAATCAGTCGTCTGCAGTAGCATTCACATTCATTTAACGCATCAGTTGTTGTTAATCTGAAGCTGGGTTCATGGCACTTCACTCACCGCTGCTTTCAAATGAGTCGCAATTCATATTCAACCTCCTTCGTTTGATCCTCTCAAATGAATAGATCAGCTTTCAATTTCCCCAGTGAGCACCAGTCAAATGAGATCCGGGTAAACCTAAGACAAAAAGAGACAACTGGCTTCGTATTTTTGGTTATCATGCCTTTCTTGTGCCAGATGACAGATGAGTGTAGGCAGCTAGCGAGGTTGGCAGTGCAGCCAATTTCTTTGTCATATTTAGATATGTTGCTATAATACACATAATAATTACCGTTTTATTGACACGCATTTCGCATTTATCTGGTACTAATCAATCCAACATTTTTATCACATACTACATGTTTCTAGCAAATTTGGCCAGCATAACAGCCTATTCATCAGAATCAAATTTGCAACAAATATATTATAGAGATGAACGCACTACCAAATAACATTTTTCATTGCAACCAGTTTCAATAAGCTGTTATTAGTAGATTCATTATTTTCGTCTGAACTCTGCGAATTTAAGAAAATTTGAAAAAGAAATATGATAGCCGCAGTATGCTATCATAATTGTACGAAGCTGTCAAATTCATTGCTAAAATCAAATATGTAATTCAGCTATTTATTTGCACCTCTACCAATAGTTCCCTGTGTACAATTCCGATGACATGGTGAAGAGGTAAAACATTTCCACACTGGTTATATAGGAACACATTACGAGCACAGTCTGTAGTCTACGAGAATCTTTTCTTTTTCAGAAAGAATTCGAAAAGGTTCTGCTCGATATGAATGCTATAAATAGGTCATATCGAAGGTGGGTATATTGATTTGAGGTAACCAAAAGGCGCCATATTGGATTGATTGATTGCAAAACGTCCTCAATCATCAGTTTCCGTCATCTAGTGACCATCATTGCAAAAGCGATATAGATATATATTGATCATGGTTTTTACTGTGGTGGTTACCCGAAACCGCCATCTTTGTTTTCAAAATGGCCTAAATTCATAAATTACGGTATTTTATGATTATTTTAAATGATACCCATATTGATAGTTGTTTTCACAGTTTCTTGGTCACTATAGGCCGCAATCTTGGATTTCAAAATGGCCTAACCTCCTTTCAAATGGTATCCATGTTGCCCTCATCTCTGATTTAAAAATGACTTTAACCATCGAGCTTGAGCTTGAGCTTGACCTTGTACGACCACCCGTAGCTGCTACTCCGTTATCGATCTAGACTAGCTGAAGTTGCACAGGGAATCAGTAGTAGTGCTTGGGATTAGGGAAACATCTTTCAATGTGCAACTCCTGGTAATCCTAAAGTGTTTATTGAACAAAACCGGCGCCGGCCTGGCCCGAACGTAGATCGCAGAAGGAACGTTAGTCCGATACTTGCTTTTGCTAGGCAACGGCTTTACTTCCCTTCCGAAGGAAGATTTTACACCTCAGAAAAATCTCAGCGACCTCGGCTGGGATTGCACCCAGACTAACTGGGATGGGTGGCTGTCACGCTTACCACTCAACCAACTACGCCTTCATTTAAAATGACTAACCATCGATTTCCGTTATCTATCATCTTGGACCTTGAACGAGTTCGCCCGTTTACACCTAAGACGAGATAAAGCAACTAGTAATACGATTTCTGTATATTTCTGTATTTTGGTAGTACGTCCATCTCTATTTCAAAGTTTGTGGCAAATTTGATTCTGGTGAATAGGCTGTTATGCTGACCAAATTTGCTAGAAACATGTAGTATATGATAAAAATCTTGGATTGATTAGTTCCAGATATATTTGGGCGAAATGTGAGTTAATAAAACAGTCATTATTATGTGTATTATAGCAACATATCTAAATATGACAAAGAAATTGGCTGCACTGCCAACCTCGCTAGTTGCATACAGTCATCTGTCAACAATTATTCACCAGGGCACAAGAAAGGAAAGAAAACTCTCCAAGAAGAAGAGAAAGAAAGGTTCGGAACATTTGTCATTTTTGAGTGAATTTGTTTTATGTTTGTTAAGCAGAAAAGCCCACTACGTCATTTGTTTTATTCTTTTCTTTTTCATATCCTCTTGATTTATCAGCTTCATCGAAAAAAAATACAACCTTACTCATACAGAGAAAAAATGCTCGTACCTATATCCGTCTTGAGTTGTCTCGTCTTATCATAGCCTTTACCCTATATTATTTATTATCTTGGTCGGAGTTATTTTTATGTCAGTGAGTGTTCCTTCATATTCATTTGTGAGTGGTTCATTGGAATGGTTCACTTCCATTAGCTGAGACCGTGCTAATGTGAGGTTGGTGTTCAATAGAAACTAAACAGGCAAAAACGTCAAATGACTAGAACCTGTTGTTCAATTGACAGTGAACTTTGAGTGACTCAAACGAAGACGGCAGCCGAACTCAACTGATATAGTGGTGGTATGTTTACAGTGAAAGGCTCGAAGTTTCACTTGAAACGACTATTTTCGTTTGAAATTGATATTTTACCGCACTGGCGCATTCTGACGTAGCGACGTGCGACGTTGCCAATACGAACGTTCTCGCGGGTTGCATCAAAGTGGGCCGTGCGTTGAATGAGCGCACTGTTACAAAATCCTCCATTACTCTCGATAGGAACAAAAATTAAAAATTATCAATACAGATTATTGAAGGTGAAAGATTGCCGCATAATTTGACATACGTTTTGAAAATTTTTAGCGTGAAGAACACAAGAAAAAATACAATTGAAAATTTTAAATAGATTCAAAGTACCGTTATTCACACAATTATAGAGTAAAAACATTTTTACAAGATAGTGCAAATATCATTTCGTAAGTGTACAAAAATTCATTGAATTATCTTCAGCAGTTTTTGAGATATAAAATTAACAATTTTATCATGCAATAAAGTTTAAGGGTTAATATCTTAAAGAAAAAAAGGAGTTTTAACGAAATATTTATACCAAAAGCTATTCACCATAATCCCTATACAATAAAATATACCTCATGAAGATCGGTGATTTTGCGAAAAATTCGAGGAACACTTGACATGGCTTTATACTGAAAGTCTCACACATACCAGCTAAGACATAACCAATAGAACCCGTTCTCTTATACAATTAAAAATATTTGAAAATAGTGAAACTGGACGGAGTTTCAGCAATCAGGAATCAGAATTAATTGGTTCGTCGTTCCGTAGTCTCATCGTTTTCCAATGGAAAGGAGAAAGGCGAGGAGAAAGAAAAATGTAGGGAAATGCACAATAAAATCACAACACAAATCAGTAAATAGCCTGCATTTTACACTCCCGATGGAATAATGAACCCTGCGGATAAAGCGCACAGCTGTTTATCACACTGGATTAGAAACAATAACATATCGTTAAGTATTAGCTTCTTGCGTATAGGTTCGTCTATATATCCTACCGATATATGCATAATTGTTGCATGTATATAGGGAATAGGGAATCCCGTAAGTATAAATATGTGGAAAAAATGAAAGGCGATGCATTGATCATCACGGTCAAGGTAGGGGAGACCGCAAAATACAAGACGTTGCATGAAAGGGCAGACTGTTGACAACATCTCTGAATTTTATTAAAATGTTTGATACATTATCTCATTTCCAAAGACAAAAATATATGCGACGCGGAAAAGCAGCCAACTTACCCCAGTCCCAGGGTAAGTTGACGGTATGTATGGTGTAATTTGGCGGAATGTCTGAAAATATACAATCAAATGAAAATTCAATTACACCCGTGGTCCTTATGAAATGTGTCTTTTCAATAAAACTGTATAAAACATTCCGTTATATTTCAGTGCCGATTCTTCGGCATTTTGATTTCGACGCGTACTCCATATTCAAAAGCAATTTTTCGAAATTCTTCAGGCGATTGGCTGAAGTAAATGTCCCCTGCATTGACGAGAAACACAAGAAAAAGATTTTCTTACTTTGGAGTGCATTTCAGAAACGAAAATATTTGATGACTATTGTTGCACTGTAAATAGAACTGTCAACTAACCTCCGCGTGCGTCACCGCCAACTTACCCTAACCGTATATTTTATAAAAAAAAAACTATTTGAAAAATAACTTTTTTTTATGGATAGGTATAATATCTATACGGATACTGAAAGCTCTTTTTACGCACTGTCGAAAAATGTAATCTTTCGGGGAATGGATTGTAAATCACCTTAAATAACACAAAATGTTTAAAATTAAAAAAAAAATTCAAAGTATGCTCGAAAACACAATATCGCCCACAACTTCTACAAAACAAAATTTTTTGCAGCAAAATCACATTGGATAATGTATTTCACGTTACTTGAAGTACACAACGAGAGGCAGTGCTTTATGTCTAATAGAAACGGCGAAAAGGTGATTCCGCCAACTTATCCCAACAGCCAAATAGCCCCGGGCTCCCCTATTCTTTCCAGTTCGTGCAGTGTACAGCGACAAACAAAAGTGCTAATCCGCGTTCAAGGTTATCTTCTCTTCGTGATCTTTGATTTTTCTTCTTCTATTAAGTGTGTCGACCAGCACAGCAGTAGCACTATTTTGTTCCGTGAGCTACCTGGATACTGTTATCCAAGATAAGTAACGATATTATTTTACGTTTCCCCTTCTTGCTTCTTCTTCTAACATTATCTGGGCAATAGACCCGTGCAAAAATGATTTCCCCTGACAAAAGTTTGCCTCAAGGAGAGATATAAGTCGAAACAAAATCCACTCCCCGGCTCAGGGTATATCCATGCTCGGGCACCGGGCCTGACGTTATTATCTTGCGGGCCAAAACAAAAGGTGTTTGAATTTACTGAAGATATCTCGAGCTCTGGCCAGAGGTGGGTAAGAAAACCAACCGGTGCGCACATGCACTGGTACGGTTCTCAAAATCTCAACACGTGTAAACGAGCGGTGCACACCGTGTGCGGTTTTGATTTTGTTCACACACCGTGAGACTCGGTTGAGATTATTTATAGTAGTTGGGGTAATATCCAAATGTTTTGTTCTGGAAACTTAGTTACAGTTCAACAATTGATGTTCGCCACCATACAAAAACCAATATTTAGCGGAAACGAATTCAAATGGTGACCTTGGGTTTTTTTTGATTTGCTTAGTGTTATAGAAAGAAGTAAATCGATCAAAAAAGTATGCGCATTGAGTATTTACGATGTGAATTTGTTCTATTTTGTGATTCAACATTGAATGGCACAGAAATATTCGCCACAAATTTTTTTTGATCAGTTTTCAAAAACGTTATTAAATTCGGTTGTCGGCACCCAAACATGGTCGGTTGTCGGCACCCCATTTTTGTGGCAAATGCTCTCAATAACCTAATTAATATGGGTGTTTTGGAACGGGCTTTACGAATAGATACCAGACATCGATCTTTGGCACCATTCTAAATTCGATCCGTCAGTGCGTAATATTTGCACTAGTTTTTCACATACACATATTATGGTTCTGATGAAGAATGATGTTCATAATGCCTTTGATGGTTGTTTAAATTAATAAATTTCCTTTTCCCTTTGAATCTTAATGATTATTATTCATATTTTTCAATTTTTGGTCGATTTTCTTAGGGTGCCGACAACCGACCACATTTTTTAAAATGGTAAAAAATTAGCATTTTACTAAATTGTTAATATTTTTTTCAAGCTGGCAGAATAAATTATATTCTTTCATAAGTTATAAGTTAAGACCTCTAGCTTTCCATTGGTATGCTTATTCTCATATATTGTTCAATTGGAGTAATGTTGTGAGCCAAAAACAAAAGTGTGTCGACAACCGAACACATTCCCCTACTGCATTGCAACTATTATCGAATTAAGGATGTCAAAAGTGAATCTTTATTCTACTATATGTCACTTATATTACAAAGTTTTCGATAATCAAACGCGATAAAATTTACTGTGCTGAGTTTAATTAATTAATATGGGTGTTTTGGAACGGGCTTTACGAATAGATACCAGACATAGATCTTTGGCACCATTCTAAGAACCAGGAAGGCGACTTCCGGTTTAGCGTTTTACATTTACATGAAGAAAGCTCACCTGACCGTGTTTTCACCGCTAGGTAGTACTGTATATACCATATTGTTTCGACCAGACAACTTAGGGGGGGGGGGGGTGGTTACCCAGTAGCCCCCCCTTCCCTTTGGCTGACTTCTATCTGATCTATCTGAAGCTTTGGTAAAAAAATGAACTGCCTGAAACTAACTCAATTGCAGTAAATTCGATCCGTCAGTGCAGTGCGTAATATTCGCACTAGTTTTTCACATACACATATTATGGTTCTGATGAAGAATGATGTTCATAATGCCTTTGATGGTTGTTTAAATTAATAAATTTCCTTTTCCCTTTGAATCTTAATGATTATTATTCATATTTTTCAATTTTTGGTCGTTTTTCTTAGGGTGCCGACAACCGACCACATTTTTCCAAATGGTAAAAAATTTGCATTTTACTAAATTGTTTATATTTTTTTCAAGCTGGCAGAATAAATTAAATTCTTTCATAAGTTATAAGTTATATTGTTCAATTGGAGTAATGTTGTGAGCCAAAAACAAAAGTGTGTCGACAACCGAACACATTCCCCTACTGCATTGCAACTATTATCGAATTAAGGATTTCAAAAGTGAATCTTTATTCAATCATATGTCACTTATATTACATAGTTTTCGATAATCAAGCGCGATAAAATTTACTGTGCTGAGTTTTACTCCGCCAACTTTAATTTTTGGTCGGCCAGCTTGGATATAAAAATAGCGGAAGCTCTTTATCTTTGTTTTACTATCGAGTGTTGGACAATTTCTTTTACCAAAAATATCCATATTACACACTTCCTTAAAATAAACCACCATGAAATGTCGATTTGAAATCAGTCATTGATAACATCAAATTGGCGACGAATATTAATTTTCGGCACAGGAAAGATGCCTGAAGACAAATACCGACAAAATACTCATATCCGAAGGAAATTCTTAAATAAATTTCATTAACAGTACTGGCACCACTAGAACATCCGATAAACATCAATCTCGAATACATAACCGCAACACAACCGAGGTTTGGTTTCATATTTTTCATTTTTTGTTCCATACTCGTTCACCGGTATACGAAAACCAAAATTAAACCAGGGTGCAGTGTAAACGAAATTTCGGTTTCTTATCTCGGTTAAACACAACCAAGAGCAAAACCGCACACGGTGTAAAGCAAATGAAAACACGTGTGGATATTCAGCCGTGACCGAAATATCGAAAGTTCGCCCTGATAAGCTTCGGGTGGTGGTAAATAGTTTGAATCAGACAAACGATATTACTGGCTACGGGCCCTTTACGAGGGAATATAGAGTATATATTCCAGCAAACAGTGTTGAAGTCATCTGAATTGCGAGGACTTACTGTCACCATGCTTCAGCCAGCGAAGATACTGGAGTGTAAACGTTGGTATTCAGAATCAGACGCAGCTGACGCGCAGAGGACGCATCTCAATTCTCCTATCGGGTGATCTTCGCCGGCTCTGCCCTACCTAACTATATCATCTTTAACAAGGTTCATCTACCTATGCGCCTTTTTGTGTAGCGGGTCATGAACAGTACTAAATGCAAACAATTGGGATACACAGCCTCCCATTGTAGCATTAAGGTTCGTTGTGGAAAATGCATGTGGATAATTCCTTCAGAAGGGATGTCGAAAAGTGTCTCTATTGTGGATGAAACCCACTTTATCTCCCGATATGTCCCGCGTACAAACAGGGCGAGGAGAATCTTAAGCGTTCCCTTCAGGGACGCTCTAAACGATCTTTCGCAGAAATGCTAAAGAAAGCCATGCCACCGGCCTCCATGAACATCTATACTAACTTGTCTACTGACGAAGGCGACTGTGGTGAACCCCAGGAGGGAATATACTCGCGGAAGTACTGGCGCAAAACCGAAGCAAGTAGCTCCCGGTGTCCAGCACTTACAGGAATTTAAAAAAAAACGCCAAGTGTTCCCATATCGCAGCCAAAAAAAGAAACCAGCGCTGACTTAATAAAATTATCTGATATTGTAGACCGTATTTTTACAGCATTAAATATTTCTGACCCTATTCAAAGCATCTTGATAAGCTTTCTCCCCACAGTAACAATATGTTTGATGCAGTTCACTGCGAAATGGTCCCACCTTTCAGCTAAGGGGCCATACACTAATTACGTAAGGGCATATGGGGGGAGGGGGAGTTTCAAAATATCTTACAAATTCTTATCTGAAGGGGAGGGAGGGTTTGTCCTTTCTTACGTAATATCATAAAGCAAGTTTAAAAAATTAAATCCATAAGGAAAATATTCTTTTTAATAAGAAAAGGGAACTATTTTCATTTGTACCATATAATCCTTGTATATCAAACAATATGAGTAATTTTTTGGCTCTTGGTTGTACATTGTTCTGTTCGGGAACTGGAGTCACAATATGCCTTATAAGTTAAGAAGTGTTGATACCCATCGTGTTGTTAGACCGACTTTGTCCTTTTCAAACGTTCGATTCAAACCCGCAAGGTATCTGGAAAATGTTCCAACATGCGATTGTCAAAGATCTTGAGTGTCGAATATTTCCAGAGTGTGAACTGTATTTTAATTCAAGAAAATTCGAAGATGGTTAACTCGGAGCTATGCGTACGATAAGCGTCACAGCTGGAACTCAGAATAAATTCATGCCAGAAGAGGTTATAAACTCTTTTAAATTCTACATCACAAGAAAATAGATTCAAAGGAAGTGGAATATAACAAAGCAGATCATGTGGACCAAATTGGAGTTACTGAATATCTGACAACAGTTATTCTTTCTACTGGGCGAGATTGGCATGCAATTAAAATTCTGCAGATGATTACAGTTAAATTTTGTCGTGAGTTTTCTTGTAATAATTCTATACATATAGTTTTCGCTATCTTATAATTTGATGAATTAACAATTCGATTTTTTAATTACGACAATCATAAGATAAGATCTTATGTAGGGGGAGGGGGAGTTCACCAAAATCTTACGAACTCTTATCTGGGGGGGAGTGGGAGGTTGAAAAGGTCTAAAAAAGCCTTACGTAATTAGTGCACGACCCCTAATGTATCCTTCAATAGCTAACTCATCAAACGAGGTAACGGATCGGATCACTGTTCCGCAGTGGAATTGCACAAGCATTATCCCAAAAATCGATTCTTTTAAAATATTAATAAATAAATTTAAATGCGAAACATGGCTTACTCCAGATATAGACCTCAACTTCCACTATTTCAATATTATTCGCTTGGATCGAGAAGACTCTTACGGAGGAGTAATTTTGGGGATCAAAACGTGCTATTCTTTCAATCGAATCGACATCCCCTCGACACCAGGCATTGAAGCTGTCGCTTACCAAACTAGAAACCTTTGTATTGCTTCCACCTATATCCCCTCATAGAGCTTCAGTTAGCCACCGACAGCTTAGCGATATTGCGGAACTCCTCCCCGCACCGAGGCTAGTTTTATGTGATTTTAACTCCCACGGTACGGCATGGGGCTGCCTTCATGACGGTAATCGACCTACCTCACTCTATGATATTTATGACATCTTCAATATGGTCATTTTGAACATGGGTGAAGTGACATGGATTCTTGCCCCTCCAACGTGTCCGAGCACCTTAGTCCCTCTGCTTATCAACGTTGCGGTTAGATTGCTTATGATCCCCACGGTATCGATTATCTGCCAGTCGTATCGCTATTTGTCACACGTCGTGCCTCTGTACATCGTAACCATCCCGTCTTAACTCATCGTGTTTTATAGAACTTTATTTGTGTCGTCATTTAAAGCCTATCCTTGCCCCTCTTTTATTTCGCGCCGCTTATCTAATGCTAACGACGACTAGATTAAAATTTCACATGATTAACGTCAAATTTATTGAAAATAATTTAGATACTTCAGTGAATAACTTGCCAGAGCAGCGCTGCGTGGATTTGGATGCGACAACACACGTATCACGCTTGATATCCACCATCAAGAAAACCGATTCCTTTTCAGGCGAGCCACCGTCCAACGGAGAATTTCTAATTAATAAACAAATCCCCTCTAATTACGATGTACAGCCCGTCTGTAGCCGACGAACGTGATGACCCGGTTTTCCATTTCTCCTTCGGACATGGCTCATCATGGCTCGGCCATGAATCATCTCTACGGGTGACCCAGCTCCAACCAACAACTCGGCAAGTCCAACACATACTTCATTAGTTAGACGGGATCATCTACCTACAACAACTCGCCCTCGCGCTTCCCTCACAGATGATGCGCTAATAGAATGACTAGAATAACAAAACCGCTCTAATAATAATATTCATCAGACACGTTTTCAATTTGGTTGAGAAATTCATTCTGTCGTTCTCGCAGCAACTTCGGTATTCGGTCAGGACGGGGTAGTGAAGTTAAACAAGCATTGGTAAAGTTATCAAGAGGATATGAATTGTTGTTAGTTTTTTAGTAAGTAAATCCGAGTACTGTTCCAAAGGTTCGTTGTCGTTGCAACTTTATTGGTGAACATGCTCTGGAATATTTTGATAATTGATCTGCTACTAGTTAAAGGCTGCATTTTGTTAGTTGGTGCTAAGGTTCCGATTTCATTTCAACAGTATGTGGCAACCGACTTCATCGGACATAGACGTTAAGTCTGATAAAGAACCAGTAATAGGGACATAATGGCTCGATTGGCACGTACCCAAGTTGTTTGAAAGTGTCTTACCGCGAAACAGTGGCGTAGCCAGGGGGTTTTAGAGGTTAACCCCTCCTCCAAACCAAAATTAATTGGATTGAAAAAAATTGATAGTGATGAATTTAATTAAATATTCTACAAAATATTTTTGAAAAAATATTCTTTGATCACTACATTGAGAACCGTGTTTGAAGCGTCATGAAGACTTTTGGAAATTTTTTAAAGATATCTTGTAACTTATCTCTTTGCCGAAATCCCATAATTGTCAAATTATTTCAATTAAAGTAAAATTACTGTCTAAAATATTATAAGCTCATTTTGGAAAGATGCTCCAAAATATGTATTAGAGACAATTTTTCGAATAGGAAGCTAAGTTTGAATAGGTTGATTGTCTATGCAACATAAATTTGCTCACTGAAATCTTGCATCAGGACATTTGCTGAAAATGTTTTTTTTTTGATTGCGTAGAGTTTAGATAAAATTTCAATATGGTTAATAACAAGAATAACATTTTAATAACCAGTTGGAGCTTGATGATAAATGACGTTTACCGTTTGTTTCTAGCGGATCAGGATCGGTTTTTATGAGCAATTGATTTTTGTTGTATTATCAATTATATGAATAGCCCCTAATCAGGAATGGAATTAAAAAATATTTCAATATATTTCAAGTTAGTAGCTATTAATGTGTATATTTGAATGCTGAATTGAATGGTGCACTAAAATTTCATATACTAGGTACTAGAACTCGTTGTCAAGTTGTGAGCTTGAATAATTAAGAAAAGCAAAATCAATCAACAATCACGATCACATTCATTCAAAACTGCCAAATTTCGATGTTAAGTAACATAAAACTGTAACGAAAAACTGTTCATATTTATGGGGGTTATAAGTAATTATAGAGAATTTACTCTTCAAGCAATTTGGGACGAGATTTAATGTCTTCAGCACAGTTTTCGAAAATGCTGTTTCCAACAACTTTGTCCAAGACATGAATATCCCACATATTCAAAGTATCAAAATATAGTAGTAGAAACCCTTTACAACAAGTTATTCTGATATTAGTGAATTTAATAATCTCTTCTGTGATTAATAAACAATAAATTCACATTGCATTCAAGGTATGAGGTTTGAAACTTACAAAAAAGATATATTTAAGAGAACTGGCTTTAAAAAAATCCCAAATATCAAAAGGACTAGGGGTTTGCCCAGAAACACAGAGAGTGTTTCCGTTCTTGGAGCTAGCATCATTTCGGCGATAGCTTAGTCCTGTCATTAAGTTAGTGTCGGACTCTAATAAGATGAAGTCGAAACGTAAATTCCATAACTAATTTAGTTATAGGTTTTGTGTTTACAACTCGTAATGATTGTTTTAAGCAAGTTTCTCCTTAATGCAGAAAAAATAGCTTTTGCCCAATTTTTTCTTCACTAAGGAGGAATACAGAATGTTCATTTATATCTCGATATTCTGCATTCATGTAGCCTTCATGTTTTCAACAAAATTGTTTAAAATGGCATTATCAACAACTTTGCTGAAAGAACCAACTCTCTTGCTGTTTTTTGAAGAGTTAATTCTCCATAGTTGAGAATTAATCACTAATATTTTTATATCATTGTATGCGCTGTTTTATTTTGGAAAACTTCTCGAAGTTGTCAAACCTTTAAAGTTAAGGATTATTAAATTAGGTGATCTTAAAGGTTGAAAATTTTTCCGAACATTTATTCCACTCTACAAGACTTCTCTGACTTCATTAACATATTATACAAGAAAATAATCTATAGAGGTTTGAAAACTGTTCCATGTTGATTCTTCTTGTTTGAAGACTGGAATGTCATCTGTTAGACTACTAATGTTTCTTAATTTTCAATAATTTACGATTTTCATTCGGCGAGGACAGTTGGTGCAAGTGGCGTCAGGTTGAAGTAAAACAAACTTTAGAAACTTTCGAACATGTCAAGATCTACGAAAGTCTATCATCTAATGATTTATTCGAAAGATGCTTAGGAGCTCACACCCAAAACATCAATGACTCTTTGAATAGTGGAATCTGTTCCTTAGCGCCAAAACGCACAAATTTTGACAGGCAGGCGGTCTATGTTGTGACTTATTTGGAAGTCAGCATGTTCAACCAAGAATTTACAAGCTACGGAGGTGATGGGAATTACCTTGGGGACTGAAGCTGAAAGATGTGTTACTCGACTCGACAGTGAACGTATAACTCGTTCTGAACGCAAAGTGGGTGTCGCGGCAAAACAGGCCCGAATTCAACAGAGAGGAAAATGTGCAAAACCAAGAACATTTTCATGAGGAAGCTCTACGGACCCGGTATGATATATTATCTAGTAAGGTACTACAATCGATTTATACACTGTACTGTATCTTTAAACGTGTTTACCCGAGAGTAGTGTTTTTAAGCGGTCAAGTAAGACTTTTCATAGAAATACTGGTCCGATTTCAATAATTTTTTCTCCAACTGTTCAGAAAATATACCGCTATGTTTGGTCGAGAGGGATTTGCAAAATGTCAATTTGTTCCATTTTTGTGGCCCCTAATAGGCCAAAAAATAACGTAAATATTGAAAATTTTCACAAATCGTTACATAAGTTTTACAAATTATAAAATAAAATAAATCACTCTCGTCTAAACATAGCCAATGTAACTATGACTATAAAATATATGAGTTTTCTGATTACAGATTACCCAAAACTTTACTTAAGCGGGACTCATGCAGTTTCAACATCGATTCTTTCAATGAATTTTCAAGGTCGCGAGAGATTTTTCTTTTCGTCTTCAAATGAAATAGAGAAAACCTACAAACGTAAAAAAAATTACGTTGACGATATTCAGAGTGACTGCATAACCTTTCTATATGAGAAAGGCAAAAATGTGAATTTGCTGTGTGGCCGCACTCTTTAACCCGTAACTCTACTCTTCATGCGGTGAAGCCTAAAAAGCAATTCCCGTATTTTCTGCGGATGATACGGGAGTCTCTGCTCAAGTTATCTGAAAAATCTTACCAGATTACCTTTGTTTGGGTCCCCTCTCATTGCTCTATCCCGGGCAATAAAAAGGCCGACTCTTTAGCAAAGGTGGGCGCATTGGATGGTGACATATACGAAAGACCAATCTCCTTCGATGATTTTTTTAGTACATGTCCAGGTCAACAGTTGGCAGATTTCGTGGAGCAATGGGGAACTTGCATGATGGCTACGTAACCCAAAGGTATCAACGAAGCCTTAGCTCAGGGGGATGGATGTGGGTAGAGATTTCATACGTGTAATGTCCCAGCCTATGTCCAACCACTACACATTGGATGCGCATTTGCGGCGTATTGGGCTTGCAGAGAGTAGTCTGTGCGCTTGTGACGAGGGCTATCAGGACATCGTGCACGTTGTCTAGGAGTGCGCCGGGTATTGTGACGCCAGGTCTCAGTTAAAGGATTCCCTTCGGGCCCGAGTTAGACCGTCCAATGTTCCAGTTCGAGATATTCTGGCAAATCGCGGTATCCCATATATGTCCCTCATTTACATTTTTATCTAAACGATAAATACCCTAATTTAGCCCATCTACTTTATTCTTGGTTTTTAGAAGTTCCCTGTCCTGCCTGGTGGAGCCGACCAACACCAGAGTTCCACTATGTTACAGCCGTCGCCCTTATCATGCCTGCAAAAAAGGATTGAAAGCAAGAGCAGGTTGATGGTCTTGAAGGATTCCGCGCGGGTCCGACAAATTCCACCCGTAAACCCGTTCCTCGACATCTTAGTAACCTGAGACTCTATCTCATGCCGCTTATCTCCCGTTTGCCTGAAAGTTGCAAGTTTTGTTCTTCCCCTGCAATCGTGCCCGCTTACTCTCCCTTGTCACTGATACAACTGCTGCTGCTGTTACAGAAAATCAAACTTGTATTATATTCCTAGTTTTAAGATAACTTTAAACTTTTTCATAAAAAAAATAGCTGTAATTTTTTTTTAAACTATTGTTCAATCTAGTGTATCGAATCGTATTTTTAGTGTTAAGATAGTAGTAAAAAAATGTTCCCCTCAATATTAAAAAAAATATTGTTCATTGTAGCCTCTTAGTTTTAAGATATTCAATATGTTAAAAAAAGCAATTTGGCACCACCAAACTAACGCATGCCTATTAAATAAACGAACTGAATAAAAAAACCCCGTAACTTCGGAACCGGAAGTCGGAATGAAATGAAATTCAATAGTAGCTACGCGACCGCTACCTCCGATACTATCTAATTAACGCAAAAGCTTCCTCAGAAGTAAATGTAGAAGTGTTTGTGGTTGATGTTGGCGATTGTTGATGAGGAAAGTTTGGTTTTGAGTCCGTAGCTGCAAATTGCTTGCCAGAACATCAGTTATCGGACAAATTTATTGGCCAAATAAAGCCAGAACTTTCTGTGGCCTGATGAAATCATTGTTCGAGAATCCGCCTGAAATGCATCTTGACATGGCTTTGGTCGTCCATGAGAAGACATTATATGTACTTCGTCCAGGTTTGGCCGTAAAACTTCCGTGTTCGTGTTCTGGTCATACAATTCCGCTTAATCGTCCTTTTCGGTATCTAGAAGGCAAGGAATGAACGGAAACATGCTCGCAAACGGTATTATGGCGGGTACGCTTTTTCCAGCGACATCCCAATACGAGAGCGCTGGATTTCACTTGATCTACCTAAAAACAGCTTCCAATTTTCTTCTATCGTCTTTCATCTGGCAAAACTTTTAACTGTACGTAATAGGGCCAAAATTTCATCACTGAAATATGTATATTTTCCAAATAAATCACTGTTAAAATTGTTGTTGATCCCAAATTTTGCATCATTTTCACAATTCTTCACGCCTGCCTTCTTCCATTAAAATTTTTACCATTGAAAATATGAGAAAATAGTTGGAAAAATACAATGCTACAACCTGCCTCTCAAAAAATTATAGTTCATAATTTTTTCAAAGAAAACCAACAATAGTTTACCTAAATTATTCACGTTTCTCCATCAAACGCTATCAACAATAAAATGTTCGTCATAACAAACATGAGAAAGAAAAGTTTTTAATAAAATTGCAATATGGAGAAACTATCAATTAAGAAATTGGTATGGAATCAACAATGGTCGTAATTTCACAAATTGAAACAAATCCTAAAATATCTTGAAAATGTCTCGAATTTTGCCAATAGCATATAGAATTGAAACGACAAACATGGAACTTACAACTGAGCACCTAACAGACGAAACCGAAGACTAAAATATGCCTGCCGCTTCATAACCCATCTTAAGAACCGGTGTATTAACTCTGTACAAAGGAACACTTTTCATCCATGTCGTTCTGGGCCTGCAACTGGATGAATGAGAAAATGTCTTTCACGAAATTTCCAGTTTGTTGCTTGTCTCTTTCAGCAAAGTTCCAGCGAATTTTAAGCGAGCACATTTCCCGTCACTAGTGTGCAACGTAGCATGAAGCTGTCTTTGACTCGCTGATCACCGCGAAATGCTTTGGCAAGTGTAACGAAATTGAATTTACCTCAGGATAACACTTCACAGCCATCAGGTCCCCTTCGGTATGTAGGTGTGTCTGCAAAGGTGCGAGGCTCAGTTGGTGCATCACGGTCGGTGGTGACATAGTCATTCCCCAGGATATTCCCGAAAACCTCAATCAGCGTGACTACCATGTTAGCCTTGTACCACAATGCCCCCTATAGTTACAGATTAGTGCACAGGAGGAGGATGAGGAGCAGATTGAGGTTATTCACTATACGGTTGGATGACGAATGAAATCAGTGTGTGACATATTTTGATTTCTATCTCACTTTACACCGTAGTCGGCAGATAGTGGCGTTCGGCACTCCCAGAGCGGAGCCATCAGCAGCCAGCGGAGTATGGCAGCATGTTTCGACACCACTGTCACCTCAAAACTCGTTTGTATGCTCGGATGACATGTTATGCGGTTTTACATCAGTTATCAGTCTATTTTCCCGTACGCTCCATGAATCGGATGAAAATGACACCCACTCCCACACTTTCTTTCTCTTTCTCACACACACGCACACAAACAACCTCCCACCAGTCACATTGGCCCGACAGCTGGGAAGCTCCCTGTTTTGATATTTTCAGTTTCGTAACATGACAAAGATGTAACCATGCATCAGCGAACATGTGCGGATCCCTCCCGGCACTCATCCACTCTGCGTAAACTCTCCAGAATCATCGCATCAACATACACGGTGGTAAAACGGTCCACTCGTGTGTCTCGAAAGTGAATGTGCTAATAGTTAATAAAATGAGCGAATATTTAACCGAATCGTCCACTGTGCCACCTGTAGGCATCAATCCAGAATCATACACCATTTTGGCTTCGTAGAAACTGCTCTGATTCCTAGCCAGCAGCCGGAGGCATCACACATCTCTGACACGGATGGTATGTGCGGTTCGTTCCGGAGTGTGTGCCTGTCAGCAGTTCGGCTTCTCGGGTTTTACTGTGCGATAATAATCAATATCTCCATTCACCGGGAGGGCTTATTTCCCGGTGACGCATCTTGTCCTGAATAAGAGACACTAGCAACAGCGAGAGCCTCCTTCTGTCGTTCCGGCCTTTCGCCTAGACCGAGCATGTGTGTGAAGTGTATGGAATGGCAATTTTGCACAGAATTATTGGTAACCTAGTCATGCCAGCTAGTCAGCCAACCAACCAACCATTCATATATGTACGTAAGTTATAGCACTCGGTCTCTGATGTAGATGCGCTAGTTGTTCCTCGGTGCCGCACAATACACGGCACAAATAGGCAAAAGAGGCACAAGACAAAGTTTCAATGGGGAACTTTTCGTGGTAAATTGTCTGTGGCATAACTTCTGGAAACCAGATCAATTTTCAACCAATTGTTGATTTTTTCCCAGTGATTCATGGTCGGGACGTGAGCAGCTTTGAAACGGTGCTCCCCAACGGACCGATGAGCCTATCGAGTGGTGCTGTACCGTAGCCAGGAATGCAGCAGAAAAGGGAACTCACTGAATCCTAATTATTTCCTTTCTATGGTTTCCGATCATCATTCGAATGGGTATCGGTCCCATGTTCTCGTTTTTGCGGTTAATATTTCCAAGAATGTGAATTGGCACTCGGGCTTTGCTGGGAATGGTAAATAGTAGCTCTCTCATCAGGGAAATTTGATATTCGCACTGGTTGCGTAGTTATTGAGAACCATTCGCCGTGAGCAGAGAGATCGTTGATTGGTGTTACATTCTGATAGGAAATGCAGTTGGAAATTCAAGTATCAGATGACGTATTCGGAACTTCCCGTTTTATGTACGCTCTACCCACATTGACAGGATCGGCAGATAGCTTTGGAGTGTCGATGAACCTGTTACCAATTAGTGTTTTGTGTGTTATTAGCTTTGCTGTAGATTAGCTGCAATATATGCAATGCATATATTAGTTTACGTAGACTGTCTATAGTTGCAGTTCATGATTGTTGATTAGTATTATGATTACCTATTACCATCTATCATTATCATTGGCTATTTTAGAAACACGACTGCTGAGAGGTCGTATGCCAGAGTGAAGATTTTGTCGCATGTTTTTCTGTTTTTGACCACTCTCCACTACTTCGAGAAAGGAGTTCTCATTTAATTCGAAATGCAACCATACATATTTTGTTTTCATTGTAGTTCTTAAAGAGGCTTAGTGTGTTTCTGCATGCGACATGAGACAAATTCAAAATTTAAACTAGTTTAAACGTCATACCAGCCAGAAATTTGGTTTGGTGGGGGTTTTGACGAACATCGTTGATTTTTCAAAAATTCTTAAATATTAAGTAACTTCGCCGACAATTCAGAAATAAAGCAGTTACCATGCCTTTCTACAAAAGAGAAAAAAAAACAATAACGAGTACTTTCATAGCTTCAAAGATAACCTTCTTTTATAAAATGTAAGAATGTGAATGAATATACACTCTTGAAGTGGAATAGGGTAACCAACCAATTTTGGATCCTTATCGGAAGTGAAATTACGTTAACGTCAATAATATTTGTTTGCCTACGTTTTTTAATGCATTACATGCACGAGTCTGCTCAAAAATTACTGTTCTTGAAAGAAAACTGTTAATGGATGTTTTATACATTGTCATAAACTCGAAAATGACATTTCTTTACAGCATGAAGTTTTCACATTTCGGACCCTTCCACAATAATTTAGATTAAACATTACAAGAAACCTTGTCAAACACGTAACATGCATAATACCAAATCAGACAAACTAATTGAATCAATATTACAATTGCATATTCAAATCCAATTTGCAAATGTATCGCTTCCACCAGCTCCGCTTGGCTATAGTTGCAATATGAAACGTTTTCGGTGATATTTTTTAAAACTGTGGATTCTATTTAATTTAAAAAAAATAAGATGAACTAATGACATTGAAACTTACAACCCAAGGAATATGGTTTGCATGAAACCAAACAAATACAGAGAAACCTGATAATGCCGGAGGTAAACACATTACCAGGGTCCAAAATATGTAGGGGTCCAAATAAGTTTGGTTACCCTATATGTTCGAACATTTTTCTTGTGGTCAACCACACAATTTCGAAACCGGCAACTTCGAAGTTTGATCGTTAGATGGTGAATACTTTATAGCGTTTGTGCGTCTATTGATGACATTTAATCTGTACGACGCCGTCGACTGGGTACTACCGACTTCTGCAGCAGTACGGGTATGAGCGCTATAACACTGCCCTTCGGGCAGAATTAAACGCCAGGTATAAGTTATGCGGGGTAGCAGACTACGGCGATTCTGCGACAAGACAGGAGGTTGGGCCAAGACAACCAAACCACCCAGAAAACACCACGTTAAGAGCAACCAGAAAGAAAACACGGAATAATCCGCAGAAGATGTAGAAATGCAGGCATCGAGCGGCTACATTCTATCAGTGCAAAAACGCAAGAAACGAGCTGGGAGTCAACTGGGAAATATGCACCGACGCGTGATCAAGTGGTAGGCGATCAGCGAAAGAATGTGTGCAGTCCGGATCAAAGGCCATTTTTTTAACTATACCATCATCAACGTGCACCGTTCCTAAGAAGTAAGGTCCGAGGACGAGAGATAAGCATTTTAGGAGCAGCCGGAGCGTGTCTATGACAGCTGCCCACGGCGAAATATTAAGCTCGTCATCGCGATATGAATGTTCGGATTGGCCGGGAGTCATTGTATAATTCTGTGATCACACACGGCAGTCTGCACACTGCACCGTTATAAAAGACAACGGTCAACGATTCGTGAAGTTCACCGCATTTGAAAGAATGACAGTCCGAGGTACCATCAAATCCCCGACTACATACGGGGGACGTGCCTTTTAAGCCAATATATTCTGATTCCTGATCATCCCCCAAGAAGGTATCCAGGCCATCCAGAGATAATTCCAAATAGACCAAATAGACCACGTTCTAATCAATGGAAGTTTCTTCTCCGACACTCATCGAGCACGGAAGCCAAGGCAGTTATGAGGCGATCGTGATGCCGAGCAATCAGGGCCAGCGGATAGCGTGGGTAGTATGGGTAGTACTACCCACTAGAAAATAATCGAGAAGGAAAATACCCACTCGAAAGGTTGGAACAAACTAAAACCTGAAATTAACCGCATATTTGCGCATAAAATGCATGCGTCTGAAATTCTCGATGTACAATAATTTCAATTTTTTATTGAGATACAAATGTCTTTTGGCTTACAATTTAAACTTCTTGAAAATAGGAAATAATTGGGATTTGCTTAAAATTTAAACTTTTTAGTAATACTAAGGGAAATATTTTTACACACAATTTGTTATTTTTTAGCACGAACTATTATTTGATTAACAATTGAAACAAGGAGAAACTCTATAAGGCTTATTATAAGGAAGACAAAAGATATACACAAGAGGAATTGATTTCAACATCAGAGTAGAAGAGATTGTATCAGGGAAGTGAAGGGAGGTCGGACATCAATGTTAGGGAGAAGAAGAAATTAAACTTGCAGATTTTTGGCAAGCGGAAGAATACTACAGGACATCATGAACCGGATCGCCGACTGCCCTCCTTGGATCCGCTGGTAGCTCTGTAGCTGATAGCATATCAACTAAATAAGAAGAGATAACTAAATTTGGCTATCTATCGCGTTAAAAAATCTGTATATTGGAGACATATACGGAGATCGAGGATAGCTAGCACATCTCGGTCTGGAAAGAGGCCGAAGGAATTTGCTTAACGGAGATCTGGCGCTAGGGCACTAGGCGCACGACCAGACAACATGTTTAATGTTTCGATACTCGTCATCATAAGCACAGAAACCACTCTCCACGACTCCACTACACAGGAGATGCTCATCCTACGCATAATGACTGGACATGACCCGAGATATCATCCGATTGAAGTCACGAGCCTTATCCATCTCCTTGAGCCAAGACTTGTTTGTGTCTTTAGGATTACTAACCGTCCATTGTTCCACGAAATTTCGAGCATCCTCTGACATAACTGACTGGCAAACTCGTTGAAGCTACGTGATCTCTCATGAATATCAACTTCTAATGCTTAACTGTACGTCTTTTCTCATTACCATTCTAATCTAAGTGTCCGCCTTCTCATTATTATTTATCAGATAAATAACTAAGAAACTCCCATGTTTCCCCTTAAAATGCAAGGAGTACATTCCATGCTCCATCGAATGGAGAGCATCCTTGGAACCCTAACAAAGTGGACATGGTTGTTGATGGGTAAATATAAAACCAGTTCAGTTTTGTGGGGAGAATGTATGCAACACAGCCTCTTTTATGATCACCCTCACCACTATTGTCATAATAATTAGCATAGAAGCGATGCATGGCTGTCATCATCTAACGAACGCTACACTGCTTAGCGCGAGCATCTTTGCTGTCAGATAAATTTGTGTGTTCAAAGAGCATTACGTTCAAATAAAATATTATCATTTAATCGCAAAACATCAATTGTTTGAGTGTAGATCTATATGGAATGCTGTTGTCCCGAAAAAGGATTCTTGGTTTCATGCATTCCGATCAATGGTTGAATAAAATACACAACGTAGGACCTAGCCACCAGATGAAACACTATTTCTCTTGTTAATCCTTCGACAAACCGGTGTCAATAACCGCGTTTTCAGCATTCATTAAGGTTTTCATTTGCGTTTCTAACGTTCCGTATATTCGGAAAAAATCAGGCGATCCGGCATTCAAAAAGTCCTTACAGGGCCTTTTCACGTACAATTCTGAGCGCGAAGTGAGAGACCGTCTACTGCTGTTAGCACCGGATCTCATTTCGTCTGACCTTTAATCGCAGTATCGATAATCAAGCCAGTTAAAACCTTGTATGCTTCCACTGGAGGATTTTTTTTGTTTTGATTCGATTGTTTGTTAGTGGACGCGTAACTGTTCCAATCACTAATTGAGGTCGAATACAATCATAAATTTAAGTAGTCATGATCGTATTGAAATTATCACAAATATCTTGCAGTAAGATAGATAGGCCATCAACGTGAAGACAACCCTATGACATAACGTGGGAGTTGAAGTCGTCTTGAACCAACTGAGGTGCGATTTATAGGAGAACAATGTCTGCCTTTGATTCGGACTTGACAATCGACAACTTCAATATCTGGTAACTTAGCCCTGGCGAATAATGGTAAAATTGTGGAAGATCTACGTCGGAAGACGGAAGTTAACCAAATGTTTCGTGTTAATCCTAGGAAAATCATGGGAATGAAATTTAGGGACAATTGGGTTTTATGATGTCCCATGAAGAAATTCCTGTTAGTTTCTAAGATTTCCGAGACGAGGAGCCACTAACTTTGATACTAGCACCCATCAAAGGACATTCTCAGGCCTGTATGCGTCAGCTTAGGAGAGCAAATGATTTTTCGTTTTTTGAAAATTTATTGGCACATTAGAACATGTTCCTTCAGTGGGATTGTCAGACTCTCGCTCTGTAGTGGAGTCGTAGAAATTAGTCGTGGTTTTTATGTTTCTACAATGGGTAACTGTATGGACCAATTGTTCATAATGACGGCATACCCTGAGGCACAACAAGGCTAACAGGTAGACGAGCCCCGTTCAAAAGAACAAAATTTAAAAGAGTAGATCCGGCGAAAGTCTTGACATGAGACTGATTGAAAATAAGTTCTTACACTTCTCGATTTATGCTGAACGCATTTACTTGCAAACCAGAATTTTCACTGACTGAAGCAAAGGGTTCTGGAAGGTTCCAACGCCATATGTCACAATTAAGACCCCTATCGGAGACTACACCATCAATCTCTACTTCCCACACGGGTACGTAGACAAGATACTTGTTCGTATACGGTCGAGACTTGTTTACACGATGTATCGATGATGTTAAATGGGCTATATTCGGTCTAGAAGTAGACCTTCCAGGGTCCTGTTGTATTAGATGAATATAATTTATATCGAAAAGGAGATTTATCCGCATTATTTTGCCATCGGATAAATATTCAAAACAACCACCATTGAACCAGAGAAGCTGTCTCTTGTCGGAGATACCTTCCCATTAGTCAACACTGTCATGCGGGCTTCAGTACCAGCGGAAAGAAGGTTTTATTGGAGGAAACATAAAATTAATGCAACGAAATTTAAAAGAATAGAGTAATTGGTACTTAGCTGTGGAACATTTGTAGTTTTAATAATCAACAAACACATTTTCACTCAGCCGTCGGTCACACAGCCCGTAGACAAAGGATAGTTCCAAATAGACACCAGGTATTATCCGGAAATGTTTACTTTTACTCACATACACCATGTCTGAACTTTCCTCACTACGAGTAAGAATCACTCCAAATCTTATTAGGGACCATCCATAAATGTATTTTTTGAGTGATTTTTAACACCCCCCTCCCCCATCGTAGCATTTCGTCACAAACTTCTAAATACTCCCCCTGGTAATTACGTAGCTTGACGGTAACTCCACCCCCCCTTGTCCCCGCATTTAAAAAAAATGAAAAGCTATGTTAGTTATTCCCCTTTAAATAAGCTACGTAGCATGACATGACCCCCTACCCCCCTGTCGTCACACATCATCACAAAATACAAAACTCCCCCCTCCCCCACATAATGCTACGTCATTTATGGATGATCCCTTACCCACTCGGGAAAAAAGAGTTTCGCCGGCCCTACGAGCAATATGTGCGGCGGCTAGAGACAACTCCACAACCAACAAGCCATTCGTTTCCGAGTTTTCGATCCAAGCAAATCGTTCTCTCTCGCTGTGAGTGGTGATATAACAAGTGCAAGTATAGCGAAGGTCAACCTTTGTCTGAAACAGCCCTGGTTTGTCGGTGGCCCAGCTAGTGCAGTGAATTGATCTGGTGCAGACGAACGTACGCCGCTGAAGAAGCTGAGTATTCTGTTTTATATTTATTTTGACGTTGACACTTTGTTACTGCGACTTAATAGATCCCATTCCCTATATAACCTCGTGCCTGAATGGCCGAGAGTGAGAATAATTCAAACCTTATCGCTGAACACACTGATTGATTCCAAAACTAGTCCCTCCACTGATTCTTCCAATCCTCCCCGCATTAAAACATACCCAGCCAGTTCAAATAGACCCTCGGTGGTCTATTTCCGGCCCAACACGAAATCGCCTAATGTTCTAGAGATCTCACGGTAGCTGACTGCTAACTACCCGTCCGTAGCTCAGATAACACGTGTTCGAGCTAATAAGATACGCATTAGAGTGAATGACCTCGACCAGGCAAACCAGATTGCTCGCTGCGAGCGTTTTACAAAGCAATTTAGAGTGTATATGCCTTGTATGGCTATGGAGATCAAAGGGGTCGTCACCGAACTGAGTCTGAAGTGCAAAGACCTGTTGAAGTACGGGGTTGGCTGCTTTAAGGACCCTTCACTTCAACAGCTGAAGATTCTGGAACGCAAGCAATTGTAATCTGCAAAAACTGAAGATAATAAGACAACTTATTCTCCGTCAGACTCACTTCAGGTGACTTTGTCCGGGTTTTCTCTTCCCAACTATGTCCTCCTGGATAAGGTTCGTCTACCTGTTCGTCTATTTGTACCGCGGGTAATGATCTGCAGCTGGGCCACACATCCACTTATGGCAATAAGAAACGGTGCAGCAAATGCGAGGGAGAGCATGAGAATGGCCCTTGCGGTGAAGAAACTCTTAAATCATGCCCCGCGTTCAAGCAGTGCGGGCATAAAATTAGGCGCTCAATGAAGGATCGCTTGAAGCACTTTTATGCAGAAATGCTAAAAAATGCTTCGCCATCTGTTCCTTCCGAGAACTCCCTTGCTCTTTTGGCTCGTGGTGAGCAAGAATCTGACGATCCACAAGAAGAAAAATCTTTTGTTAACCCGGTGGAATCCAAGAAGTGGAGAAAAGTAGCCTCCCCTAGACTACCTCGTAAGGGTGCCAAGGTGTCCTCCCCTGAGAGTGCGCAAACTACATTTAATGAATCCAACGGAAGTGATGCCCAGGTTGTTCCAGAACTTGAAAATTTTAATTCTAATAAGGAGTATCCACCACTTCCAGGGACACCAAAAACCCCAAGTGTCTCATTTTTTCAAACAGACACTCAATCCAGTAATGAAAGTTTCTGACATAGTGGACCTAATTTTGACAGCTTTCAATGTTACTGATCCTCTTAAAAGCATTCTGACAGTGCTGCGAAATTTCAAAATCAGTTACCTATTTCTGCTTGTATTTACACTCAGATTCACCGCCTCCCTCATTCATTAACTTTCCAACTGACTGTAATTTCATGCAGAATCAAATGCTTGAGTGCAGCGGAAATTTAAATTCCTTCGCCAACCAAAGCATTCATTTGTTATTATGTGGACGGTTTGAAGGCAGAAGTTGGTATCTTCTACATTTTGGAGCATAAGTGAACTGCGTAATCCTTGTCTGGTGTACTTTGGCTCTGAAACCGAACATGTCCGAACCTGAATACATTGCGTCGGGAGAACGAATGACGAGGGAAACAAACCAAACATTTCTTTAATTGCAGCGGGTATGAATTGAGTTTCGTTTACTTTCAAGTTTACGCAGGGATGTCAATTTTTTAAGCTCTGCATTCTGATACTTTTTCTCCCTATAGTGCAAACATTTTTGAAACAGTTGACTGCTAAATGGCCCCTCCTTGTAGCGATCGTATCCTTCGATGGTCAAGACAACACACGAGATCACTGATTCTGAATTGCAGAAGTATTCTCCCGAAAATTTATTCTTTAAAATTTTTACTAAACAGTTTAAAATGTGATGCTTTCGCATTATGTGAAACTTGGCTAACTTCCAATATTTATTATTTAGCAGAAAGGCTTCTATTTTTGGCACAATAATTAATTTTCTATTAGGTGCATCTATTCTCACCTCAACGATTCAATTATCGCATCCAAGGTATTTTAAATGGCATCTCATCGAAAAACAATTTTGTTGAAACACAATGCATTATATTCAATTTGCATCGATTCTAATTAGGTATCCAGATAGACGACAACGCATTATTTGTAAAACGACTCGTTCTTATTTTTTTCAACCGAACAAAACAAACGAAAACATGAACATGAAAGGACCTCATAAGATGTTAGAAGAAGGTGTCCAGTACTGCACTCGTAGGAAAGAGGGGAAGATGGGGTAAAACGCACCAACTAAGGAAATATGATCATAACTCAGCTATAGAACATCAATTGGGAGAAATTAATTAATGATATCGTCTAGCCAACATTTTCCTCTGTAATCACAATCATAACGCTTTGCAAAGTATTCAAATACATAAAAAATATTCAATTTTTCAAAATCATTGAAAATTACCTTTTCAAAAATAAACCGGGTAAAACGCACCTGTGCGGAGGCAAAATGCACCACAAAGACGGGGCATAATGCACCGCAACAACGGGGCAGGATGCACCGCAACAACGGGGTAGAATGCTCAATGAACAAGCAAGTAGTTTTGTTTTCTGACAGGATTTCACAAAAGTGTGCCATTAAATAGCCTTAGGTTATGTAATTGGCATGTTTTCAGAACGATTTTTCTGTTTTCGATTAAAAATCGTCAAAATCAAAGAAGTGGGCATTTTGCCCCGATGGTGCAGAGATATAAATTTAGCAAAAAGTGAACTATTAGTAGATTTTTCATATATAGTGCGACAGAATAATGAGCAACGGTATAAATAGAACTGGAATGCACTGATATAATAGTAAAAGAGCATTTATAAGAGCTGAAAATCCTTGTTGCGCGAGCCACAATAATTACATGAGAAGAGTACGTTATTGTTTTTTGTTTATTTCTCGAGTTGCTATTGATGTGCGGTTATCAAACTTTGACAGTGTAAGTTAACTATGACGGACTTCCGATTAATGTTACTCTTTTCTAGAAACTTTCAGCAGTTTTCGATATAAATAAGGGGTGCATTTTGCCCCGGGGGTGCGTTTTACCCCATCTTCTCCTAATCATGCAAGGCTAACAACTGGTAATGACTAGTTTCACATCAAACATTGCATTGTCCCGAGTCAAATTTTCTGTCCAGAGAAAAATAAGCAGTTGGTAACTTGAAATGAATGATTATATACATGAAATTACAGTTTAATATATTAACTTCAAAATATAGTATAGTAAAATACAGTTACCTCTCGCATCTATCCATGCACCAATCGTAAACACGGGGTATCAGCTAGACTGCTGAAATAGGCGTCGAAACAACATGACTTCAAGCATTACACACGTGCTTGAACCACAAAAAAGAGAGAATACAATATCGCCCTAAATTTTGCCGATCGGGGCGGCAGCCCAGTTCATAATAAAAGATGACCACTGAATCAGGTTAATATTTGAATACACTAAAATTGTATCATTCCTATTAGGCCGTAGCTAACTGCGTCCAAAAGATTCGACGGACAGAAATGAAATTAAGTTGATTAACTCGTGACTCAGTTAACCTAATAGACTAATAAAATAAAGAAAAGATGGAGTAAATGAAAAAAATACTTCGCTTGTACACTTGTATTGAAAATATTAATTAGCAGCCATTTCTCATATCCAAATTTCCTTAAAATACGTAAATAAAACAGCCACCGTCGTTTTGCAACATTGATTGCGTGACTAAATTAGCGTGATGAAATGTCATCCACCGAATGCTGGCGGCCATGTACCTCTGTCCGACACTATCCTTATCCTGCTCTAGTCTATGCACTAAATAAAAATTTCATTAAATTGGTTGGAATCTAATTCGATAATTTCCGAGTGCGATATCGGCAAATCGATTGGATGGCTATGGCCTCCTGGAGTAGTGGAACCCACTTTGTCGGGAAACGCTCGTACTGAACGTCCGACCCGGGCCGGTCTAGAAGGGAAGCGATCCAGTGTGGAGATTATTTCGTGGCCATGTTACCCGCTGGCAGATTTCGTTCGCCTGGTCGGGAGTGTGTTGCTACTGCGGAAAAAGGGCAGGGGTTGAACGTTGTCTGTGTAGTCAGCCATCAGCGCACAGTGCAGCATGTGTCCGTAGTTTGGCCCCGCATTTGGCCGGATGTTTATCTATCCTCTTTTCCTGTTTACACTTTCCGAGCGCGATGAGAGACCGAATGAACCCCCAGGGATGGATTTGGGAACTTTGCGGCAGTAGAACTGTACTAGGGCGGACACTGTGGTGTTTCAACCCTGAGCTTGTTTTGCAAGAACTCGTACATTTGTAGATTATGTTGTTGGGAAAATTATTCAGGCCGGTTGTTGCTGAAGGCATTCTTCTGTCATGTTCTCCGTAGAGTTTATGCGATGGAAGCATCATTCAATTGAATGATAAGACGGCGAAGTTTCGAGTGTCAGTCCAAGGCTATGAATTTATGGATTGTCACCGAGGGAAAAAACGTGGCGACATTCGCGGTACCGGTGCGGGGGCTGATTGCTGCAAGGAAGTTGTCGATGGTTCTGAACGAATAACGAACGGCGTCGATATTGACGGAGACTGGCAGGAAGCCAATAAGCATATTAAAAGTTTCTCCCCTACCAACCACTTCGCCACTATGGAAGGCTCCCAGGAGTGAACTACACCGGGCTCTATGTTGAGTTGAACTTAAGCACTCTGCCTTCCGGTCGCGCTGGAGTTCGTTTCTTTTTTTGTGAACGAGTAAACCCGTCGTGCAACCTCCCTATTCGATGCTTTCCTGTACTTTATGGCACACAAATAAAATTAATGACATCTTTCCTATTTTGATGTGAGTTGCCGGATGATAATGGCGGTGAAGATGCACCGCACAAGAGCTGAGAAAGGGCGATTTTATCGCAAAACAAATTCAATGAGCTTGCTCGGACACTGATAGAAGACAATAGCGATGGAAAATATGACTTCCTTCACGTGTCTCAACTTAATAACGCTTGTGTCGCCGTTCTATTTCCATGCAATTTCATTATGCTTTTTGTTTGTTATTTTCATTTAGCAGGCAACGGTTAATTGACAGTTTTCCGAATGGCGGTAATGTACAAATTGTAATCAAATATATAGACGATTAATAGTCTAAACACCTGCATGCCATTTACCTAACAGTGTAAAGGTTAATTAAGAAATACGTCATATTAGCTGTACAAGTTTTTTTTCGCGGAGATAACGCTGGACGTGTTTACCGATTTCGCGCAAATTAAATCGCTTTCCGCCTTGATATTGCGAGAATTGTGAGTTCTTGATTACACCTACTTGTAGGTCCCAAAAAGCGCTTTAGTTTAATACTATTTTCCGCCCTGTGCTGAAAAAACTAGCCAGGTAATCACTAAAAAATTGGTGCTATTTTCGGGTATAAGGCGATAGAAACTGATATCAACTGTTACTATCTGAGTGTGCTGCAGAACCACTCCCCCTGATGAGCAACTGGACATCAACCACTGCTCTTGGAGTGCGTAGTGTCCTTTATATCAATGGCGTCTCAAGAAAGCAAAGAATAGGATTGAATACACCGCCTAGCAATCAATGCACAGTAGCTCGTCGACCGAGGATGATGAGCTAATAGATTCCCCTGCTCTGCCAGGTGACTTTTTTGAATGTATATGTTATCCCGAAGGTGGGCAAGATGCTGCTCTCTTTGATAGTGAACAACCATTATAGTTCAAACCCCACATCGACCTGCCTGGGAGTCAACATACGAGTGCACGAAAATGGGATTATGGTGTCTCCTTCGAACTCAGTAGTAGTCAGTAGTGATGCTGATCCACCTCTAAACATGCAAACATATGAAAATGCGCGCCCTGATTCGTCAGGTAACATAATAGAACGTATATGTTCATTCGAAGCTAGGCAAGATATTGCACGCGTTGACAACCGATCTCCCTTGCAGTCCAATAACGTCTTTGAATAAATTACGCCCAGCAACACCCAGCTACCAGTACTTCAACAGCGGAGTCAGCTAAGGATCTACTACCAGAACGTGCGAGGTATGTGTACAAAAATTGACAAACTTTTTGTTGCGGTCTACGACAAATGTTACGACGTCATCGTTTTGACCGAGACATGGTTGAACGATGCAATAAATTCTCTGCAATTATTTGGCCCGAACAACATACACCGTTTACCGCAACGATAGAGATTCAGCTAAAACAAATACAAGGCGAGGTGGTCCTTATCGCTGTGACTGCTGATCAATTAGCATCTTAAATAATGGATGGCAATGATAATTACCTTTAACAACTGTTGGTGACCGCTATCACTGAAAACCGCATGATCTGTTTAGGAGTTATCTACATCCCCCCGAACTTTCTCATGATCTCAACGTTATTAAGCTACATATCGAGGCAATGCTGACTTTCTTAATGTTCGGTGATTATAAACAACCTGCGGGATACGTTTATCCTGATCCAGCTGACTCACCATGTTCAAGATCTTGCACACTTTTAAATGGGATGTCGTTGTTGAATATGAGGCAGATGAGCACTGTAACCAACATGAGTAACCGAGCATTGGACCTACTGTTCGTGAATGAGGAGACTTCTGCTGTGTCTGCGGAGCTCGTGAGCCTTTAGTTGAGATCGATTCACACCACCCCCTGTTTGCAAAATTTGTTGAGCCCACACATTCCTGCTACACGACCACACGCTAAGCCGCTGTGGTTCAATAGTCGTTTACGGTAACTGAAACGATTGAGAGCCGCGGTATTAAGAAACTTCAGTAACCATCGAAATCCTATCTCGAAGCGTCAGTTCTCGTATGCAAGCACTAGGTACAAGAGCTATACTTTTTTTTAATTCGTTTATTTGACACGGCTCAAACAAGAGCTATACTCTTTTCCTATACTCCAAACAGCAATCCTAAACGTTTTTGGTCATATGTGAAAGGAAAACGTAAGGAAAACGGACTGCCATCCAGTATGTTCTTGACGGATGAAACAACTAGTTCACCGAATGAAATCTGCAATCTGTTTGCCGACCACTTCTCTAGCGTGTTCCAGAAAGTTAATATTACCTCACAACAGGTGGAAATTCACTCAGGAATGTGCCCCGGAATGTTAAAGATTTGAGCACAGTTGATTTTTCTAATGAAGACATCCTTGCTGCAATCGGAAAACTGAAATCTTTTAAATCAGCGGGACCTGAAGGCATTCCTTCCATAGTCCTGAAGAAGTGTGCTCAGCCCACTGTGATTAATTTTCAACCAATCGTTTTTTCAGTCAGTGACCCCATCGGTTGGAAGAAATCGTGGATGTTCCCAGTTTTCCAAAAAGGAGTCAAGGGAAACATCACAAACTACCGTGGAATCACGTTATTGTGTGCTGGTTCAAAACTATTGGAGATCCTAGTCGACGACCGACTGTACAATTCTGCAAAACAGTTAATTTTCTTTGATTTGCATAATTCTTTCCAAGAATATCAGTGCCGTCGATAGCCGCGCCGGGCCCCGGGACTTAATTACAGACGGGCCCTAGGAGAGCCCGGGGCTAGTTGGCGGTTGGGGTAAGTTGGCGGAACCCCCTTTTCTCCGTTTCTATTAAACATAAAGCGCTGTCACTCGTTGTGTATCTCAAGTAATGTGAAACGCATTATCCAAAGTGTATTTGTTGCGAAACATTATGTTTTGTAGAAGCTGTGGGCGATATTGTGTTTTTGAGCATACCTTGTAAATTTTTTTAATTTTAAGCATTTTGTGTTATTTAAAGTGGTTTTCTATCTATTCCCCGAACGATTATATTTTTCGATAGCACGTGAAAAGAGCTTTCAGCGTCCGTATAGATTTTATACCTATTCATACCCAAAAGTAATTTTTTAAATCCTTTTTACATTTCTTATAAAAGAAATGTATAGAATTCGCTCAAACTTTCAAGATTTTTTCCGAGGCCCGGAGGGCCGAGTCTTTTATACCAATCGACTCAGCTCGACGATTTGGGACAATGTCTGTGTGTGTGTGTGTGTGTGTGTGTCTGTGTGTGTGTGTGTGTGTATGTAACGGACAAATTCTCATTCGTGTTTCTCAGCAATGGCTGAACCGATCTTATCCAAACCAATTTTAAATGAAAGAACTAAAAAACAGTATGAACGCTATTAATTTGTTTTTGATTCTGATGTTTAGTTTCCAAGATATGAATGTTTGAATGCGTAAAAATGGCGTTTTTTGCAGTTTTTTTGAATTATCTGCCGAAATTGACAATATAGATTAACAATTTATATGTTTTTAGACAGCTTTAACGAATACCTTTCGAACAAGCTATAGATTGTTGAAATCGGACTATTATCAAAAGAGATATTTATAATTAAATGCGGACGAAAGATTTTTATCATTTCCCATTGCCAGAAATATGACCAAAAACATGTAATCTATTATTAACGCCAAAACGGCTTATTTTATGTAAATAGTATCTTCGGAGAATTTAATGGAGGTAATATGCCCTTTCTTTTGGTATTGTGCTTTTGCTGATTAATTCCCCTATGAGTGAGATATTTTCACAAATTTTCTTGGAAGTGATTATATCGAAATGACGTCTTCAGCAAATTATAACTCTTACTTTTGCGAATAACTTTGCTGAAGACTTTAAATATCTATTTTGAATACTTTAAAAGTTATGGATTGTTGTTTGTGGATTACTCTTTGTCGCCTATTTATTGTTCAATATAGTAATAATCCGTTGAAATAAGCCAAACATTATTACGATAAAACGAATTTTGTATTTCATTTTTCTATCTACAACCGCTAGAAATAATCACCGAACACTTCCAAGTTGTCTGGAAGGAACTTGATAACTTATCAGTGCAAAAATGTTCATTTGTGCGAACCTTCTGACTGCAATTTTTCTAACTTATGACCATCGGATCGATCTGAAACATATCGGAAAATGAAAAGCGAAATAAATAACTCCAAGCAACGGCGTAGCCAAGAGAAGCTTTTGGGGTTTAACACCATACAACCCCCCCCCCCTCCACCACACCCAAAAAAAATATTGGATTGAAGTTGAAAATTTATTGATGCAGACTGATTTAATTCAATTTTACAATAACAATTATCTGATCCGTGGATTGATAACCTGTTGTTGTAAACATCATGAGGACTTTTGATAAATTGTCGGAATGTGATCCTGATATGTAACTGATCTATTGGTCTTGATTTCACAGTTGTCTAATTGCATCAATATCAAATTCCTGCCTGAAAACATTCCAATAGAAAATTCCAGAGTTCTGTAATCAATCATAATCCTCAGATTTATTTTCAAATTGAGCTCGTTTTTGTAGAGATGTACTGTAATAAAGCTCTTTATTTAATAGGAAGCGAAGTTAAAATTGATTTAACGTCTATGAAACATAGAACAGCTCACCAAAAAGATGCATAACTTTCAACATTTGCTAAAAATGTTTTTGCCTTTCTCATTCACTCTAAAATTCGTCAATCTAATCCCGACCCGGAGAGCCGAGTGTCATATGCCAATCGACTGAGTTCGTCGAGATCGGAAAATGTCTGTGTGTGTATGTGGAAAAAATGTGACCTCTGTTTCTCAGAGATGGCTGGACCGATTTGCACAAAGTTAGTCTCAAATGAAAGCTACAACCTTCCCATCGGCAGCTATTGATTTTTTAATTGATGGGACTTCCGGTTCCGGAGTTACGAGTTGAAGAGTGCAATCACACAGCAAATTCCCATATAAACTGAAATGAAAAATTTTCAAAATCAAATTTGTATTTTTGATGCCAAATGACTTTAAAATGCATGAAACATTGAGCTGTTTGACAAAAATTGATTTTTTGGACTTTGGTACATTTTTGCCTTTCTCATATAGAAAGGTTATGCAATCACTCTAAAAATCGTCAATCATACCAGCCCGGAGGGAGTATGCAGTGAGGGGTTGCTACTTTAAAATTAAAACTAGTTTAAAATTTCTTAACAAGTTGAAAATTTTCGGCAGGACCTGGATCTCCCGGATCTTTCTCCTTGATCCGCCGCTGGTTTCAAGCGATGTTTCAGTATCACATAGTATCTCAAGATCGTGGCTGTCGATCCGTTGTATGTATGTGCAAATCGTACTGAACATGTAATATTCATTTCCACCATTGTATTGAACATAACCAGCCATGGAATCGTAGTCTGGACAAATGAGACAAGAACAATTGCACCATTAGGTGTATTAAAACAGGTTTTTATGTTGGGAATGCGTCGAGTTGAGACGAAAACGTAATATGATTAATAACGAGGATAACAATTTCCGAATGTAGAGAGAAATTTATGAAAAATGACGCTTTCCATTCGACTCTAGCAGGTTCTGATCGATTTTGATGAGCATTTGATTTTTGTTGTATGACCAATTATATGTATAGGTAAAATATTCAAAAACAGTAATTTAAGGTCAAGATAGCATCATTTTGAAACCGCCAATTTCGGAGGTTTAGTATCTTCGATGAGTTTTACAAACGTTAAACAGCGCATCATTAGATAAAATAATTTTGACGGTATATCGTCCAAGAAGTATTTATGGTGAATTTTCTCAGGTTAATATTCACGACTACAATAAAGTCTCAACAAATTCGCTAAAGACACGAACTCTGTTATTATTGTCTGAAAAATTAATTCTGCATAATTTTAAAACTTCAAATATTACGGTTTCGGAATTATGCCGTTTGGACAGTAAGATCGATTTTCACCAAACCCCCACCAATTGTAAAATTGGTATTGTAAAAAAACGTAAGGGCGATAGTTCAATGCTGATAAGTGGGACCGAAAAAGTAAACAATCGTCAAAGGGGCGATACTATCATTTTGTCAATTTCAATAGCAAACACAAATTTTAATTTAATAATTTTAAATACTTCATGAAGTTTTGGATTTCGATCACTGAATCATGCAATCTAGGATGTAAAAAACACAATAGTTCTTAAAAAGGAAATAAAACCAAGTCTGGAAATATTCACTGTTGATTTTCTTTGAATGGTGTCAATGCTAGTATCGCTTTTCTCAAGAAAAAGTGTTGATTTCTTAGTTCTCAGTCACGTTGGAAATTTGAGTAAAGTATAAACTTCAAGTCGATTAAAAAAAAATCGATTTTTTTGGCTCAGTACAATATATAACCCCTTCAGGAAAATTCAGTTTTCCCACTACAATGCATTGATTGAAGAATTTTGATATTTTATTAACAGAGCATTAGCAATAATTCGTTTGTATGTCTAGTTTATGGGTCATTTTTTCGCTTTCCCATTGATTTGGTTTGAGATCTATCCCATGTAGTATGTGTTATCAAAAACATCGCGAAGCATCAAGTTCTATATGTTCTCAAACGATGTAATATTCGAAGAGAGTGATAGAGAGTTATAAGAAATGTCTCATCACACTGTTAGGTGGATTAAAAGCGTTTTTATAAAATATGCGGTTGGGGTAAGTTGGCGGTAACTCATACGGGGCAAGTTGTCGGTTCTATTTATAGTGCGAAAATAGTCACCATATATTTTTATTTCTGAAATTCACTCCACAGTAAGAGAAACTTTTTCTTGTGTCTCTCGTCAATGCAAGGGACCATTATTTCAGTTAATCGCCTGAAGAATTTCGAAAATTTGCATTTGAATATGAAATACGCGTCGAAGTCAAAATGACGGGGTATTGAGACTGAAATATAATGAAAAGTGTCGAATACTTTTACAGTTTACAGTTTTATTGAAATGACAATCGGCACATTTCATATGGACTACTTATGTAATTGTATTTTCATTGGATTGCTTATTTTCTGGCAGTCCGCCAACTTACCCCGGGGTTGGGGTAAGTTGGCGGCTTTTCCGCGTCACATATTTTTGTCTCTAGAAATGAAGACAACGTATCAAACCTTTTAATAAAATTCATGCTAGCAGTCTACCCTTTCATGCAACGAGTTCTATTTTACAAGATGAACGTGTTCTATTTTACAAGATCTACCAAAATCAAAGCGGTAAAAAATGAAAACTGAAAACACTGCCAACTAGCCCCTGTCTCCCCTACCATATATGACTTCTCATTTGACACGGTGTGTTTGGTAGAACATTTCTATTCGAAAAAAATCGGCATCGCTAAAACTTCAACATGTGATAGAATGTGTTTTCCCTTTAAAATATTCTGTCGGGGGCTCCAGAGCCACTTTTTATTTTAAAGTTTTTTTGTTTGAAAACATAGGTTTTTCAATGAAACTGGTTCACATTTTTGCCGCTAGGTAGTACTTGAGACATTCAAATATTACCAAAACTGAGAATCTGATAGACAATTTCATTATGTACAACTTTGTAGAATACGAATCTAAAATCTCTAGAGAAAGCTATTAAATTTTTATCAAAGTTCCTAGATTCGCACGGGGCCTATTGGTTAAGAAACTTTATTCCAAAAACATTTTCATTTGTAAAAAAATGGTTTGCCTTATTTTAACAGTATGCTCAGAAAAACCTGAATGCTAGCAAAGTCCCACCTTTAAGCGGAAAACCATAATTCCAGATTCCACCGTTTAATGCGCACCAATGATATTTTAGGAGCAAGGATATATAGAGAAGCAGAAGACTAGATAAAATTTGAACGAAATTAATACTCTTTTGAAAGATGCTGGGTAATACAGCAAAATGAAAGTTTTTTCTGTCACAGATATATTTGATTCTTCTTTTTTCTTCACTCATTCTGAAGTATGCTTGATGTAATCTTGAATCAACCTTTTTGCTCGTTAGCATCCTGTGGGATATATTTGGCCTAAATTTTAACATTATATTTGATCAAACTCGATTAGATATTCAGTCATTGGATTTGATTTTGATTTTGATTGAGAATCTTCATTCACAGTTTCATAAAGGATAGAAAAATAATTCGATGAGATTTATGTTCAAGTTTGTTAACTTTTGGGAGTCGCTGTACATTGAACAGAAATCGCAATAGTAAATGAGAAATAAAGGTTTTGTCTATCGGACGAAGATAGCGATCCCAATATAAAAGTAGATATAGAAAATATCACCTTTACCCGAAAGACGTGTTGCTGTTAATGTCTTCAGATTTTAAACTGAACTGGCAACTCTGTCTTCTTGATATGTGGTCTTTGCTCTTATCCCATATTATGAGGAAAGATTCAACAAACAGACTTGTAGTACTTTGAGATTTTACTGAATGTATTGTCCAGCCTGATATTTTCTTGTTCGTTTTCTGCTATGATCCGTGTTCAACGAGTAACGACTCCGGAATTTCTTCTTAAAAGAAATTATAAAACTTGGTTTTGTTCGTTTTTCTAAGAAATAAATTTTAGGACAAGCAAAACTCTACATCTATAAATTCTGATGAAATGAATCTACCCCAAAAGATTATAAACATGGAACCAAAACTCATAGAGCTTTTTTCTCTTTCAATCGTCTTTCTTTTAATGTTGATAAGGACAAACAGGATTTTCAACCCAATTGAATTTAAGCCAATTGTATTTTACCAGGCAGGATAGGGTCAAGAAGAAGGGTCATTCTAGTTAACATTAGCCATCTCCTATAGCGAGAAAAGAAATGAAAAAGGCATGATAAAATCCGTTACAACATTAATCAACATCTTGAAAAGGTATAAGATTGTCGAATAAACTTGGTCAACACCTTTCCACACCTTGTTCATAAAGTGTCATTTTCGCCCAAGAACTCGAGGAACCTGAATATATATATTTTTTCTGCTGAGTGCGGCTGTTCGGCCATCTATAGGAGCTGTCCATCAATGTCAGCTTCTTTCTCCAAACAGCCTAGATAAGCCGTGTAGTGTCGGTAGTGGTTGTTTCAACCGGCTAAGAATTACACTACGGACTACCTGTTCCGGTGGTAACACCAAACAGGGAACCCCAATTCCATAGTGTCATGCGACCCATGCTATGGGTAAAATTGTTGAGGGGGTTTAAAATATTCTCAATGGCGAACGGAGCCTGGGAAGAACCGGGCGAACTCCCCAGTAACTGGCTGTGGTCCACTAGGAGGTTGATAACTCTATTATCTTTCTCCGGACAAAACCAGCCTAGAGGCCGCGTAGCATCCTGCGGGTTGAAGTATGTCAGTTATGGAAATAACTGTCAAATTCATTCCCAAAGGTGGCCACGTCACTTATGAGGAGGCAAAGAGCTTTAGACCGATCAGTCTGACCTCCTTCCTTCTCAAATCAGTGGAACGTTTAATCGACCACTACATTCAGGATGGTAGCTTGGGCGAGCACCCGCTGCATGCAATGCAACATGCATATCAGCGGGGGAAGTCTACTACCACCCTGTTACACAATGTTGTCTACAACATTGAAAAGGCTTTTTCACAAAAGCAATCAAGTTTAGGAGTTTTTCTCGATATTGAAGGTGCTTTTGACAACGTGTCTTTCGAATCCATTTTGGAAGCAGCACGAGATCATGGAATACCTTCATATATCACGAACTGGATACACGCAATGCTTAGCAACCGACATCTGTGCTCATCGTTAAGACAAGTAGAGATGAGGAAATTGAGTGTCTGCGGATGTCCTCAAGGTGGTGTGCTGTCACCACTTCTATGGAACCTTGTCGCCGATAGCTTGTTGAGAAAACTAAATGAGCTTGGGTTTCCGACGTATGGTTTCGCCGATGATTATCATATAATGATCACCGGTATTTGCATTAACATACTTTTTGGTTTGATGCAACAAGCCTTATGTGTTGTTGAGCGGTGATATCTTCATGTTGGACTATCAGTTAATCCAAATAAAACCTTAATGGTGCTTTTCACGCAACGAAGGATTACAACCGGAGCTCGTCCATTGCAGTTTTTTGACTCTGAAATTATTGTCGAAGATCAAGTTACGTACGTTGGGGTAATTCTCGACTCAAAACTTAATTGGACAGCTCACATCGATTTCAGGATCAAGAAAGCTTGCATGGCCTTTGGCCAATGTAGACGGGCTTTCGGCAAATCTTGGGGACTTAAACCCAAATACATTCAGTGGATCTACACAACAATTGTTAGACCAATACTGGCATACGGGTGCCTTGTTTGGTGGCAGAAGGGAGAAGTCATGACAATCCAATCAAAGTTAAACCATCTTCAGAGGATGGTCTTGATGGCGATGACTGGTGCGTTCTCGACAACACCTACTGCTGCTCTCGAGGCACTCTTGAACATAAAACCACTACACGTGTTTCTGAAACAAGAAGCACTTTCTTGTGCATACCGTCTTAAGGTTACTGGGCTCTGGAACAGTAACCCAATAGATCGTGTAACTAGCCACACAAGACTGTGGCCCCAAATGGTTACTTGGGATGAATATACACTTGCTCCCAGTGACCTTACGCTCACATGTAGTTTTCCTTCTAAAATTTTCAATGTGAGAATTCCTCTTCGTGAGGAATGGCTGTCTGGCTGGATGGAGCGACAACTTGAAGAATACGTAGTTTGTTATACGGACGGTTCTTTGTTGGAGGGCCGAGCCAGTGCTGGTGTCTATTGTCATGAGATGAGATTAAACCAATCTCATTCGCTTGGTAGATACTGTACCGTATTCCAAGCAGGAATCTTTGCGATTCTGTGTGGAGTACAATCCGCACTTCAACAGGGAATTTGCGGTAAAAGAATCTATTTTTGCTCTGACAGTCAGGCTGCCCTGAAAGCACTTAGTTCGGCAGATTCGAGATCGAAATTAGTAATCGCATGTCGAACTCAAATCGAAGAACTTAGCATTTCAAATGCTATCTATCTTCTATGGGTACCCGGTCATTCCGGTATTACTGGAAATGAATGGGCGGACGAATTGGCTAGAGCTGGCGCTGCGACTGATTTCGTTGGTCCAGAACCAGTTCTACCACTGTCAATAAGTTGGATAAAGCACAAGATTCGCTCTTGGGCTGCATTCGAACATGCCAACCATTGGCGTAGCTTGCAAACTTGCGTTCAAACAAACGCTTTTCTGCCGGATGTGAGTCCGAAAATGTCAAGAAATTTGTTGCATTTTTCCAAGCACAACTGCAGTATTTTGGTCAGGGCACTGACTGGACATTGCAAACTCAATTATCACATGGCTACTATTCAGCGCGCTGAGTATTATTCATGTGATCTTTGTGAATCCGATTACGGAACATCATATCATTTGATATGCAATTGCCCTGTATTAATGCAATTGCGCATCCGGATTTTTGGTTCTCCATACATAGATGAATCTATGTACAGAGAGCTGAAATTTAAGGATATGCTTTTGTTCCTAACCCAGTGTGGTAAAGAGCTATAGTTTTTTAGCCGCATTTGAATGACAATATCTTCTCGGGGGTGTTGATATATCCGCTCACTGTTTGAGTAGAGGTTAGAAATCCCTCCGGGGGTTGGAGTTTTATTCCTGCTGTTGTAGCACCTGCAGATCGTTCAGCATCACTCCGGGGGTGCAGAATGCTCTGTTTTAATTGTTCTGTGTCGTTGTTTTCCTTACCCCTAACCTTACCACTTCCCCAATCCTTCCCATCAGGAAAATGATGAAAAGACGATTCTTGGCAAGGCACAAATCTCCGATCAACATGGGGAACGTGCCATTTGAGCCAGAAGCTACTGATTCCTGATTCCTTCCACACCTCCTTGTTCATAAAGTGTCATTTTCGCCCAAGAACTCGAGGAACCTGAATATATATATTTTTTGCTGAGAATGGGACTTTGAAAACATTGAAATTTATCTGAATTTAGTGTTCATTTAAACCCAACATTTTCTTGTAAGTCCTTGTTAATCGACTTCTTAATCTATAGGCCCCGCGCACTCCTAGAAACTGATAAAATTTTAATAGCTTTCTCGGGTGATTTTACATCGATTTATAGCTTTCTACGAAGCTGTAGACAATGAAATTGTTCATCAGATTCTCACTTTTCGTATTTTTTGAATGTCTATAGTACCTGCTACTAATTGAGTAGCAAAAATGCGAATTAATTTCATGAAAAAACTTAATTCTTCAATCACAAAAACTTTAAAATAAAAAGTTGTTCTAGACCCTTCAACAGAATATTTTAATTCTACTTTCAAATGAAAGGGAAAAGTCCATTCATTCATATCCCGAAATTTTACAGAAGCCGAATTTTTTTGAATAAAGTTGTTCGACAAAGACACCGTGTTGAGTATCGATTAAGAAAATTATACGGATCTTTTAAACGATTTTTTATTTATTTTTTTATTTGACACAGTAGATGGAAAAACCAAACACAAACGAATATTAGCAACTGCCCATCAGAACTACTTGCGCGCAAGTTACCTATACAATTGAAGACCTTTTTGCGGCATTGTCATCTTCGTCAATATCGTTATCGGTTTTACTGCCTTGATGCACGTTAATACTGCCATTGTTAATGCTGCCTTGTTTCTTTGCTTGTTGCTCATGGTGCACTATTGATTTTGGAGTACTGGATGCAGCTATAGCATCTGTCATTATGACGTGAACGGATTTTCCTTAGTGCTTTCTGAACATGGTTTTCCGTAATATGTCGTCCGATCGCAGAACTGGTACTTAATAAATTGTCCTTTACCTGTACAAAAATTGTCTGTACCGCATTGTGTTTCATTTTTCAGGGTAACCTAGGAAGGATTGGGTCATCCAGCCACACTTTCACAACAAAAACATCATTGAGGACATATCGAAAATAGTTTCTAGCCGAAGTATCGTCCATAACTTCTTCGTTACACGACAAAAATTTCTCAACGGTTTATTGCACCTACGTGGTGCCAGAGAATGTAGCCGTACCTTGATTTTTTCATTGCAAATATACACGGGGAACTCGATTTTATAGCTGTCACGCTCAACTATGTGTTTTAGGTTGGTATTGAAACTGAATCTTTTTTCGGTTCAAGTTGTTCAGTACCACGTTGTTGATATGATGAAATTGAATATAGAGAACTACCGCCAACCTAAGTTACCTTCCCATCAATGCCCCACATCATGAATACTCGATCTAATACGACTAGACCTACAGTCAACGACCACCGTATTTTTCCGGAGCACCACGTGTCGCTGCTGCCGGTCATTCATCTCGATCGACCGCCACACCGAGAATAACCGATTCCTTTGTTCTTCAGTCAATGCAGAAAAAATAGTGCAGATTAGCTTGGCCGAAAATTGTAACCTGCTAGGATTTTTCACCTAACAGTAAGATCGAGCCATTCTGATACTATACATCACATGTGTAGTATCCATTTGTTCAACCAATAGTCATCATTTATTCGAGTTCTGATAAGAAATTATCCTTAGTATCAATAGAAGCATTGTATTAACCTTGCAATGGTTCGTTTAGGATCATTGTGGGAAGTGACAATGTTATGCGATAAAAATAGCCTTCCACCAAAATTTTATGAAGGAACCTAAACAATTAACAGTTTAATATTTCTCATGTGAGCTTTAAATGTTTTTGCTGGTACTGAAAATCGTTTCATGCCATGATTCGAAATGATGGCTTCTTAACGTGTCTTGTGTCACCACCCAATTGATTGAACAAATAAAAAAAAACTTGTGATAAATGATACCAGAATTGAATCAAACGCACTGATGGATGAATTTAATCGATTTTATTACACTTACCTACTGCGTTCATGTTATTTCGAAGATCATTCGGAACAATTCTTTTGAAGAAGTCTCTGTGATGAACATGTTCTGAGATACTTAGGTTTGTAACTTAATTGTTTGTGCTAGAGAGGGGCGGCTCTAATTAGCTGTGTTCTCAATTTTCATTTTTTTTCATTGTCGTTTAGGCAGATAGTACAAAACAGAATACGTTGCATTAAAGGGCAATTATTGGCGTTGCATTAAAGGGCAATTATTGGCAACATCTGTGACTTTTTTTTGAAGTGTTTGTTGCATTGTCTTTGTTTTTAAACCCACATCAAATTGCACCACGGAAAAAACGCTGTACAAAATTTCCTGGTGAACCGATCCTTTTCAAACTTTCAGACAATAAAATATAACCCATTAGTAAGCTTTTTCCAAATTTATTTCATTCAATTTCAATACCATAACCGTACGCTCGCACCTTTCGCTTAACTCCACTCATTAGGTTCTCTACAACACCTGGCTGCAGCTTCTTCTGTGTGGAAACCCAATTTTCTTCATATCTTCCTAAGATTTGACCTCCTTGGGATGCTTCTATAGTACCTGCATCATAAATGCCCAGTATTCGTACCAATCCAGGACAACGTTTTAATAGTGGCACGAAGCTAGATGCTTCTGTAGATACTCCTTGAGGTAGTTCTCCCCGTTTACAGTCCCGGTAGACACGAACGGCGAACTCCGTTTGCCACACGAGCATATCGCTTGCCAAATCATGTATTGGCAACTTTGAAAGTTTCTGCTTCTTTACTTCCTCCGGAACACCAAAGTTGTGCTGGGCGGTAAAGAACAGGAGCCCCAAAAGCTGTCTAAAGTCCGCCTTGACATAAGTCTCATCACCCAAGCCTCATTGGCTTCGTCAGCATCTAGGTGTACAGTTTCCGGGCCCGTGACTTTCCCACCTTTTTTGCCGCTCATCACGATTTGAAACCTTCTACACTTTGTATGTTTTTAGCGACATTCAGAGATTACTAAGTAGGGAAGGTTATGAAAATTTTAGAGCCGTAGTACTAAAGTGAGAGCAAGGATATGAATTATGCAGATCGGAAAACTAGAAGTGGCAGAGTCATTAGAAACAGGCTTAAAAACCTGCGGACTATTTTTTTGTTTTCAGCTGTAGGCTACCAACAAGTCTCATGGGAAAAGATCTTTGGCTCTCTAAACGAAAGACTTGAACAGATTAAATTTTTTTGTCGCATCCCTGACCGAAGCATTGTGATTCCGTTTAAACGCCTTCACTACACGCTTGTGTTCCTGATCACTAGTACAACATCCATTCTGATCGCATTTCACAATCCGTTCGTTTCTCAGAGTTTGGTAGTGACGTTTTATCGCACGACTCGCCGTTGACTGCTCCATTCCGAGTTGTCCCGATGGGAGAGTAGAGGAATTTCCAGGTGGTTTTACAAAATCAATTTGCGACGTTTTTTTTCGGGTGACGCATTTTTTTCTAGTTTTCGAAAAACTGACAGCGATTAAAATACAGTGTAAACAATACGCTCTAAACTGCAATTTGATGTGGGACACCCTTTAGTAATTTTTCGGATTTAAAATAAATTGATTCTTTGATTATTTTTTTGTGCAGTAAACATGAATAATTATTTTGCATAAAAATTTTATTTGTTGAATAAACCATACCATTTAATTTGAATCTACGACTTTAATGAACCATATTACTCTACGTATACTTTATAATAACAAAATATATTTAGTTGCTATATGTTTGAACATTCAATCTAGCAATATTGTATTCACCGCAAAACATCTTTTGAAAGAGATGACTATAACCTTTATTTTAACTAAAGGAACATATCAAGAACTATTCACAAAATTGGTTCAAATTTCAAGATTTTTGCCAATCCGCTTCCATCACCAAATGTTTTTAATGAGTTAAATGAATATAAAGATACTTCAATTAAGAATAGTTTTTTGTATTAGCATCTTAAGTTTTTCTTCTATCTTCCCCATATTTTATTTTAAGTTAAAATGTGGGCCCCCAAAATAGGCCCGGGGCAGTTAACCCCTTCCTGACCACCCGACCAACCGTCGAGAGGCCGGTCTGAGGAAGATCAACAAACACTAACTTGGTCCAGAACGACTTGGTATGGCTTCCAATTATGTGGAATTGGTCATCAATGAATCATACTGCTTCGTAAATACGTCCGGCGTACCATAAGGAGGCAACGTCGGCCCGCTGCTTTTTTCCATATTTTTCAATGATGATCTCCAGGTTGCAGATTGATTTACGCGGATGACCTGATTTTTTTTTCTTATCGTAAGATCAGTACAAGACTGTTTGGAGATACAGATGTACATAGATCTTTTCGAAAAATGGTGCGCAAGAAATTTGCTGATACTCAGTGTGCCAAAATATAGCGTGATCACTTTCACTCGAAAGAAGAATCTAATTGTATAGAACTAAAACGTGTTCGGTCAAATTCTGTGCAGAACGACAATAGTAAAAGACCTGGGAATGCTGTTGGATACAAAATTGACTTTCCGAGACCATTACTTCAGTATCGTGACAAAAGCTAACAGGAATCTCGGGTTCATTTTTAGAGTTGCCAACGAGTTTCGTGATCCGTATTGCTTGAGCGCACTTTATTTTTCACTCGTACGGTCTATTCTTGAAGCAACATCTGTAGTTTGGAGTCCTTATATTTAAATCTGGAGCAGCAGAATAGATACAGTACAATGAAAGTTTATACGGTACTCGCTTCAATTTCTACCGTGGCAGAATCGAACAGAATTACCGCCCTATGCTCAACATTGCTAAAAAGAAGAGGTATTAGTCGAGTTGTATTTATTGGAAAGGTTTTAACCGGGTCTATTGATTCAAGTTACATTCAAGCGCATATCAACATCAACGTGCCACCTAGAACGTTCAGATCGAGAAAGTTTCTACGACTTGATTCAGCGTAGTGAATACGGTCAAAACGAACCAATTAGGGTAAAGGGTAATTAGGGTAATTAGTGTGATATTTTTAATAGTTACTGTGTCCATTTTGACTTTTCAGAATCAATTGATGTTTTCAAAAAACTTACTGAAACGATATATAAGTCAACCAAAGTTTATTTGTATAGTGAATAGTCTTAAGTTCATCATGCAGATCTAGTTGTCCGATGAATGTAAATAAATAATAATAATAATTAGTATTACACAAATTAGTTTGGAAGTGAGTTTCTGTAAAATTTAAAATCCCCAGAATTCATGATTGCACTGTCCCAACCAATGTATTTCCTTGCTCTTTTTTTCTGAAAATCCAACTGATTCGAATTAAATTAAAAAAAAAACATTTCACTTAGCGATCCATTAAATATGTCGCGCTTTGATCCTAATGCTACACTATTTCGTAAATCATTTAAAAATGCCTGTGCACCGAGTGGAAAAAGAAACTCCATCTCTCGGTTACCGCTGCACACACACAAAGTCCCCCTTTCTTCATGAATTGCGCATTCTTGCACAATTCTTGATTTCAAAGAACGCGTTTAACAACCATCGTCTTTCCAACCCATCCCATTTAGCTGCATACCGTCTTCGGCTACAGCAGATTGCTCCTCCACGGTAGCTATGGTACATTGTCAGTTGTCAAGGCACTCCAAACAGATAGGAAGTTGAATAATTTGTTGAAAATACAATTACCATCCTTCCGTTTTGGACGCAGAGTCCTTCGTGCGTCGCGATGGAAACGGAGAGGGATGTTCATACACTTGACCGCGAGTGTTTTCCTGTGGCAGCATTGCCTTGGTAGGTTTTTAGTGCTGTAAGATGTTCGGAAATATTAAATATTAACAAATTCAATGGGTTCAATAGAACGGTGAACACGAAGGTCATCCCAATCTACACTGAAGGTAGCGTGCGGTGAAGTTTTCTTGTCTACAAATTATACAAGCTGGGAACCATACCAAGCAGCAGCCTGCACTTTGAGGGTTCCAACGGCAAGTGATCTCCATAGTCGAAGAGTTTTACTACCGATAATAAACAAGTCCCAGTCTCATCCCTTCCGCGGACACACAGGATTGCACCGCAGGGTAGGCTACTGAAGTTCAGGGAACAAGTTTTTAATGTCAGAGCAATTTTTTGTCCTATCCGTTTTTAGTTTTGCATCTTCTCGCCGGTTATCATTTGCTGGCTGCGTGGTTCTGCAAAGGACGGGAGAAGATAATTTTCACTAACTCCACTTCGCTAACAAGCACCAGAACCGTAGAGGGGAGAGATTGAGTAAAAGCTCACGAAGGAAAGTATAAAAAAAAATCCTACAAAGATGAGTCAAACTGCAGTGACGATGGCGGTGGAAGTGGGCTAGGGGATGGCAATAGCAGTTCGGTGTGTTTCGGTTGTTGTTCATTGGAAAAGTTTCTGGGCGCAATTTTCAGCTTTCGGTGGCTTTGAAGTGAGACTGGCCGGAAGAATCACGGCGTGAACGGTTCGGTCTCGGTGTTTCTTCGCTAACTAGTCATTTGCGGTCGTCTTTACATTGATTCTTTGCTAGTTCACGCTGACCTCACTTGACTGGAAACAGGGAAAGTTGTTCGTTGAAAAATGCCCGAAACTGACGGTATGAATTGAAATGAATGGCGGAGGACAAACAAAAAAACAAATAAGCAGAGTTCGATGCCAACATTCAAATTTTCGAACTTTGAGTTTATTTTTGTATATATTTTAAGATACATTGAAACAAAATAACAATGTTTCGAGCTCTTTTTTGTAGGAGACAAACCACTGCGACCACCTTACTGTTTGGAGTTACAGCAAGGGTTTCGGAATTTGATCTTCTAAAAAAGATTATTTTTGGCTCATATTACTGTTAACTCTCTTTATGTCGATAAGGAAGGAACCACCGAGATAGCGAGAGATCACGATACAGGATGCAATGTTATTTTTTCATGACATATTTTCTTTCGGGACATAATGTATGCCGAGAAACGAAGATAGAAGCTCGTCTTATAATATGATAATAGAGGAAGACGACATAAAATATACGGCCGAAGCAAACAATATTTGTCCCGCGTTTTTATTCATACACTCGTCATAGTTCATAATTGTGCAAAATTGTAATCGAAGTTATTATGACCACGGTAACTCCATTTTTGTACTGAAGAGTGGAAATTGGTTAAATATTTGCCGTTTTATAGTCATAATTAATTCCCCTGAATGTGAGAAATTAGCCGTTGTTTGCCTGCTCGTCGCAGCCCACGAAAGTGCCTATCGCTTAGCCCATTTTCGACGCTATCGTCCATCGCTCCATTTTATTGCGTATTTTTACCATCGAAGCTGATCAGCGCGAAGTCGATTCTGTTTTCGAAAAAAATGCATGTCTTTTGCTAAGGTGGTGGGTAGTGAATTCGTGTTGATTGGTACGCTTGCGACGGGCAGAATAAAATCGTTCGTTTTGTGTGCCATCGTTGGTCGTTCCTTGAAAAGGTGGTATATAAAGACGTATTACTGGCCAACTGATAGCAATAAATTTAGCCCCCTTTATGGAAACCAAAATATTTGATAGAGCTAGCGCAATATTGTAGAAGATAGAAGATAGTAGGTAAATTTGAGAGTGGTAATTTAACTTGATTTTTTGCAAGCAAAAATACCCCCGCCCCACTCTTTACCACACCTTTATTGCAATCCTGATCAAATGAGCGACGAACGATCACATCTCTCCATGGGGCATCATTAACGTCACCTATCTGCGACTATGGTAGGACTGACGCTCCCAGAAAAAAAGAGAAGAGGAGATTTGCGAGATAGGGAAGTAAAACAAGTAAATTCGCCCGAAGGATGTTATAAGGAAAAGTCGAAAGAACTCCCGTTCGGAACCAAGGAACATCAAACACTGCGTCGAGCGAAGGAAGTTCCCCACGACGGAAGCGTTTCGAAGACGGACAAAGATTGGCATGTTACGCCGACCAAGACGAAAACCGGCGAGCTCCGTGCTGGTGACCAACGAATGCCAGTTTTCGTTGTGTCACGCTGCGGGAGGACTGTAACCACAGCTTTGGAGGTGAATGCTCTGGTGAGGGTCGACGGATATTTCCTCGCTTACTAAAGCTTAATATCGGATATATTGCCGGCCCATTAACAACAAGCACGTGAGACGTTGACAAACAACGGCAAAAGAACCACCCAAGCCGATACCACAATTCTGAATACGCCGTGGCCCTGCGATCGAGATCGGAAGCCAAGTACTTCGTTCCAGGTACTGGATACCAGCTCAGGAGAAACCACCGACATGTCTTCCAGAACGACTGCAACAACCCCTCCATCTTTCCATTCATCCCCTTTCTTTAAAGACTGTGTAAAGCCTGAATTAATATGTTAAGCTAATTCGTATTTAGTACCCTTCTATTATAGATCAAATTCGTGGTTTCCCTTTTGTGGGTCTTTCTTGTCTAAATCTGCTTTTAAAAGGTGGTTAAGGTAAGTGTGTCCTTCTGAAGCAAGCCGGAACGTCGACCTTGAGTAGGTATAGCTGTGAGCTAGTCAGTATTAACAAACGGGAAGGGTTTTTTGTTCGATTTACGCCATTTTCAATTTCGCTGGAACATAACGATTTGTACCTTGTTTTCCGTGACTGATTTTTTGCGTGAACGTTATAAGTGGTGGTAGTGCAGATCAGTGAATTGCTACAGCAATAGCAACCAAGACAGAAAAGAAGCTGTCGGAGTATGTGATCCAGCGTAAATGGATCCTTGTAGTGCAGAAGATAATGAGGAAGTTTGCGGAGGATTTCGATCGCGATCGGGATGCATGCCATCTTCTAATTCGCATAGGTTCATTTGACCAAATCTATAAGGATTTCCTGGAGGTAAACGGACAGATCGAGCTGTACGATAAACCGAAGATGTTGGATACCCACTCGGAAGAATTCATGGTTTACGAGACGTGATATTGTACGATCAAGAGATTTCTGCTGTCCTATCGTGCTGTTAACCCCAACCCAACCATCCTGAACCTGTTCACGTTTCGTCCTCGTTCCATCTACGCTTACCAAAGATCGATCTACCCAAGTTCAACAGCGATTTCTCGCGATGGCTCGCTTTCCGTGACACGTATTCGTCGATGATCAACAGCAACGCAGATATTCCGATGATTGCGAAGCTGTAGTATCTGTTGTAGTAGCTAGAAGGAGAAGCCCGAAAGCCTTTTGAGTTCGTAGACGTAGACGTATCGACTTGGGAAGCATTGCTGAAGCGGTACGAGAATAAACGGTTCCTAAAGCGTTAGTTCTTCCGAAAGCTATACGAACTCCCACTGATTAATCAAGAAAGCATTTACGTTTTGGCTGACGTTTTTCATCGGCATTTGGGGTCTTTGGCAAAGTAAGGCGAGCCAGTCCATTATTGGGACTCCCGGTTGGACAACCTCCTTTGTTACACGGTTTGGCCGATTCCTCTACCAACGTGCCCGTTTGCTGACGTCCGTCATAATCGATCTGCGATATCGGTCCCAACAACCTATTACAACCAAGGTGGCCGGTCCGATTCCAATCTTGAATTCCAACCTTGAAACCGTTAAAGCATACATGGGACCTTTAAATCGAACAACAGTGCTTTGCCTGCCCTCTTTCAATGTACAGTATTTTCGGAGATGTCCTTCTGTCAGCGCGGTGAGCTGGTTTCTCAGAAACGCCTATGCTGGAATTACTTCCATACTGGACACCAAGCCATGAACTGTGCCTCCGTGTTTTCCTGTTGGAACAGACATAAAAAACACCACTCCCTACTGCACGAGCTAGCACCGTTCAACACGTAATCAATTCCTGCAATTTCGCAACTTCACTAGGTAATACTCCCACGGCCGGCTGATTGGAGTTCAAATTGCTTTTGTTTAGGAATCATAGGATACTCTCGGTAGCCGGCTACCCAGAGGCAAAAAACACCTCAAAACGAAACAAGATTTTTTCTTTACATAATAAACTATGCTTTATAGATTGCATCGCTAGCTTGGAGCGAATCTTAGACCTTATATGTTAACCTTTAACTCCGCGAATGGGAGCTAGGGAAGAAAAGATAAATCATCGTTCTTCCGTTGAGCAGCTGAAGCTTCAAAACTTCCCGTCTACCTTGCCCTTTATTCTTCCCCGTGAACGTTGAAGAAGGGGCTTCCAGCAATAGTAGCTAACATTGAGGATTTAATATGAGTCGGATTCATATGAATTCCTACTTACCATTTCCTGAGCAACACTTATTAGATAATCAGTAGTGAAACATTATGAAGTTTTTGTGCAATCCACCAAAATCATCGTCACAACGAAATGCAATGCAACGCAATCTTTTTCGCAACGGCCCTTCAAAGGTGGTTATCTCAATTTTATTTCAAATTCGATCTTTGGCACAAAGAAGACAACCGCATTAAAGCTTAACGAATCGTTATTTGAATAGATGAAATAGGCATACTTATAGATATAGTCTAGAAACCACGTTTCAATGGGTAATAATGAGCCGGACTACGGAATATTTCTGTCTGTGTGATATTTTCCGTCAGTTCATTTCATCATTAAGAAAATTTGTAGATTTTACTGGAAGGAAGGACGAACGGCAACATACCTGAAAGGAGAGAGAGAGAGAGAAACAAGAAACACGTTAGAATGTTTGCACTAATCAAGAAAATCGCTTGATGGGAAAAATCGCTCTCCCACCACCGAACCGACAGAGCAAACAACCTCAATTTAATTTGCAAATCAACTCCCGATCAACTTGGCGAACAACCACTTGGCGTCGTCGCGCTATTGAACAGATTTCACATTTCATTTGGCATCGACAAATGAAGCAATTTGTTGAGTCATTAAATTCTAACACACAAAATCATCAACCGGGACACGAAATGCTATTGACACAGGCGGAAGAAGATACTGCCGCCATAGCTCGGAACAACTCAGCAGTATCGCATTGAGCAAAAGTTTTTCCTCTACTCGGAGCCCGCATAGTTGGGCCGGTTCTGGGATGCTGAGATTGAAAGACTCTCTCTTTTGCGGGTTTTAATCAATTTATTTACTTGCACTCACCACTTCACCGTACCACAGCCACGGTTTTCAGCACTAAGCTAAGGAGGAATTTTTCGGCATTCCGTTCTACCGGAGCCGGGCGAGGATGTCGATGCGATCAGTTGCAGATGGTAATAGGAAAGTTGCATGAAAAATAGTGCTCAATCTCGTTCGGTCTACTGTAAAGATCATCTTTGGCTTCAGGAGCTGAACTCTGTTTCCAACGGTGGCACTAACGCGGGGACACAGACGTCAAGCAGGGATTTGTGTGGAAGCACGAGCGGAGAGGCCATAATTTGCTATGCGGTGAAAAGATTTTCACTTGAAAGGATAACTAAATTAATATCCTATTTGTTTGGTCGCCGCCGGTGCCGTGAAAGGTGTGTGGCACATTTCGGTTTGCTTGGCAGTAATTAAGTTTTCGTTGCCGTTCATTTAGTGTGTGACATTTATGGGGCTGCATTTGGAATTCAGTACGGTGTCATTTTTCGCTCCATGGATGCAGGGTTTCACAGAGAGATAATAGAGTGACACCTGCATTATGGTTCAATTAATAGTATAAAAATCCATTTATATGTGTGTAGTGGTGGAAATGGAAGATTATAACAGTATTTAGACGGCTTTAATATATTATATTTTTCCTTAAGGAGAATTGATTTAAAACCAATGTGTGGGAAGACCTAAAACTTATCTTTTGTTAGTAGAGAAATTTTTATTTAGAATTCGTCTCATCAGTATCTGACACTGATTTGGTATGTAGCTAGCCGACCACCAGGTAAGGTTTTACTACATTTTTTTATCGGTAACTAGAGCTTATTGCCTTGTCAAACGTCGCTAAAGCAATTGTGAGCACAAGTAGTTTTTCATGGTTTGGGTTAGGTGGTAAGTTAGTACTAGATACTAATGGGACGAAGTCGAAATGCAAATTCCAGTTAGTTTTGGACATTTAATCACACTTTACACTAGAGATGGGCGAGTGAATCGCGAATCGACTCTTGAAAAAGAGTGAATTAGCCACGATTCTTTTTTAATAAGTTGCGATTCTTCAAAGCAGTCTACTGTTGAGCAACTTAGGGGAGTGTATAATTGCATAATTTAGAACGGTATAACTTTTGTTAAAGTTGCATTTACCGAAGCCAGTATTCAGTTTTAACACCTCATTCATTAATTTACTTCCCAGCTTACTGAAGCTACTTAATTCACAAAACAAAGGCATTTATTTGTTATATATGAAGGCAGAATTTGAAATCTTTTAAATTTTAGAGCATAAGTGAACTGCGTAGTCCTTATCTGTTACTTTTTTTTCTCGATAATCCCACTCAGAGCCGGCATAGAAACGAAATACAGTTTGAAACTGAGATTGAACTTGAACCGAAGATAACTGAATGAATGCACTACATCGAATTAATGTAGCACAACGTCTGTGTGTTCGTATATGTGTATGTATGTTGGTATATTGGTATGTATACACTTTTGGTCACGCAGCAAGTTTTCCTATAAACTGGTATCACCATGATGGACAGTACATATTAAAATGTATGACCAATCGAAGTAGCTTTGACCACATTGGTCGCCTATGACGGTTCTTGATGCCCTCGGGGAACTTGCCAAATGCCTAAGTTAATGCCCAATCTATTTCTCAGCGAATTTTCAACCGATTTTTAGAAACTTGATTTCAAGTGAAAGGTACTCCCATTAACTGTTATTGATTTTTGTTCAGATGTAACTTTTAATTCCAGAGTGATAGGTTGGTTACTAAGGTTAAAAGGAATTTCCTATATACACCGTTACAATCATAATGTCTCATAAGTTAAAAATCTACTAAAATGGACATCAAATAAATTAGATTTGCGGATCAAGATTTCTGATGGATAATCAGGCATGTTCCAAACTTAACTCGGATGGATTCAGGCATGTTCCAAACTTAACTCGGTGTCGACTGAACCGATTTTCACAAACCAAGTATCAAAGTATAACTACATCCCGACCCACCGAAGTCTCCTCAGAGATGGTTGGGTTGATTTCCACAAAATTAGTTTCAAATGAAAGGGATATCATCCCCATGATATAAAATTTCTTACGTATCGGTTATATGACTCCGGAAATATAGACTGCACCATCCTGTCACATATTAAATTCCTACTTAAGCCGGAACCAAAAAAATATTTTCAAAGAATTCGAATTTTTAATGCTAAATGTCTTTCAAATGCACGAAACGTCGAGCATTTTATCTCAAAAACATTTTTTTTGACAAGAATCGACATTTTGGGACTTTTTAGCTTTCTCATATCAAGACAGGCGATGAAATTACTCCAAAAATCGACAATCCAACCGAGGCCCTGAAGGCCGAGTGTCATATGCCATCTGATTCAGTTCGTCTAGATCGCAAAATGACTAAATGACTGTGTGTGTGTCAAATCATGCCAATCAACATTCTCAGAGATGGCTGAGCCGACTTGCACAAACTTAGTTTCAAATAAACGGTATAACACTCCCATGAGGTGCTATTGAATTTTTAGTTGATCCGACTTTCGGTTCCTGAGTTTCGGGTTGTCGCGTGCGACCCTCAAATCAATTTTCCATATAAAGTGGTAAAACTATAATGTCCAAATGATGTTTTCAATTTCAATTTCAATGAATGACGTTTGATGATTCAAATGGGATTAACATTTCTTGTATTTGCGGGACTAGATCCCTAATGACCAATCAAAGTAGCTGAGGGATTCCATGAGAAACCGGCCGACCACAAAATATAACCATCGTCGATTTGAACGAAACTTTGAAGTTGTGTTCGGTTTATGAATCTCCATGATTTTGTCTGACAATTGCAATATTTTGATACAAGTGCAATTTTTCAAAAGGGCGTAGACATTTCTAGGCGAATTATTTTAAATTTTTTTCGATCGATTACTCTATTTTATACAGCAAAACTTTCTGAGAACGAGTTACAGGGAATGAACATTTCTGCACAAAAAAAATATACACTGAAAAAAATGTGTCATTTTTCACAAAAACAAAAAAATTTGTTAAAAATTTAAATCGCGAAAAACCCATTTTTTATAACTTTTTATATTCCGTCAACAAAAACCTAAAGAGAAAATAAACGTTTGGAGTGTTATTGTATGATGGAGAACTTATTGGTAAAAAGTTTATCTAACAACAACTTTATACATACATAATACATAACATACTGAATGCACGTACAAAACTGTAATTTTATTACAGAATATAATTCTAACTATCGTTTAAAATTAAAATGATTTTAACAAAAATCTTCTAAAATTTTAACAAAAATATTCTTATTTGCGTTACCCTATCATAAAAAGTCAAAAATCCAATGTTTATCGTTTTAAAGATGTAAATGAAACATTTTCAGCATATTGAATATGATTCTAAGCGTTATTTTAAATAAAAATGCCCCAAACCATTTTTTTCTGAAATGTTCTCGAGATATTTTAAATTTTGTTTTAACAGCACAATTCTTGTGTTTTGTTTCGACCTTTTCAGAAGTTATTCGCGTTTCTCCATAAACAACAATTTTCAAAAGGCCCCAAATATTTCTTGCAGCTTTCTCTTTGACTTAAAAGTGATATCGTAAACCATTTGAAAGCTGCACGAAAACACTCAAAATACTATTAAACCATATGGTCTGATGATTAAACTAAATAGTTCGGTCATATTTTGGTTGTTTTCATGTAGCTTTCAAATGGTTTACAATATCGACTTGATGTCAAAAAGAAAGATACAGGAAATGTTATGGGCCTTCGAAAAAACCTATTGTTGTTGATAGAGAAACGCGAATAACTTTTGAAAAGGTCGTAATAAAACAAAAATATTGTATTGTTAAAACACAATTTAAAATGTTTCGAGAACCACTTCACTTCTGAAAATTTTTGTTAGGAGAATTTTGATTTAAAATAGCATTTAGAATGATATTCGAAAAGAAAATTGCATTTTTTACTGCAAATAGTATGAATTACAAAAATATGTCAGGTATTGTTGCTAGAAAAACTTTTTTATTGAAAGCTTCTCCATGATCCAAATATGCGTTGCGTTGCGTAAGCACGGTATACTTCGTAGATTGCAGACTGATGACTCTCATTTCCAGCCAGACTACTTGAGGAGCATTGTTTGGGAATAACAATTGATCCAGTCCAAGCGAGAATTTCGCCTGAGAGCCACCATTGCGGGCCACGACCATCTTTACCGTAACTTGGGATGAGAAAGGAAGTGTTGATGTGGTACTTACTTAACGGAAGGCCCCGACTCAGTGACACTCCCATAAGTACCACGGATTGGGTAGTGGGTGGGTTGTTAGTCAGGATTCACTTCAAGCAAGCGATGCGACTGAGAATATACTTTCGTGCATAAGATGTTTGAATAGTTTATTGACTGAAGGATACGTAAATGTTCTAGGCGTTTAAACTCTGGGTAATCGTCTATCGAAATTGTTTCATCGAAAACAACTTGAACTCCGAACAGCCGGCTGTCGGGAGTGTTGTCGACAATGTAAAATGGACCCCAAACAATGAGTTTAAAAGTGGTATTGTGGAACATTCATAAATTATGTCACGCAAAGATTACCCAACACTAACTAAGTCTCTGTCATATTACCACGTTATTTTTATCCTTGGTCTAATACGAATCAAATGATTTTAGTTTTTCCTTCATTTTGTAGTAGCACATTAATGCCGCTACTTGCAAAAGTGTCCATGTTCCATGGAATTTCCTATATACATGGCGCAATCGTGCGTAAAACGGCCGATTGCGTCAAAGCACATAACGTGCTTCCCTCCCATTTATGTCACAATTAGTCATATCTCTTCCTCCTAATAGCGTGGCAGAATTTATAAATCGTCCTTAAGCATATTGTGATCCCGTAACTTGAAATTTTCCACCTCGTTCGAGTAAATGCTGCGTTCCTAAACGATATTAATGATGCACGAATCAAACACCCCCCGTTTCCAAATAGTACGTACTTATTCTCAGCTCAGTATAATTAACTGATGAGTTAATGGACTAAAAGTAAACCATTATATATGACCATAAAAAAAATTTTATGTTGAAATGATTGCCGCAAATTGGTAATTGGATTTGAATTGATCTTGCGAATTGTCAATTCTCCACCCTCATACATAATTCAAAAGTCATACACTCAGACAAGACCATGCGTATTTCCCACACGCATTAAAGAACCAGTGGATTCGTTACCTAGTTGGTCAAATAAACACTAAACAAACAAATAACTTAGTTTGCTCAGTCTAAAGAAATGTCAGCTCGATTAGCATCAACCGGCGGATACGTGTTCCCTTACAATGCCATCAAATGAAAGTACATTTAAAATTACATACGACAAAATATGTGCAATTCAGAATATAACGAAATGAAGATTGCTTAATTATTTGCATTTTAAAAAAAGACCGGAAAAATTAGTTGCATAACCAAGGTGGTTCATTTTCAAAGATAGCACTGCTGATGAATCACTTTATAAAAATAGGTGATAAGGGACGCGGACGAAAATAGCTGACCACCGCCGAAAGCTTCTCCATGATCCAAATATGTTGAAATAGTTTCTTAGCGTCTTTAAAATGATAAGCATTAGATTTTTGACATTTTATGATGAGGTAACGCGAAAAACTTTTAACAAGGGCATAATCACACGAAATAACTATTTTGGTGGAAAAAAATCCAAGTATCTCGAAAACTATCGCATTTTGGAAGATTTTTATTAAAAGCATTTTAATTTAAAACGATGCTTAGATTTATATTCTGTCATTCAGTATGAAATTTAAAAACATGTGTAAAGTTGTTAGAAAAACTTTTTTATAGATAAGTTCTCCATCATACAATCACATTCAAAATGTTTCTTTTCGCTTTAGGTTTTTTAAAATATAAAAAATTAGAAAAAATGGTTTTTTTTGGAATTTAAATTTTGAACAAAAAAATTTGTTTTTGTGAAAAATGACACAAATTTTTTTCTGCGTAGTGATATTTTTGTAGTACAGAAATATTCATTCCTTTTAACTCGTTCTCAGAAAGTTTTGCTGTATAAAATACAGTTTTCGATCAAATTTTTTTAGAAATTAAAACGCGTAGAAATGTCTCCGCCATTTAAAAAAAATGCTCTTGAGTCGAAATAATCTTACTGATTGTAGAAAATGTTTAGTCTTCTATGCCGGTGAAACGTGTAAAGTTTCATAGGAATCTAAAATAGTCGCTCACGATTTAAAACATTTTCGGACGAATCTTCGTGGAATTCCTCAGTTTTGACTACACTGTTCACCTATGATGGTTCTTGATTCCTTCGGGGAACCTGATTACAAATGAAAGAATACATACTTTTAAATTTCATTCAATTCTTACGTTTGGGCCCGGAGTTGCAGGTTGGTTTTTGTGGTCCCATATAAATTTCTCATTTAAACCGGTACAATCGTAATACCTCATTGGTTAATAATTTGTTGAAATGAACATCAAATTACTTCGATATGCAGTGATGATATGATATGATATGATGGTGAATCAAAGATTCATGGTCTATATTGTCCAGTATCGGTAATTGTAGAAGTCCCGGGTTCCGAGCATATTCCAGGTCTAAGGCCACTTTGGTGATTACTGAACCAATTTTCACTATTCTAGTCTCTAAACTAGCACTGGATTGATTGGAGCTCCAAAACGGAGACAAAAATTGTATGTCTGAGTAAAAAAGCAAATTCCAAATGTTGGAATTTGGTTTTTTGGGAGAGTTCAAAAGATATTGAAAATAGATCATAACACTTGGAGTAATCGATAGTGCGCCACCCGAATTTTTCTTCCGAGCTTCGACACCAATCACCGCGGTTTTCCGCTACCGATAACAATTGGAGTGTGCTTCATGTTGTTAACAAAATTGTTTCTGATATTGCATTATCAGCAACTTTACTGAAAGTACCAAGCCTCTAAATAACGTTTATTAGAAAGGTGATCCTCCATAAATATTTCTAGGGGAATTAATCATGAAAACATTTTTTTTTTCAAAAGATGAGCTGTATTATGTTTTAAATGGAAAAATTGACGCCTTCAAAATTCTGTGATATTAACCGTAAGAAACCGCCTATTTCGTCTTGCGATCTTGTATACAAAATTTAATTACGCCATTCGATTCAGCATTCAAATGTGCACTATAAATAGTCCCTTACTTAATTTATTTAATTTCGCTTAAGTTTCAATCCCATTGCGTGGATATTTAAAAAATATCGTAACACAAATAAGCTTCAAATAGTCATAAACGCGATCCTGACGATCTAGAGGCTTTTTGTTTGAAAAAGTTATTTTTTATTGCTTTTCATCTATTTCTCGAAAAACAATACGCGATTTCATAATGCTATTAATTTTCCTTGGTTTTAATATTCTTTTCTAAATAAAAATCCAGTTCACAAATTTTCTATTGCGTTTAGAGATATGTTCACCTGTTAAAACATGTTAACCGTAGAACGTTACACTAGGGTACAAATGTACTCCACGCCTTCTTTGGAGCCGCGTGAAGACGAGAATTCGGCATTTACCGACCTGAGACCCTAACAATTTAGAGTTCCTAGTAAGAGTAGAAAAGGATGGTATAGGCAGTTTGCTTATAGCCTTCGTGGAAACTGGTGTCAAAGTTGGCGTGAGGTACATTTGTCCCTTAGTGTGCGGCTACCGTTAGTGTTTCGTCAGGCTTCGTGCTGTCAGTGGAAATGTGATTCGTGACAATACCAGTTTAAATACTGATTGTTTTACTACGGTAGTAACAATTAGTATTATATAATTGTTTTTAATCGTTTATTTAATTATTTTAATTTAATTTTGAAGCGAAACAAAAAATCGTTCTCATTTTTGCTGATTTTTGTTGTTTTATTGTTAATTTTTTATAGATTTTCAAAACAATGGCTCGCAAGGATAATTTGCGCAAAATTTATTTATTTATTTCGTCAATCGATGTAGAATACAGATTTCCTTAATTACTAATGTGTATATTTCGTGAATTTAGTATAAATGAAGCAATTTCGGCTTTTACAGAATCATCCTCTTATGCGTTAGAATTTCTTTTGTGTATAAAATATTGTTTTAGTTTCAGTTTAGACATTGTAAAATCAATTGAGTCGAAATAGTGATTATAAATTGACATCATTCGATTTATGGGGCTATATTTTGCATAGTTTGTGCGAAAAGGAGTTATTGAAAATATACTTCGATTTCGTAGCTGTCGTGAAGGTGCATAAAAGTTCAATTTGGAGAAAATTTCAGCTGAATCGATACGATGCGAAACGATATTATTAATGAATGAGAGCATTGCAAATTCGCGACGCTCCTTTAATGTTTGAATATTGATAAGCGAGCAGCGTGCTTCATAAGATGGCAGAGGGAATTCTGTCCATCCTAATTTACGAAGGGCAAATAATAAAAACTGTTTTTGTACCGATTCTATTCGTTCTTCATGTCTGCTTGAAAAAGGGCACCAAATAATACTGTAATATTCCAATATCGACCTAACATAAGCAATATATAATGTTTTTATTGTTTAAGGACCTTCAAAATGATAGCTAAAGCGTTTTATAAAACTGAGCATGTTGTTAGCTCAGTTTTAACAGCTCAGCTGTAACAGTAACATTGTGTGTTACCAATGTATTACTGGTAGAAATATTCTTTTTCATTTCAATTTCCACCCCATTTCGTGGTATTTTCCAAAACCCGATTTTTAAACTTTCACTTTTCAAAATAATTGCAGTTTTTCAAGAATATCGAAATTCCATTTTATACCGTATCAAGATCATTCTTTCAACTTTTAGAACCATTTGATTTTTTTTCAAATCGGTTGAAATTTCACAAAATATAGCAATTTTTGTGAAAAAAGTCAAAACAGCTATTTTTTAACTTTTTATTTTGTTCAAACCGATTTATGTATCCTTGATTCAATAAATTCCGTACTTTCATTTAAACAGCTGTTTTCGCAATTTAAAAACGAAGAAAATGGTGTATTATACATTTCTTTTGTTTGCATTGTGATTGTGATCAAACGCGTGGGGTACATTTGTACCCCAGTGCATCGTTCTAGGATGGTAAACGCAACGTTTTAGGGCTAAGATATGTCTAAGGAACAACCTTTGATTATATGTGGGCATGTAGGGCCTGTTAAATCGGAGTGTATGTAAAACACGATTTTTGATTGGGGACACCTCTAAATCATGTCCAAATTAAGTCATTTTTGGCGAAAGTTTTTAAATTCACACCTAGAACAAAAATCTGAGCTGACCCATGTATACTTCAAAACTTTTTCAAAATGTGGAGAGGTCTAATGAATACATTGCGGACTTTGTATGGTCGTCCTGGTGCCATTTTTAGTTCACTGTTGAGCGAATTTAGACGAACACCAGCTTCAATACCAGATAAGCTAGAAACGCTTATTAATTAGGAAATAGTAGCGAGAAATCTGTGCGTGCATGTGATGATGAAACCATCACGTCCCACTTCCAGCAAACAAAAAAGGAGGAAACAGTTAGTGGGCTTTGGAAATTCCCGCAACACGGAGTGAACTAGGAAAACAGATCAAAAATTAAGTTGAGTCTTAACACACACAAACATATTTTACGGCTTTGAACTGACCTGCAGAAACTGTAAGGGTCTGGGCTTTCTACTATAGTTCGGCCACACTTGTGTCTAACTTATTCCCTAGCATCCCTGTGAATGTCGGCTGAGTGACAGTAGGTATCCTACAGTGCCGTTGGGCGGTAGCGATCAACATCGTGAAAAGAGCCTTAGGTTTTCTCGAAATAACGAAATAAATTGAATATCAATGTTTTATTCTACCTAATTAAAAACAAACAAAAAATAATCGCTGGGGTAATTTAATGAATATTCAGTTTATTTTGCACGACATTCAGCATGTTCATTTTATATAGTAAAATAAGAGCTTCGACCGTTTAAACTCTGTTTCTATCATTTAATTCCATTTAAGCTTTGTTCGAAATAATTTCACTATCTCCAAACTGATGTGATCGACATAGTTCTATCTAATCGTTAACGCGTATTATATGCAGTGAGTTAAATATCTACTCAAGCCAAAATTATAATTAAAACAGTGTACGACCAATAGAATTGTGTTCAACAGAGACACAGCCGAACCAGTGCGATTTGTTTAAGCTCTTCAGAAATTTTGTTATTTATGTTTGGTCCGATAATATTTGCTACAATAAAAACTCATCTCATCGAAATCCTGCGTTCACTGATGATAGTCGTCCGCCGGAGCTCAGTATCAATCCCCAGTCCGGGAGAATTAATTTATCCATCATAAACCGCACATAATAGCCACCATTCGGCAAATAATATCCGCACATCATTCTGGCAAAGTGAAGTGATCCCGGCTAGCGTGTTCGAAGCGTGAGAAACACTAGATCCCTCTGGCCAGGATGAACTAGCGACTGTATTGTGTCTGTGTACCTACTCTGCGCCACGGGGGAGAAAACACGCCTGGGAGCCGACCCGGGCGGTGGTGACGGCCTGCTCCAGAAAGGAGCGAATCGAGTGCGATCACTAATAGATTGCTTTTCCAATTGGCGCAAATATTTGCGAAACGTGCCGATATCAAAGGCGGATGCTTCTTTCATCCCATCATCACCAAACCCATCCTCGTACAGTCACTCACACAATAAATGCAGTATCCCGGAGCATCGAGCATCGGAACATGATGGAATCTGTGTAGGTTTTGCTGTTGCCGCTATGAAGTATTTTTTTCATTCACTTTATTATTGTTTTCATAACCGCAAGACCGTGTGTTCAGGCGAAAAGGATTTTCCGTGTGGTGTGTTTCACTTCCACCTTTGCACCGATCGCAGAAGATTCTATAGCATGATTTGTCAAGTGCGTTCGTTGGAATCGTCACGTTAAACACGTGCTTCATATCGGTTGATTTGATGCCATAAAGTCACTAGTAATTGGGTTTTGTAGACAAGATCAATTAAGCATAAATTGTATCATTTACAGGTGAAACAAGTAATAGTGATACGTCCGAGGGAAACTCTCGAGTCCATTTGCATTTCGCGAATAAAAAATGACAAATGTTCGACTACATATTTAGGAACGTAGCAAAGATACACTGAAAGCAACACTTACGATTCAAATCGGACATTCGAAAACCGAAGGTGTTCATAGAAAAACTTTTTTTATTTGGGATTTATTTCGTGGAAAGCATTCTTAAAGAAACTCCATTCGTAAAAGAGAGTTAAGAAAATGAATACTAATTTCAAAACTGTCCTAAAATAATAAATGCCGAAGTGTTTGGTTTTTTATTCAGTTCATTCATTACAGAATGTTTGCGTTAGCTTAAAGGTGCCGATTTTATTTTTATACATTTTATATCTCTTAAAACCTAAAGTCTTGAATTATTTAAATTTAAATACAACGAATTTTGTGTGAATGCACTCTTCAACCCGTAACTACGGATCCAAAGCTCCGATTCAAATAAAATTTAATAGCAGTGTGTGGCGATGTTACACCTTTCAGTTGAGTGATAAAATAGGCCCAGCCCTCTCTAAGAAAAGTGAGAGACATTATTTGACACATACATACATACACACACAGTTTCCGATTTCGACGAACTGAGTCGAATATTTTTTTGGAGAATTGGCCGTGGGCCTCGGTTAAGAAGTTAGTTTTCAGAGTGATAGAAAAAAGCTAGGAAAAGCTAGTTAATTCCCAGGAGTGTAATATAGTCACAAATTTATTTTTGCAGTATCATCAAATGTCGACGTTTCATGCATTTGGAAGACATTTGGCATCAAAAACATGAATCCGATTTCTGAAATAGCAATTGGTACCTCCATTGAAAAAAAAATATGTCCAGTTTAATTGAGAGCTTAATACGTGACCGGATTCAGTCTATATTTCCGGAACCATACACACGATCCGTACGAAGTCTTATGGTAGTTTATGGGGGTAGATCCTTTTCATTTAAAGGTAATTTTAAGAAAATCAGCTTAATCAATAAAAATTTTTAGCAGTCAACTGTACCTTTCATTTGAAATCAAGTTTATGAAATTATGGTCAAGAATTAGCTGAGAAAAAGGGGTGACATTAAGTTGGAGCTTTTGATGTTTCGCAGGGGCATCAAAAACCGTGATAAATGGCCAATGTGGTCAAAGCTACTTCGATTGGTCATTAGTGATATTGACCCGTAAATTAATGATGCATACATGTAATAAGTATTGCATTATGGTGGAACCAGTTTGGATGCGCATTTCCTGTGGAATCGCACTCTTCAATCCTCTCTGGAATCGGAAGTCTGATCATTTAAAAAAAATCAATAGCAGCCGATGCATCTATGTATCTTTCATTGAGACTAATGTTATGCAAAGAGGTGACACAAACACATTGTATATAAATACACACATACATACACACAAACAAAAACACATGAACGCACTAACCGACTCGTTAGTCGAACGAACGCCGGTTGTTATAGGAGAAGACTTTAACGCTTGGACCGTAGAGTGGGATAGCAGGCTTATTACCAACGTAAGAGCTTACAGCTTGTTGGAAGCCGTGGCGAAGCTGGATGTGAGACTGTAACGAAGATTGCGCTACAACATTCCGTAAAGATGGTCTAAAATCCATCATTGACCTAACATTCTGCAGTCCTTCGCTGATGGATAACATGTATTGGCAAGCGGAAGTGGAAAAGAAAGGACTGCGACAAGAACTTTTTTGTGAAAGCACTTCGTACTGACAGCTTCATTCTAATTCCGAGTGCTGATGAGCTGTCGGAAACAGTAACTAGGGCGTGTGATGTAACAACACCGAGCAAAATGGAGCCGAGGAAGTACCGGCGCCCGGTGCACTACTGGAACCAAAGGCTAAGCATCCTCCGGGCTCCCTGCCTAAAAACCAGAAGACGCGTTCAGAGAGCAAGATCTGAGGCAGTCAAAGAAGAATGCAAGGTGACATTTCGGGCGGCCAGGGCTGCTTTTAAACGTGAGATAGTGATAAGCAAGTCCACCTGCTACAACAAGCTGTGCAGAGAAGTAGACGCTAACCCCTGAGGCAATGCTTACCGTGTCGTTATGGCCAGGATCAAGCTCCCAATGACGCCACTAGAATTGTGCGCCGACAAACTGAAAATGATGGTTGAGAATCTTTTTCCGAAGCACGACCCAACCGCATGGCCGTCTACACTGTACGGTGATGTAGACGGTGGAAATGCTGGTGACAATCGTTTCCAACGATGAGCTTCTTATAGTGTCATAAGGGCGAAAAGCGAAGAAAACTCCCGGACCGGATGGTATCCCCAACGTGGCACTGAAGGCTGCGATCCTGGCGTTTCCGGACATGTTTAGGATAGTCTTTCAGAAATGTCTGGACGATGGCTACTTCCTGGACCTACGCTGAAAGTGACAAACTGATTATGGCATAGACGGGTTCCAGAAAGCGATATCGACGGTGGACGCCATCCGCATAGTCATCACAAGCGCGGAGAAAGTATTGAAGCAAAAGAGAATCGCTAATGCGCCATGGTTACGACCGACGTGAAGAACACGTCCAACGGCTATCACCGTAGCACTGCACAAAACGCGGGTCCCGTACTATTTATGCTAGGTTCTGAGAGGTTACTTTCAGAACCGAGTACTAGTCTGCGAGACGAACATGGGGCAGAGGTTGATTAGGGTCACGGCGGGAGTTCCTCAAGGCTCCATACTCGGCCCAACTCTCTCTGGAATATAAGGTACAACGGAGTGTTAACACTGCAACTGCCTAGAGGAGTTGCGATCGGTGGCTTTGCAGATGATGTTGTCCTAACGATAACAGGCGAGACCCTCGAGGAGGTGGGGATGTTGACGGCAGAGACAATAGGCATCGTGGAAATCTGGATGGCTGAAGTCAAGTTACAGCGGCAGCGTATTGAGATCAGCCTCGGGAGAAAATCGGGGGAAAATCGGGGGAAAATCCATCGATACGTGCGCTGAAGCATCTAGGTGTGATGGTTGACGATCGGTTAAATTACAACAGCCATGTCGACTATGTATGTGAGAAGGTTGCGAGGACAACGCATTGGCAAGGATCATGCTGAATCACGGAGGAGCAAGAGGCAGCACGGGGTGGCGGGTGTCTCATCCTCAATACTGAGGTATGGCGTATCGGCCTGGGCTGCTGTGCTGAACTCAAAGCGAAACCGGACGAAGTTGACAAGCACGTTGCCCCTAATGGCTGTTCGTGTCGCGAGTACGTAAAGAATGATATCATCGGAGATGTTATGCGTAATTGGCGCCATGATTCCCATCTGCATCATTCTGGCTGAGGACGTGGAATGCTACCAGCGGGGAAATTCGCGTAATGTAAGGAGACTGATCCTAGCAGACTTGTTGGTTAAGTAGCAGCAAGAGTAGGACAATGCGGAGAAAGGCCGATGAACCCACCGACTTATCCCATATGGCTGAGGTGCACAGAAAGAATGGAGAGGTGAACTTCCATTTGCCGCAATTTTTGCCGGGCATGAATGCTTCTGGAAGTACCTGCATCGGTTTGGACATGTTTAGTCACCCCTTTGCCCGGTGTGCATGAGACACCGGAACACGTGGTCTTTGAATGCCTTAGGTTCGAATAGTTCGTAGAGGTACGCCTGGTGTGACAGTTAAAAATATCGTCGAAGAGATGTGCCACGACGAGCATACCTGGGACGCTGTCAACAGACTGGTTACGAGTATACTGCAGAGGAAGTGACAAAGGAACCAGCAAAGTAGCGCCGGGTTTCGGGAGAAATTCCTACACCGGGGAACTCTCCATTGGTGTAGACTAGGTCCACTGCCGGGGACCAGTTGAGTAGTACGCGACGTAGCACTACGTTCAGGTCGTCGGGCGCTAGTGATCTGGACATCAGGCTTCGTCGAAATCACTAGGCTAACCTTGAAACCCTACCGGGTAGCTCGTGAAAGGGCTACATCCACCACCAGGGATTAGATCACGTCGAATATCTAAGTGTGGGTTTTTAGGGCGCCAGTGATCCTGAAGCTACCTGGAATCGCTGGACAGATCTAAGCACTTACTGGCTGGCCCATTGAGTACGCTAGGTCCACCACCAGGGGCTAGATCGAGTAGATCGGAAAGAAGCGGGGAGCTAAATGGCTCACGGAAAAGAACGTCGGTATCGGTAGAAATATACCATCGGGAAATGCACAGTAGGGTAGATTCACCACCGTGAAATAACCGACGATAATGTGACTAAAATAGAAACTAATTGGCACCACAAAACAGACATTTTTACCGAGAGAAATTCCGCGCGCAGGGGCAATATCCGAGTAGATCTCGATAAATCTAAATCAAAACTCAAAGGTCGAGCCACTTCGTGGACCAAATAAGGCTCCGAGATGGAGCAGAAGAAAGAGGCCCACGAAGTAGTACCTCGTTGTGGTTCCGTGTGGAAGAAATCAGTTCAATCAGTTGTTGACCAAATTCAGCAAAAGCCTTTTTGCAGATTCTTCAACAAGCTGAATTTGATTATATCAAACTCCTGGGGATTTTTGTTGCATGATAAGATAGAAAGTAAGAAATCCATAATCGAAAACGGTAGTTCGTTTGCTATATCGTGGAGGGACGCGACGCGATACAAATTCTGTGCCGACACAAAGTTTGGGTTTCCAACAATTTGAATATTCTACGCTTTCGTTAATACTCCGATTCCGTATACATTGGTCAAAGAGCGCCAAAGAGAGCTCATCAATGTTTTTCTCGATAGCTTGCCGACGAAGCGGCGCCAATAACCACCTTTCATGGCTTTCATCAAGCGGTCATTGTTTTTTCTAGCTTCGCGTATTACCTTCAGGAATTTACTATGTCATATTTCTTCTTAGTGCAGAAAATCTAGGTAAAAACTATTTTTTCTCTACTAAGGAGAAATTAAAAACCACATTTGCGAGCTAAGGACATAAAACCTATAATTCCATAACTAATTCAGGAATTCTTCAGGAACTCAGAAAATGAAGTGTAAGCCTTTTTGAGCACCAGCGCCTACTCGTTCAGTAAACCATCCACGCGAATTAAGGAGGGCCAGAAAAAAAATTTCAACATTGCATCAATTCTGAATGGGTGCTTACGGACAAACGGTTTTACCTCCCGGTTCCTATCATAGTGAAGATATACGGGGTCAAAAACAGGCTAAAATAAAACCAAAATCTTTACAAAGTATTCACAGCTATTTGGTCACTTCAAGAGTGTTGCATTTTTTGTTATAATAAAAAATACCTTCGAACATTGTTAACGAAAAAATCCCAAATTAAAAAGTTATAGAACATTAAGAAGGTCATCATAGAAAACGTCTCATCTGTGAGTGACAGATAACACGACTTCTGTAAAATTTATAAATACTCTACAAATTTACCGACGAAAACCAAAGTTATCTCTTTCGCTTCAAAAGTTAAATGTTCTATAGCCTACTACGGTCATTTTTTTAACAATATTACCAAACCACACGAATATTGTAGAATGTTTAGAATCGCTAATATGGACAATTTTGATTCCAATGACTTAACCCATTATAACCCAGGGGTTTCAAAAAGTGAGCCAAATGCAGTGATATCTTCAATTCCACCAAAAAATGTATCAAGGATTATGGGAAAAATAAAATCACCGCTTAAAATGGCTTTGAGAATGAAAATATCTCGTGCAAAAAAATTCGTACGCTTAAATAAAAACAACAAATTTTAAGTTGTTTGACATATTTCTTCGGATTTTCTGATAGACAACACTTCTTTTACACCTGTAGGAATGTTTTGTCACATAATGGAATTATTAGCACGAATTCCAACAATAAAATTCAATTAAATGTATTGCTTACTTTTCAGCCGCCATTTGTCCCAACTATACATGGTTCAAAAATGTAAACAAAATTATAAAAACCTATTTTAATCCACCTAGCGGTGCAATTGTGCCTTTCTCAATCATGAATCACGAGAATGTGTGCGTTGTTTATATTCATTAAAAACTTTTAAATGCATATATTACATTTTATTATTATACATCACAAGACAACTATATACAGGAAAATAAATCATTATTCGAGTTCTAAAATTTTGAAAAAGAAAAAACAGCCACGGTAATATTGAACTGGAAAAAGGTGCGAAATCGGCAAAGTCCCAAAAAGTCTATTTTTATAAAAAAAAATTTTTTCGAGATAACATAAAATCTCGACGTTTCATGCATTTTAAAGATGTTTGGCATAAAAAATACGAATTCGATTTCTGAAATTTCATGGGGTCCCCCTTTGGAAAAAAAATTGAGTTCCGGCTTATATGGGAATTTCATATGTGACCGGACGATTTAGTCTATATTTCCGGACCCATATAAGCGATCCGTACGAAATTTTATAGACTTCTGTGGGGATATTATAGCTATCATTTGGGACTAAGTTTGTGAAAATCGGCCCAATCATTTCAGGGAAACTGATGTGAGTTCGTAAATTTTGAAAGATGGCCGCTTTTCCCGGGCACTTCCGGAACCGTCTATGGTGGTCAATGTAGTCAACGAAAGTTTGTTTGGCCGTCGGTGACCTAGAACTGCAAAGTTAAGTTATTTGAGAGACATTTTAGCGAAATTTTTACCTTTTTTGCTTCCATCGGAGTATCGGTTTGAATCACAATTTGCTATGTGATCGCACGCCACAACCCGTAACTCCGGAACCGAAAGTCGGTTGGGGATAAAATTTAATAGCCATTTACGGGGACGCAACATCTTTCATTTGAGACTAAGTTTGGTTGATTCGGTCTAGCCATCTCCGAGAAACCGATGTGACTGTTAGTCTGAATTTGGATACTTCCGCCGGGGCTTCCGGAACCGATGATGGTGGCCAATGTGACCAAAGAGACTTTGAATGGCTGTTAATGACCTAGTACTACAAATCGAAGCAGTTGTGGTCCCATTTTGGAAAATTTTTCACCATTATACATTCATTGCAGAATTTCTTAAAATCGACATTTTCTGCGTGATCGTACTCATCACCCTGTAATTCCGGCACCGGAAGCCGGATCCATTAGAAATTCAATAGCAGCCTATGGGAACGTTGCACCTTTCATTTGGGACTAAGTTTGTAAAAATCGGTTCATCCATCTCTGAGAAAAGTGAGTGAGATTGTGTTCGCGTACACACACAGACGCACATACACACACACATACATACACACACACACACACACACATACACACAGACATTTGCCGAACTCGACGAACTGAATCGAATGGTATATGTCACTCGGCCTTCCGGGCCTCCGTTAAAAAGTCGGTTTTCAGAGCAATTGCAATACCTTTCTATTGAGAAAGGCAAAAATGGCAGTTGTCTTGTTTCACAATGAAATGTGAGGTGCAATGATTTCATTAGTGCAATAATAAAGCAGTTAGATGCCAAAATTCTGTAGTAAATACGCGTAAACCGATGGAGTGTTCTGCGCATGAAATTTCATACGCTAGGATATAATGGGTTAAGTACATTAAAACTGTTTTGAACCACTGTGGATTGCTGTGAATCTGTCGAGTTATGGTTTGCTTGGCACTGTTATTTGGTCGTGAGGAATTTCTAGTGAACGATCCTTCGAACGAAGAAGCTTATTTTGATTTCCTTCAACAATATTTACAAATAAACTTTAAAAGTATGGTGAGTGAACTAGAAGTAACGGGATGAGCTCATATTTGCCATGTAGCTTGGGGTCGACTCCGCTACCATTCTAAAGAGCGGTGTTGCGAAAAAAGTCAATATTTTAACCAATCTTGTACATATATACTATGTATTGTAATAATTGAACCGAAGTTTTTCAATTCATGTTTCACTAGCTACACACAAATCAAAACATCTAACGGCACCGTACCGGAGGGTAAGCCCTTGAAATGCAATGCTCAAAAAGGAACACTTTCGAAACATTCCGAGTGCAGGGTGAAGTATAAAGGGACCAGCAACTTTTATTTTCCCGTAAAATTGCTACAAAACGTTGGCTTCGTCTCGCTCAAACTGAGTGAAAGCAACCGAGCAACAAATGAAGACGAACGCTGGAGCGTTTCAAATTTAATGTTGTTAGTTGTGAAATTTAATAATACCCAAACAGGAAGAGACTGTCGGCAATGCAATGGTAAAGTTGTTTTGCCTCTTCTATCGCTTGCATGTGGGGGATTGTGGAGTCGTTCCCAGTCTGGCTTAGTTCCTGGTTTCTGCAGGACTGCTACAAAGTTCGACACACATTTCACTTCCGCCATCCTGCGATTGAAGAGTACCCAAAGTGAGTTCAATATTCTGGCACATCCCGAGCAGGGTAGGTGCTCTCAAAGCCTCCCATTGGAAATATACACACACAGCGACTACTACCGTCGGCGGTTGTAAAAGTTTTCTCGGAAAATGTAAACATGGGCTCGCTTCATTCTTCCCTCGCGGGTTGGAGAAAAAATAAATAAAATAGTGGGTTTGCTTGCTTTGTTTGATAGGTTATGTTTATGAAACAGGACGATGGGTGATTTGGATGAAGTTAATATCAAAGGAATTAATAATAAAATTTAATGCTAACACTATCGTTACTGAGCGTTGCGAAAATATAGATAGATAGAAATTTCAATTAAATAACTTAAACCCAAAATAAAAAAAGTCATTTCAATCCGATTTATCCAAATATATTTGGGAGCGGTATGAGATACCCAATTAAATTATTATTTGGGCCAAAGATTGTTTAAACAAACGAAAATTAATCACCTTTTGATTTTTATTTTTGATTTCATCATTTCATACAAACTAGGATTTCATCTTATCTTCTTGTTATGACAGCTACGCAATAAAGGACCATTCACAGTCTCTACGCATCGCTCGATCGAGATAGAAGTGTTTTGTTTTCGGTCTGTTGGAAAAAGAACAGTGCAGTAATCCGCGTTCAAGGTTATTTTGCCATTCTCTGCCTCTTCGAGGTTTGGACTTTTATTTTCTTTTGTGCGTGTGTTAACCGTTAGGCCACATTCCTCAACCTTTTGTTCGTAAAGCGAGGATTGAACAATAACCAGCTATTTAAGCTGGACTGGTGCGTCGTGGGAAACGAGTATACAGATAAGTGAAATCTACCTTTTTGATACATTTACGACTTTTTCCCGTCTGCGCGGGTGCTGACCCCGTGCGTTGACGGTGTCGATGGCTTCCTCCCCGGATGGCCAAATGGAGATCGAGTCGACTCCTAAGGCTCTCCCCCGACCCAAACAATATCCAGATCTCTCGACCGGTCCCTTTGTGGTCTTCTTTCGGCCCAAAACAAAATCGCTGAATCTATTACAGATTTCAAAAGACCTGACGGAACGGTTCTCGGCTGTGATCGAAATAAAAAAGGTCCGCTCAGACAGGCTGAGGGTCGTGCTGACTAACTCAAAGCAGGCAAACGATATTGCTTGCTGCGAGCACTTTACGAAGGACTATCACGTGTATATTCCAGCTGTGAAAGTACAGTCTGAAGGCGTTGTCACCGATGACAGTTTGACATGCGAGGATCTGCTGCAGTACGGGGTTGGCCGTTTCAGAGACCGCTTACTTCAGCCAGTGAAAATACTCGAGTGCAAGCGTTTGCACTCAGTAGTAGTTGCGGGGGATGGTTCAAAAACGTACCCCCAATCAAACTCTTATCGGTTGACCTTCGCTGGTACCGCTTTGCCAAATTACGTCCTCTTGCACAAGGTTCGTCTGCCTGTGCGTCTGTTTGTGCCGCGGGTCATGAATTGCACAAAGTGTAAACAATTGGGTCACACAGCCACCCATTGTAGCAATAAGGCCCGCTGTGGAAAATGCGGGGAGAATCATCTAGATGATTCGTGCAGTAAGAATGCTGAGAAGTGTCCTTACTGTGCAGAGAATCTGCATGATATCTCGGCATGTCCCGCGTACAAACTACGCGGGGATAAACTAAAACGTTCCCTTGCTGAACGATCCGAACGTTCTTTTGCAGAAATGCTAAAGAAAGCTACACCACCAACCTCAACAAACATCTATGCTCACTTGCCTCCTAACGAGGGCGAGGCTGATGACCCACAAGAGGGAACATCTACTAGGGCGCCTAGAAGTTATAGGAAGAGGAGGAACATTTCCTCTCCTAAAGTTCGTTGTAAAGGCCAGAAGGTATCCCTTGACGGGACTCAGAAAGTCACATCTATTGGAAGTGTTGCAACCAAACCGAAGCAATTAGCTCCTGGTCTCGGAGGATTAAACTCAGAGAAGGAGTTCCCAGCACTTCCCGGAACATCAAAAATCCCAAGTGTTCCTCTGTTTCAGTTCGAGAATAATCGCGGCACTGGAATTATCAAACTCTCGGACATTGTGGACTGGATAATAAAAACTTTCAATATAACTGATCCTATTAAAAGTCTTATGTTAGCTTTTCTCCCTACAGTAAGAACATTTTTGAAGCAGTTGACTGCTAAATGGCCCCTCCTTTCAGCGATTGTATCCTTCGATGGCTAACTCATCGAACGAGGTCACGGATTTGATCACTGTTCTACAGTGGAATTGCAGACGTATCATCCCGAAAATCGATTCCTTCAAAATTTTAATAAATAATTTGAGTTGCGATGCATTTGCATTATGTGAAACTTGGTTAACTTCCGACATAGATCTCAACTTCCACGACTTTAATATTATTCGCCTGGATCGAGACACCCCCTATGGAGGAGTGCTTTTGGGGATCAAAAAGCGCTATTCCTTCTACAGAATTAACCTTCCCTCGATAACAGGTATTGAAGTTGTCGCTTGTCAAGTAACAACCAAAGGCAAAGATCTTTGCATAGCTTCCATATATATTCCCCCCAACACCGCGATTGGGCATCGCCGGCTACATGACATCATAGAATCCCTGCCTGCACCGCGACTAGTTTTAGGCGACTTTAACTCTCACGGTACGGAATGGGGTTGCCTTTATGATGATAACCGTTCCTCTTTAATTCACAATATTTGCGACAACTTCAACATGACAATTCTAAACACGGGTGAAATGACACGGATTCCTCCCCCACCAGCGCGCCCAAGCGCATTAGATTTATCCCTTTGCTCGACCTCGCTAAAGTTAGAATGCGCGTGGAAGGTAATCCCTGATCCCCACGGTAGCGACCATCTGCCGATCGTAGTCTCAATCAATAACGGCTCAAGGCCATTGGAAACAATCCATATTTCGTATGACCTCACACGAAATATCGATTGGAAGAGCTATGCTGCCGCGATATCCGACAACATCGAATCTACTCAAGAACTTCCTCCGGAGGAAGAGTACAGCTTTTTGGCTGGCTTGATTCTCGACAGCGCGAATCAAGCTCAGACTAAGCCAGTACCCGGCGCGAACATACAAAAACGTTCTCCCAATCCCTGGTGGGATAAAGAGTGCTCAGACGTGTACGCAGAGAAGGCCGCCGCGTTTAAGACCTTCCGGAACGACGGGTTACCCGCTAGTTTTCGACAGTACGCGACGTTAGACAAGCGAATGAAGAGTTTGATGAAAGCCAAAAAACGCGGTTATTGGCGCCGGTTCGTCGACGGATTAACGAGAGAAACATCGATGAGCACTCTTTGGGGAACAGCCCGACGTATGCGAAATCGAAACAGTACTAATGAGAGCGTGGAATATTCAAACCGTTGGATATTCAATTTCGCCAAGAAGGTTTGTCCGGATTCCGCCCCGGCACAGAAGATCTACCGCGCCGCGTCCCGTCACGATAACGCGAACGAAACACCTTTTTCGATGGTGGAGTTCTCACTTGCTCTCTTGTCGTGTAACAATAAAGCTCCAGGGCCAGACAGAATCAAATTCAACTTGTTGAAGAATCTGCCAGACTCTGCCAAGAGACGCTTGTTGAACTTATTTAATAAGTTTCTTGAGGCTAACATTGTCCCACACGATTGGAGGCAAGTGAAGGTCATCGCCATCCAAAAACCAGGAAAACCAGCCTCCGACCACAATTCGTATCGACCGATCGCAATGCTATCTTGTATCCGGAAGTTGTTCGAGAAAATGATCCTATCCCGCCTCGACAATTGGGTCGAAGCAAATGGCTTACTGTCAGATACACAATTTGGCTTTCGCAAAGGCAAAGGGACGAATGATTGTCTTGCGTTGCTCTCAACCGAAATTCAAATGGCCTATGCTAGTAAAGAGCAGATGGCATCAGTGTTCCTAGATATAAAGGGGGCTTTTGATTCAGTTTCTATCAACATTCTTTCAGAGAAGCTGCACCAGCATGGTCTTTCAGCGACTTTAAACAACTTTTTACTAAACTTGTTGTCGGAAAAGCACATGCATTTTTCGCATGGTGACTTATCGACATCACGATTTAGCTACATGGGCATTCCCCAGGGCTCATGTCTAAGCCCCCTGTTATACAATTTCTACGTCAACGACATTGATGAATGTCTTGACAATTCCTGCACGTTAAGACAACTTGCAGACGATGGCGTGGTGTCTGTTACGGGACCCAAAGCTGTCGATCTACAAGGACCATTACAGAATACCTTGGACAATTTGTCTGCATGGGCTATTAAGCTGGGTATCGAATTCTCCACGGAGAAAACTGAGCTAGTTGTATTTTCTAGGAAGCGTGAACCAGCACAACTACAGCTTCTATTAATGGGTCAAACTATAGCTCAGGTCTTCACAGTAAAATATCTAGGGGTCTGGTTCGACTCGAAAGGTACTTGGGGATGCCATATTCGGTATCTGAAACAGAAATGCCAGCAAAGGATCAACTTTCTTCGTACAATAACCGGAACGTGGTGGGGTGCCCACCCAGGAGACCTAATTAGGTTGTATCAAACAACGATACTGTCGGTACTGGAATACGGATGCTTCTGCTTTCGATCCGCCGCGAACATACATTTCATCAAACTCGAAAGAATTCAGTATCGTTGTTTGCGTATCGCCTTAGGGTGCATGCAGTCGACCCATACGATGAGTCTCGAAGTCCTGTCGGGCGTTCTCCCGCTGAAAAATCGATTTTGGGAACTCTCATATCGATTGCTCATTCGATGCGATATCTTGAACCCGTTGGTGATTGAAAATTTCGAAAGGCTTGTTGAGCTCAATTCTCAGACACGTTTTATGTCCCTGTACTTTGACTACATGGCGCAAAATATTAATCCTTCTTCTTACAATCCCAACCGTGTGCATTTCATAAATACTTCTGAATCTACTGTTTTCTTCGACACATCCATGAAAGATGAGATTATTGGAATTCCGGACCATATACGCCCACAAGTGGTTCCAAATATTTTTTATAATAAATTCCGAGAAGTCGACTGTTCTAAGATGTTTTATACTGACGGATCAAACCTCGAAGGGTCCACTGGCTTCGGTATTTTCAATCAAAAGTTCACCGCCTCCTACAAACTCAATGACCCTGCTTCAGTTTACGTCGCAGAACTAGCTGCTATTCAGTATACCCTTGGAGTCATTGACACATTACCCGCAGACCATTACTTCATCGTCTCGGATAGTCTGAGTTCTATTGACGCTATTCGCTCGATGAAACATGGAAAGCATTCCTCGTATTTTTTGGGGAAAATACGGGAGCTACTGAGTGCTTTATCTGACAAATCTTTCCAGATTACCTTGGTGTGGGTCCCTTCTCATTGCTCCATTCCGGGCAATGAGAAGGCGGACTCCTTAGCTAAGGTGGGTGCCATTGAAGGTGACGTTTTTGAAAGACCAATTTGCTTCCACGAATTTTTCAGTATTACTCATCAGAGAACCCTCGAAAGTTGGCAAACCTCGTGGAGCAATGGGGAGCTAGGAAGGTGGCTACATTCGATAGTCCCTAAGGTATCGACGAAACCTTGGTTCAAGGGGATGGATGTGGGTCGTGACTTCATTCGTGTGATGTCCCGACTCATGGCGAACCATTACACGCTGGATGCACATCTCCGACGTATTGGGCTCGTGGAGAGTGGTATCTGCGCTTGTGGCGACGGTTATCACGATATAGAGCACATAGTCTGGGCGTGCACCGAGTACAGTTCCGCCAGGTCTCGGCTTATGGACACCCTCCGGGCCCGAGGAAGACCACCCAACGTCCCGGTTCGAGATGTGTTGGCAAGCCGCGATGTCCTCTATATGTCCCTTATATACACCTTCATAAAAACCATCAATATCCAACTTTAACTGCCCCCTTTTTCCTTATCATTCTCAGAAGCGCTCTCTTCCACCTGTACCATACACCCACGATGGTTTGATGCGACTCCAAGGCGACACAAAACATCCCTGTCGAATGAGCCAACAAACACGGGACCTAAAGCACGAACATCACACGCACAACTCGAAATGTAGCCGATCAACATCTGAGCCGCACTACGAAATCGTCTGGAGAAACCCCTGCCATCTCGAGAACGACCACCCGGCGTCCCAGTACATGATTCTTCCTGATGAAGACCACCCTGATTCTGTAATCCATCCGTTGATCTCCCGAAGTCTGAAACTGAAATAATGTTCTCCCCCTGCCATGTTTGTCCACCCTACTTCCCCTGACTCTTATACACAGAAGTAACACCCCTTCACGAGCCCCCCCAAATATCTTCATGAAGCATTTAGCTCTTCTTGCCTTTTCTAGTTTTAACTATTATATTATATGATCTCGTTGAAAATGCCCAACTCTACTATCACATAAAATAATTCTAATTAATGTCTCCGAATCTTTACAAAATTTAATCACGCCCTCTAATTATTTCTACTTTTAAGATAGTCGTAAAAATTTTCCCCCTTAGTTAAACATTATTTGCTCCAATAATCTCATTGCTAAAAATGTCAAACCATATTGCCATAAAAACTAAATGACCCCTCTAATCTTACGAAAATTATACTACCCCCTTGTGTATATGTATAGCTATAAATTAGCCTTAGTTTAATTTCAAAAATCAATATGTAAGCCCCTAGTTTTAAGTAATTTAAAATGTAAAACAAAACAAAATTGGCACCTTTAAGCTAACGCAAACCTGCCTTATCAAATAAACGAATTGAAAAAAAAAAAAAAAAAAAGGACCATTCACAAAAGACGTTGCTTGTTTTCGGCGATTTTCAAATACTCTCTCCCTCTTCGTAGCATTTCGTCACAAGATCATCCTGTTTGAAGTAACGTAGCTTTTTCTAAGACCCACGGAAACATCCTGTTGATAAGTTTGTTTAAAATTTTATATTCCTTGGCGATTTGTCGATGGTCAGCTATATTCGTCCGCGTGCCTTATAACCTATTTAAAATGGATGCTATCTTTGAAAATGAACCACTTTGTATAAACAACTATTTTTGCCGATCTCATTTTATTGCAACCAATGAAGTAGTCTTCATTTTATTATATTCGAAATTGCACATATTTTGTCGTGTTATTTTAAATGTACTTTGATTTGGTGGCATTGTAAGGAAACACGGGGTATGCTAATCGAGCTGACATTTCCTTGGACAGAGCAAACTAATTTCTTTGCTTAGTGTTTATTCACTAGGGAACTTATCTACAGGCATTTAGTGTGCGCATGGAATACGCTTGGTCCTGTCTGAGTGAAATGATGATTGTGAAATCATGTAGGAGGATTGAAAATTGGCGATAATTCTAGTTTTATTTGTCACAATTTAGCCAGAAAAGAAAATTGAATTTGGATACCAAACAATGTCAACTAGCTAGAAATTTTAATTTTTCCTGTCTATCTCCAGTAATGTATTTGTGTGGAATAATATATATCGAATGACTTTGAATTAGCCTAAAATTAGTTGTTAACCTATTGTAACATATATTCGGTGCGACATATGTAAATAATATGCACACTATTTAGTATCAATAACTAAATGACTTACACTTTAGTGAACTTAAAATTATTATTTTTAGAATTTTTTAGTAAATTGTACAATCTAGATCAAATATCTCGTCATATAAATTATAAATTTATCATTTTTAATTTTTTATGGTAGGATTCTAACAGATATTTCATAATATTTTATTTGACAAGCCTTAGAAACATGGGATTTATTCGGTTTTTGGCATTGATACAGAGTAGCTCATAAATGATATAAAATAAGAATAATCATCCATGGTGTGCGACTAAGCACAAAAGTATAAAGTTCAATTGATTGCAACTATTTAGATTTTAGTAAGCGTATTTCTAATTTTCAAAGAGAAAATATTTTTTTACTGTAACACTAAAACTGTTCTACTTTGATTTTGTGGTTGTCACTTTTAGATTCAGCGCATGATTTTTCATCGGAAGCCGAGGTCAAATATTGTAGTTCATTGGTTTCGTATTGTGACGAGACGAAGTCGAAGCGCAAATTTTATAACTAATTTAATAAAATATTTATCGTTCTAAAACGAAATAATTTTTTTAGAGGACTTGCATCGTGGAGATCAATTGCCGCGTAGAATCGCAAAACATTCTGCTTGGATACGGTGCAGTATCTACCAAATGCACGGGATTGGCTTAATCTCGTTTCACGACAGTAGACACCCATACCGGGTTGACCACTGTCTTCTGTGGCTAGTTGCACGACCTATTGGGTTACTGTTCCAGAGCGTATTAATCTTAGACCGCTATGCATAAGAACGTGTTTCTTGTTCAGAAGCAAATGTAGTGGTTTTATGTTCAAGAGCGCCTCAAGAGCAGCAGTAGGTGTTGTCGTGAACGCACCAGTAATCGCCATCACGATCATCTGATAAGGATGGTTTAACTTTCACTGAACTGCTGCCATGTCACAAGGTACCCACATGTCAGTATTGGTCTCACAATTGTTCCCAGCAAACAATTTTGTAGTTGTATCGAAATTTCAACCGAGTTATACATGTAAATATACAGCACAACTAAGTAGTATACAATGCGCAAATGTGCTATATACGGACGAAAGTGGAGGCAATATTGAGATAAAATTGGGTTTCAATATACGATGTAAACTATACATAAAAGCGACCGTGGTCGGTACTTAGTCTGATTCCATGTGGCAAGAAACAGGCTCCGTTTATACACTCTTGCGACTCAAAATTGTATTATATACGATGATATTAGACTTTCGAAAAATTTTAATATAAAATAAAAGTTAAGAATGAGACACATTTTTTGACTGCCTGTTTGTTAAGAACGAGAATTACATAAAAATGTTTGCATCCCAAACCCTTCCTAGCATTTTTTTCCTACAAATGGGTTCACTCGAACTCGAACTCTGAAGCATCAGCTTACGTATCTGCCACATATCCCATACACCATTTGATAGATGTGGTTAGTTCGGGCCAAACCCATTGAGTCCTGCTAAAACACTTATTATTATACCACTCTGATAAACGACTTTGTCTATGCGAACGTGAGAGAACTATAGTTATGATGATTATGATGTTCTGATCGGGTAACTCGCCTATAATAACATACTTTTAATGATATTCGAAATGTGTTGTAATCAACTCATATATTATAACATCTTCCTTGCACTGATAAAAATGTGCATATATGTCCATATGTGTATGGGATGATAATCCAATTAATGTCAAATTTGTATAAATTCTTCGAGGCCTTTAGATTATTTGCTCTATTATAGTACAGAAACTATACATCTTCGCCAAAAACATCGAAGAGAATACCACATTATATTTTAAATAAATTGTAATTGTAAAAATAAATTATAAACTTTTGCTTCGCTCCTATACAAGTCGGCATAAGAAACCACATTAGTTTTTTTGTTTTTTAATGAGCATTTGTCGCCAATAGATACCCAAAAAAATTGTTTGCAAAATTTATCAAATCATTGAAATTATATTAATCATATAACCTTTTTCAAAATTTATTTTAGGATACACTTTGGCTTCAACGTGTTTCGAGTTCTGTGAATGCTATCCATGCTTTTTATATTTTTGTTCTATTAACATAAGCACCTGCTCCGGTTTTGATGCTGTATATAACTTAAGCTGTTTACAAACAACATATAGGGTGATAATTTATTTATTTATTTCCATTTTTCATCTGACCCATGTTGGTCTACATGAAATTTAATGTTGTTGTATGGGAAAAGCCCATTTCAAGGTTCACTTCAGAAGCAGACCTCGAATGCGCGTAAAAACCCATAATCTTTTCGCATGATTTTCCTACAATAACAATGAACTGACATTACAAATTAACAAAATTACATACAAGGTATACAGCATTTCAATAACATTACAGAAATATTTTCACATAATCTTATAAGCTAAGTCAATCTCCTAAGTCTATTCTTGAAAACATCACTAGAAACATAAAAATCGAAATGGTCATACACACTATTGAAAACATTACACATCGCCCTTATGGGTTCGTTCTGACCGTACTCGGTGCGCTGAAAGTCTAGTCTTAAAAAGTTACGTGATCTAAGGTTTCTGGGGGGTACGTTAATGTTGATTTGTGAGAGAATATCTGGGGCATCCATTTGGCCAGTCAATATTTTCCCAACAAATATCGCTCTGGATGTATTTCGCCTTTTTGCCAGAGTTTCCATATCGAGCAGACGACAGCGATCAATGTATGGTGGTAGCTCTGTTGGGTTACGCCACGGCAAAGTTCTAAGAGCAAAGCGGAGGAATCTTGCTTGTACTGCTACAATTTTGTTAGTCCAAATGCTCGTATAAGGACACCAAATGGCTGCGGAAGCTTCCAGGTCAGATCGAACAAGTGAAAAATACAATGCCCGCAGACAATAAGGATCAATAAACTCGTTGGCGATTCTTATTATGAAGCCAAGGTTTCTATTTCCCTGTGCTATAACGTGAGAGTAATGGTTTCTTAATGTCAGTTGCGAGTCCAGGAGTATACCAAGGTCTCTGATAACTGACACTCTCTGTAGCAATTGGCCGGCGATGTTGTAGTTCCAGAGAATTGGATTTTTTCTGCGCGTGAAAGATATTATAGAGCATTTGGACACACTGAGAGTAAACAAGTTGCGATTACACCAGTTACAGAAAGCATCTAGATGTCGCTGAAGTTCGATGCAGTCCTCTATTGACCGCACAATGAGAAAGAGTTTGAGATCATCAGCATATATGAGTTTGCACCCTGGGGGTATAACATAGCAGACGTCGTTGAAGAATAAAGAAAAAAGCAACGGTCCGAGATTGCTCCCTTGAGGTACACCCGACAAGTTGATGAAGCTATATGACACGTTACTTCCTAATTTCACAGACAGAGAACGATCTACGAGATATGATTTAAGCCATCCTGTAAAATTTGATGGAGCACCCAGTCGCTCGATCTTTGCCAGAAGAAGAGAGTGGTCTACACGATCGAAGGCAGCTTTAAGATCAGTGTATATAGTGTCTACTTGTGATCCATCTTCGATGTTTTTAATACAATACGATGTAAATTGGGCTAGATTGGTGGTTGTTGACCTGCCTGCAAAAAAACCATGTTGATCCTTCGATATGTATGCTTTGGTCTCACGAAAGAGCATATTTCCTACTAGGATCTCAAACAACTTTTATCCAGCGCAGAGCGAGGTTATACCACGATAGTTCGCAACATTTTGCTTATCACCTTTTTTAAAAACGGGAAACATTACTGATTTTTTCCAACACACGGGAAACACTGATTGCGACAGTGATTGGTTGAAGATTAGTCGGAAAGGTGTACACAATGCGCTTGCGCATTTTTTCAGTATAATGGAAGGAATCCCATCTGGCCCCACCGATGTAGAGGACTTTAACTTGCTTATGGCAGCCATAATGTCTTCGTCAGTAAATTGAATGTTTCCAAAATTGATTACATCGCGAGGGACATCTTGAAGGCCACAGTCCACATGAGTTGAGCTAGCCGATTCATTTTTAAACACACTCGAGAAATGTTTTGCGAACAAATTACAGATACCGCTGGGAGTATTGGACGTTTCACCTGCGAGGAACATATTGGAAGGAAGCCCATTTTCTTTACGTTTCCCATTTACAAAGGACCAAAACTGTTTTGGGTTTCGTTTTAGGTTCGATTGGGTTTGTGCTACGTGTCTTGAGTAGAGAAAGCGGTTATATGTTTTGTAGCTGTTACTGGCTATAGTGAACTCCCTTTTTGTGATTGGGTTTCTTCGAATAGGCACTCATAATTATAACAATTACCTAAAAATCTTGTCCATATTTCCATAGTTCTAAGTTCCTATTTATGGTATGATGCAACCATGCTAGTTTGGGAACGAATTGAAGGCAATATAACTGAGACCCCCGTTTTACAAAGTATCGATTTATTTATATTTTTTTTTATATTTATATTTTTGAAAACATGCAGAACTGATATTTTGTGTTGGAGATACCAATCCAGCATTCCATACGAAATTGACCCCACCACCCTTTGCTTTACGATTTTTAACGTACAATACTTAGATTAATTTGGCTATCACCAACACACATGTATTATTATATAAAGATAATAATAATAATATTATTATTATGCTATATTTTTTATTATTATCTTTATTATTTGTCTTTGCATGTATGTAGTGGTAATTGTTAATAACGATCCTTTTTATACATTACATGACTTAATATGCACTCATATACAAGAATCAAAAAGCAGTCATCGCAACGCACTAGTTAAGATAAATTTTGTTTAATGCGTATACATACGGTGTACCATTATATGATCCCGATAAAAATTGTACGCTTATACGATTTTTGTTGGTCATCCTTATAGGAGACCTGGTTAACTGGGTTGTGTGGATCCTCTCAATGTATTGGGGTTTGGGTCCCCAATATTTGCCAAAAGTACGTCTACAAAGCTTTCTTAATTCTGAAATGCGAAGTACACCTGCAGATAGACAGTTTCCTAATTTCTACTTGTCTTACCGTTGAGTACAGATGTCGGTTGCTAAGCATTGCATGCATCCAGTTCGTGATGTATGGAGGTACTCGTGATGCTACAAATAAATTCGAAAGGTACGTTGTCAAAATCACCTTCAATATCAAGACAAAAATTTTAAGCTTGATTGCTTTTGCAAAAAAAGCTTTTTGAATGTAGTAGACAACATTGTGTAACAGGGTGACAGTAGATTTCACCGTTGATATGTTGTATTGCATACAGCGGGTGCTTGCCCAAGCTAACATCCCGGATGTAGCGGTAGATTAAACGTCCCACTGATTTGAGAAAGAAGGAGATCAGATTGATCGGTCTAAAGCTCTTTGTCTTCTCATTAGTAACGCAGCAACCTTTTAAAATTATAATTTCACAATTATTTCCCGCCACGCCAATGAAAGGTAACCTGTTTCAAGACTACAAGTAAAAACATTTTTTTAAATATAATTGAAGTGTTCATATTCTCTTTGAAGTAGTACTGGAATGATTCCATACTTTCTTGGAGACCTATGCAGAACAAAACTTTCAATCGTCCTTATGATTGATTCGGTTGTCACAATTCTACGAGCAAATGCCCAAGAAATAAAACTACCTGATAAGAATTCAGGGTGTCCTTCAAAAAGGCAGTGCAATACTACATCTTTGCCAGACAAGTATTCACCATTAGCTCTAACGGAACTTACTCTTTCGATTTCGAGGGCAACTTAGTTAATCTACTAGTCTTGTTGAGACTTCAGAAATTCATGTGGAGACTTTTCCAACCACTCAGAAGATCAAAGGTCTTTTCAGTATGCATTGTGAGCCAACCTAAATACCTCGGACATATCCCTGCCGCTGCTTCATACCAAGCTCTAACTTTTTGAGCTCGGTATTGCACCTAGCGGTCACTCTAGAAGCACACATAATTTTAAGCGGACAATCCTCGTGGCATGCTGCTACCAATAGTGAGTTCGTTTTATCCATGATCTCATCCAAGTCACCTTCTTAGTGACCCCAGTTCGTAGATTTGGAATTACAATATGTGACGATGTCTAGCGAGACGGGTAAGTGATCGAAATCAATATACTTATGAACAGATAACGACGATTCGAGTTCGTTGGTTACGTGCTAGTTTGCCAACTCGTAATACTGTCAGAGCAGAAAGTATCATCTAACACCTCTTCCCTGACATAGTTCTACATTAAATATATGCAGATTTGTACGACTTAAGTCTTCCATCGATTTGCCTCGCAAATTGCTTTTTCTTCCTACACAAAGCGGGAGTAGCTGTACTTTTATGCTGAAGATTAATTTGCGTTACTCTAACCATACTCGATCGCAGCACAAATTTCATTCATGAACAAAACAAATACAAGTAGTGGATTTCGTGAGGAACACCTTAAATAATTTCTGTATATGATTTACCAAATCCTTCTTCACTCTTTGGAAACGCGTTTTCAAATTTTTAAATTTGTTCATCAGATACATTTTGCCAAGAAGGCTGGAGCCGCACACGTTCCCATCGATTTATTGAAGACTATGTTTGATAGATAAATCATTTCGCTAAAGAGTAATATCGGCTGGCCGCTGCGCTCTTGCCGACAAACCGCAAACAACTGATGAGCTGAGGCCAACATTGAACGCGGTATTCCCGAAATTTTAACAGTAGTTTTCGAAAAAGTTCATTGGATTTATAGCCTGATTCTAATTACCCTGACACTTCTACTTTTCCGTTCAGTATAGTTCACATCCTTCCTCTCACTTGAGCACTATGGCTCAACATTTTCACAACTTTTCCTTCTCAGTAATCTCTAGCTGATTGAATGTCGTCAAAAAGTAAAAAAAGTTTTGGAAAAAATGACCAAAAAATGAGAATAACCGAATGGGATTGGTAAAACGCACTTTTTTAGAATACAAGAAATGCGGACGATAGCTATGGTTCTTTATTGATCGATCTACCACTTGAACTGCTCACCATTTTACGATTAATATTCAACTGGTAATTGCCACAGGAAATTAATTTCCAACATCCTTATTTACCTTCGACTGCAAATGCAGACATCTTTCCTGTGCGGTCCCCATCATAGACTCTTTAACCGCAATCCTCACCATACAGAAAACAGGCATGGTAGCAAAACCACAATCTTTTGTTTTCGATTAGCCCAACAAACCGTAATGATTTCAACAAAACGGTTTCATTTCCTCTCCATTGCTAATTGCAATAAAGCATTTTCATTTCAGCAGACGCAAAAAGGGAAACCCATAAATATAGATGCAACTGGCAATCAACACACTGCCATACCTCTTTGCCACATAGATCTAAAGCAATTCATGCATCATTTCTCATCTAATATGAAGCCCTCTGCTAGAGCTTGAAAGGAATGTTCCACACTTGCAGGTGTCTAACATCGTACTCGTGTACTATTCAGAAACAGGATATTTCAAATGCACATATTTATAATTATTTAGGTATCGGCCTTTTGAAACAAAGTGTCGAAGAGTTAAGCAAAGGAGGTCAACACAGGCAGCCAATATCATTCGCCTGAAATGAGTTGAAACATAAATTAGAAATCAGCTGCTGAAAGGAAAATATGGTTTTCTACTTCCTTTCCTTTGTCCTGCATAAGGGAACAACCCGCCGAGACCACCCAATCCTATACTGATTCCAGGCTCCTTTGCGGTTCTCATCTTTTCATTATCACGTCTTTAGCCAAGCACTGATACAGAATTAATTTTAATAACATAGACACACAAGTGACCACATCGGAACAAAACATACTGTGTTTAACGCTCACTGACTACACTGTCAATGATGCCTATAGTACGGCCTAACGGTTGGTTCGTGCGTGTAAACCTACCCCCCGACCAACTGCTTACATTCGAGCTGGCCATAGGCACTGTACGTGGCATCGTTCCGGATGCTGTGGCCATCGTACGCAATCTCACGCAGAGCGTTCCTGTCCGGGCCAAAGGATGAGATGCATAAATACGGCCTATCAACATAATAATCATGCAGCCAGAACGGACGGCGCTCAAGATACGTTCCTTGCTTCCGCTTGCCTGTCCTGGTTGGCCAAGCGCACAATAATCAATTCATTAAAGCTTGCAGCCACTTCGGACCGTACACTTGTACACTTACAATGCCCGTCCCATGCTGAGTCAGTTCATCATCTTGTGAGAATTATTGCAGTTGCTTCCACCTGACTCGGCCGTACCATCATCCCGGTTCGGTAGATTTATGTAAATTTCCGCTGGACAGACGTTTAAAGTGCGGTGCTGTAAATCCCATGTCACATCACGGAAACAGAACAATTAGACTTGGCTGGCTTAACGAGGACGAAACATAATTAACTATTTTCAGTCATTTTAACTAACGTTCAAGTTTAGAAACCTGAAAGGTGATAATAACACATTTTTGAGCTAACGTGTGCGACATGTGTAGGCACATTTTGGCTACTCTTTTCAAACCGGTTGATAAAATCACAGTTCATATTTCATGTTCCATCGCAACATTCAACAAAGGAGCTTCTAATCTGACCTCATTACTTCCTGCTAATACGCTTTCGCCAACGCGAATCCTCTATCCCTGCTGCGGTGGCAGAGTAGTACTCATAATACGTACGCTCACACACAACATCGGAACTCCAGACCCACCGAGCCAAGCCACATCGAAATTGAGGCCAAACAACCGACGACGGTGCCCCCAAAGTGCCAGCCATTATCGTGCGGAGCCGGAACGAGCGCGATCCATCACACCCATGACAGCCAGCGGGACACCGACCGCCAGCCAGTCGCAGCGGCAGTGCAGTGGCAGCAATGGCAAGTGAATCCTTTTACTCTCGGTCCTGCAGCACAGTGCACTCTGCAGCGCTGCATTACGACATACAAAATTGCTAATGACTTTCAAAATTACATTGCGACGACTGCTCGGGGTTAGGAGTTTGAAGTTTGAAGCGATTTCGTGTGCAGATTGAAACAGAAGGGCAGCTTGGGTCGGAAACAAGGAACGTGTGGGGAGGAAAAGCTTCTAGCGAGAAGAAACTATTGTGCATACATACATACATACATACAGTGCAGCGTCATTTCATCTTCATTCACTAAAAATATGTAGCAGGGAAGCTGTGACATGACCAGCGGTGGCATTCTACCAGCATGGTTTTTGACTTTAGTTGAACACATCGTGCAGGCTATTGGGAATGGAAGACCGAAGTAACTGTTGAAGCTTCGTAAATTGCATATCCAGAATGTCGGATGTCATTATTCTTCACTCAAATGAGGCGAACAGAACTCAACGGGCTTCTTCTGAATCTTCGAAAATAGGGGAACCCGAAATAACGGGATCCACGGTTCTTTCAACACGATACATATACAGTATGTATGATTTGTATTTGTATCCGTCTAGTCAATATGCCCTTATGAACTAAACTAATTATATTAATCTAACGTAAAAACAGACAGTGACAAAACTGTGGTAAATCAATGACGAAATATATCTCAATTCGTTGAAACGAAGAATCATTGCTGAAATCGCATTGTTAGCAGCTTAGTTTAGTGATACGCATTACGAAGTGCAGTAATGTTCAAGGGCAAAGAACTTGGCTTGGAGCGTACACATTGATTTGTCCTAGGAGATCGGGAACATCGTACTCAACCAAAAGAAACTTAGATCTGAAAATAACCTGTGACGCGTTTTTTCGATCCTCAAAAGTATGTGGCTAGCAACGATATTAGTATGGTGGGAGGGTCAACGGTTCATTCCTAGGCAATTGACGTAAACCATATGTATATTCCTTGTTTTCACGTGAGTCTTTTTTTTTCAAGGATTTTTAGGAACGTGTTCACTGGAAAACAGACAGAGAAAGAAAAACCGGTACGGTGAGAATGAAAAAACGGTGAAAATTCAAGTTTTTATTGGAAACATTGAGAAAAGATATGTCCTCAATTAGGAATCGAACATGCGATCTCCCAGTTTGTAGTTAGGTGCGTTAATCACTCCGCCATCGAGGAACTGTGATGATACCATCACATATTCCCGACAGTATCGTGATCACAACCACAGCCTCCAATACTTACTAATTGATCTATCGACACCCAATGTCTCCTATAAGCAGATCGTCACCTCTCTCTCTCTCTCTTTCCTCGGTCGTTATCGTGCCAAATCTCTCTCGTTATCTATTTTTAGGTCCACATAGGTGATACAGAACTATGCACTGTTAGGCCCCATGCAAAACTGACTCAGACATCACTTCGCTAAAAGTTTAATTACTTCTTTTAACAAAGTTGTAGACAACTAAATTACCTTTCTTATTTTCACTTATAGTGATAACACGATGCATACAGTGTCACCTAGTGGCGAAAATGCGAGCTAGTGGTTTTTCTCCATGTAAATTGTCGAAACTGACGCACCCAAGTCTACCGCATAGTATCATAACCCTAGTAACATTGTGGTTTTGTGACAGTTTTATAGCCAATGATAAAACTTAGATTGCATTTGTAGCGTGCTATAAAACTTCAATTGTTACTTGGAAACTCATCATTATGTTTTACCGCCGACGCAGGTAAAACATGATGATGAGTTATGTTCTACCATAGACCATGCGGTAGACATGGGTGCAACGCCCAACTCTTACTTAGAAGAAGGCAAAGAATTCTTCACATTTCCTTTCTCTCATGTCCATATGAGCCTACCTAGTCCTAGTTTTCCGTTCTAAGTTTATAACTGATTCGCTCTGGAATACCTATCCGTCTTTCAATTTTATTGCTTTCGTTTCTCTTAGTCTCAAATTTTCCGAAAATAACCAACAAAAGCGATACAGTAGAACCTTGTGGCAATTAAAACATAGTAACAAGTAGGGTTCGTCGCGGTTGCGGTAATTACCGCAACCGCGCGGTATTTACCGCACCCGCACTACAAAATCTGCGGTGCGCTGAGACACTTTTTCCCGCAGATGCGGTGCGGGAAAGAGCTTTTACCGCGCGGTTTTACCGCAACAGCACCGCAAAAAAAAAATTGATAATGTGATAATTTTGATCATTCTAAATTGATAAACAGACTGCTATAACAAAAGAAAATCTAGCTGTGTCCGAAATATTTTGACGCTATTATTTTTACGACATATTTTGGACTAGTTATTTTATACTTCTAAGTAAAACTTCACAAACTAACCATTTCAAATACATAAAATGCAAGATCCAAATAGAGACAAAATTGTTAGATCATTTAAAAACAATATATTTTTACTCTCAAATCCAATCTGAAAGTCACTTCTCCCGATTTCTGTTGGAAATCGTGGAACTAGGAATCGTTTTCGATATCATTTTTTCAACTGTAAATTTTGACTAATTTAAAGGAATTAGAGATGAACTAATTATGCTGGGACCTAAACACAACGCAAAGAAAATAATTATCTTCATCAAGCCAAACGAATTTGGAGTAATTGGCAGTAAAGGATACAAATGTATGAAAGCGTCCAAAATAAGGAGGGGTCCAAATTTGGATGATTATTCCATCATTCGTTCGTCAATATCGTATTTCTATCTTCTTTGATTGCTGTATAAATTCAATATGAATTTTTCTGCAGTCAATTTTATTGGACTCTTTCTCAAAAAGTATGCTACCGTAAAATGGGGGAAAATTGATAAATTTTTCTATATTTTTTCGAATAACTTTCTTCAAGTCAGGTAAATGTAACTGTTTGCATTTTTAAAACAAATACTGGTACCCATAGATTGAAAACGACTAAATTGTTTGGTAATTCATTTCCTTTTTACTATAAAAATAAAATAAATTTGTTGTAAATTTTCATTCGTTGTTTTCGGGGTAACTTTGATCATCAAAATATGTGCATCGAAATAAGAAATAACGCTCCAAATGTTGTGTAAATTGCATATCTGCAGGCGATTTCATGGCCCGTATAGTCTCACAAAAAAAAAAAACAAAATTGCCTGGACAATTTTTATAGAAATTTTTCTGAATAATAGTCGAAATAAAATAGTTAGCAATAAAAATCTCGGTTTTTTTAAATAAATTATTGGACAAAAATATTTACGGGTTCTAAAAAAAGGATCAGTTCAGTTGAAGTTGGTTGATTTAATTAATATACAAGCAATTGTTTGAACATATTGAAACGATGCATGAAAGTTGTATCATTTTCAATTGGAATTTGTGTTCATAAAAGGTACATTAAGTGACAAAATAATCGTTGCTAGTAGATGCTGAACATGTTGAGAATATGATTCGTATTTTGTTTCGATAATTTTGTTCGCAGGAATCATCTTATCGTACGTTACTGAAAGAAGTCTCATTTGATCAAATTTACCCCGGTGATCAAGGATACCCCGTTTTACGGTGTATGGTTACACAATTGTACAATTTTTCAACACTATTTTTAAAAATATAAAATTTTTACCGCATTACCGCGCGGTGCGGTGCGGTAAATAAAGTGCGGTTGCGGTAAACGGTGCGGTTTTGTTATTTTCTTGCGGTTGCGCACAGTGAGTGGGACGAGCCCGGACTTAAGTCCATATATGAAGGTTATGCGATATTCTCACTAGTATTTTTCGCGTATCAGCTGAGCCATCAGGGACATTTTTGCGTGATTTTAGGTAATTTGAATGCAAAATGAATTTTTGACAGCTTTTTGAAAGGCATAACTTAAGTGTTTTTTGCATTATTTGACCGTAGGAACTACATACGGTTATTCTCGATTTTCAAAGAAACGGTTGATTTTACGAATTGAATTACTTCACCAAAATTATCCGTGTGATAAAATTACATCGTAAAATCGCCAAGAATAAGTCACTAGTCGGTTTAGTTAGTGTTTAGATAACTGTTTGTCACGAATTTTTATTGAATTCGAACTTCTAACGCGATAACAACAACGACGCCCGTGAATGCCTGCGATCACACTATGCTCATTCGAAAGCTTTTCATTTTCTCTTTAAAATGAGCCTATGCTAGTTTTGCGAAAACTTGCGATAAGCAGTCAAAATTTGAAAAAAACTGTAAATGGAGACGCATGGTTATTACTGATATTTAATTTGAATATTCACTTGATAACAAGAATAATGATACTAATTTATGTACAACTTCCAAATAGTATTTAGAGTATGATCTACAAGGGTTTTACTAGTGATCAAGAATAAGGAGCCGACTGAGAAGTATAGTTTTAAGTGGTAAAGGAATTAAGAATGTTTAAAATTCAGTAAATATTTTTAACCATCTGAAATGTGTCATAAAATGTTTCATGAACTATTTTTGCTAACTTACGCAATAACTGTCAAATTGAGTGAACACAGTTGAGTTCTAGTCATTTGGTGAAGCTATTTTGATATAGCTTAAGGATATGCGATATTATCCAAACGAAATAAGACCATATTTAATGAACCATATACGCGAAAAAAGATTTTGGATTAATTTTTATTTAAGGTATGAAATAAGCAATCTAAGTAACTTAAACACACCTGCGAAAACAAAATCGTTAACCATCTTGTTGATTAGTGAATGTAAATCAATATTCCACTAAGACGCTCAAAATGTTTGTTTTGAAAATGAAAGAAAATGTAGTTTTCATACCAAGTAACCCATTTATGAATTAAACGTTCCAAAATAAGTCGATCACAACTTATTTGATCCTTAAAAATAATATAGTCATTTCTGAAACCCCATAATGAGATGTCAATCAATTCGTTTCAATACGGAAAAGAAGTTCCAAAATTACAATTAAAAGAAATCATAAAAGCACAATATTTACTTTTGAGCCACTCTAATAAGTAGTAAAGTTAATTTCTATTTTTATAACCAACATAGGAATTCAGCACACTTTTGTGTCTTTTGTCTTTAAAATATTTTGAACCTTCACAACAAAATAATTATTTTTGAGCCACCCTAATGCACAATGATTTTTTTTTTACAAATGTTAATATCAAAAACGATTTAGCACACGAAAATTAATATACACAAATTTTAAGAACGATTTAGAAAAAAAAATATTTTTGAGACACCCTAATGAATAGTAAATGTTCATTTTTGAAATGTTTTAATATCGAAAACGAATTCAGCGTACCAAAATTACATAAAAACGTCCTATATGAACCGATACGGAACCTTTTGTTCTAAGTCGTGCCACTGTGTTGCGGTGCGGACAATCCATTTACCGCCCACATCTGCACCGCGACGAACCCTAGTAACAAGTAGAGATTAGGAAACTGCGTGCCTGTGGGTGTCCTCAAGGTGGCGTACTATCACCATTTTATGGAACCTTGTCACGGATGGATTGTTGAGGTAACTTAATGGGGGCGTCTGGTGTAGTGGGAAAAAACATCGACATCTTTTTTTATTTGCTTAGTTGTTAGTATTGAACGTCTAGAATAATCTCCCGGAATCTCAGTGGTTATCGCGCGTATTTGCTGTAACACACGCAGATTTCAATTTATCGACCACTTCATTAGCGTTTTTTTGCTTTTCATAGCGTTGGTGATATGACCCTGATACAGGATTCCTGTATCATCGGCGAGCTATGACAGCACTTCATCTCCTTTAAGAGGTCAGATATCGGAGGTGGTGTGGTACAGAACTATAGTTACTATATTCATAGTTAGGCGGAGACACTGAGCGGAGCCAATTGAACATGTCAAATACCGGAGCCAATCGAGCATGACGTCACATAACATGTTCTCTTTGGATGTATATGGAAAAGGTATTGTGATTATGGTCATAACTATTTTACTCTTATCTTGTGTTATCGAGTGTAGAGAAACTAACAGAGCCAAATTTTTTTCTGTAACAAGAAGAGATATTCACAAAAGTATGAAATCATACCATCAGATCCTCGAATTGGTTTCTCTATTCGTGCATGTAAAGTTCTTACTTACGACGACCATGAAATTATTAAGCTAGAGCTTGAACATTTACATGGGATGCCAGTGTTTTTTTCCTGAAATAAGAGCTGCCAGTTTTCCGGCTTTTGTGTCCGCCTATCTCTTAATACAGTAACTCTAGTACAGAACGGGTCCATGGATGTTTTATGCACATTTGCAGGGATTGAAAATTTGACACAAGATCTAATAGACAGCTGAAATACATTACCAGAAATATCATTATTGAAGAAGTGAGAGGCAGAATAAACCTCTAATCTGAATATTCTCGTCGAGCAATCTGGGGCGAGGATGTGATAACGTATATATTGCATGTCGTCGTGTTAGCTTGGTCAAGTTGTTTCGTAACAAAGCCAAGGTAGCATCCTGGAGGTTTGCTTTGGGACAGTAGCCCACAATGATGGTGGTAATGCTTACTTGCTTCGATAGTCCTTAGTTGTATGTTCGGCAGCAGATGCTCCACATTCCATCAACTCCACAACAATTTCTATCGTGTCTTACAAATCGGAAGTTAGGCACATAGATGTTAATTTCTGATTTTAGATGCGATTCGGTGATGGCCACTATGACGATCTCCTTGGCGTTGATGACATCTAGAAGTTCAATATGCTTGTTCCTCATTTGGCAAGGGTTCCAGTTGGCGATGTTTCTGGATTCGAAACTCATAATGGTTGAGCTAGTAACTATTCATCTCGGCTCATAAAGGATAGTGATAACCACGGACATCAACTAGACGAGTTTCCGCTGTGAATGGGGATTTGTTGCCTAAATTAACAAACGCTGTACTAGAAAACGACAATCCGGGGCAGCTGCAGTAATGAGGCGAGGCTGCGTTGTATACCAGGTGTGTCTGTTGGCATCTTGTTGATTGTTGAGGGAAATGTTTCCAAGTTCGGGACCACTCGACGGAGCTGTAATGCTTCGTTGAAGACGTTTCGACGACAAGTTTAAACTCCGCTCGTTTCTTTGCGTGGTGATTGTCGCCGCAGTTCAAAACGTTCCGATTAACCGTCAACATCTTGACCATCCGGTAAACTATTCGTGGCTTTAAACTAAACTATTCGAGATCAGCCGTAATAGCTGCCCCGTCGAATGGCGGGATTCCATGGAAAATCACCTTAAGAGGCTTTGCCAGCGGTAGACCGCGTGTCTAAAAGAAAGCTTCAATTTTTGAGTATTGTTTTATACTAAAATACTCACTTGTAAAATAGCATATAGTTCCGCTTGCTATAACCCTGAACTTGATAATATCGTTCACGGAATTAAAATGCAGGGCGAACCGCTCCTTTCGTGTGACTTTTTTGCCACTACTATTTTCGTCTGGTGGCAACGAATATTTATTGCTTTGCAGAAGGTGATTATCTGTATCGCTTAAAGAAATATCCGGTTGCTTGTGTCACTTCTTCTTTGTGCCATCAACTTCCTCGCTGGGATGATAACGTCACATGTTTTGTTGATCGGAGTTCCGGTTCTGGAGTTACGGATTGAAGAGTCCGACCACACAATACATTTGCGTTGCGTTGCGTTGTGACGATGATTTTGGCGGATTGTACACTGACTTCATCATGTTTGACTGCTGATTATCTAATAAGAGTTGCTTAGGAAGTGGTAAGAAGGAATTCATACTAATCCGACCAATATTAAAACCGCAACAGCATGATAGCCATCATTGCCGGCCACCCCCATCTCCATCGTTCACGGAGACACCCAATACATTTTCATATAAACTGATACCATCATGATATCAAAATGAAAAACCTGTTTTAATCCACCTAGCGGTGCAATTGTGCCTTTCTCATTTCTCTAAACTATGGCACGGAGGCTTTTTATGTTCAACATAATTGTGGAAATGTCCATTACATTCTTAGTACACTTTGCACTTATACACAATGGCATGCCAGCCACGAACTTGATGAGCTACGTGTCGACGGTGAAACACTTGAAACAAAAAAAATATCATACTTCATTAGCCTAATCAGCATTAGATCAATGTTATCTGCTTGCTAACTCATTTTGTCATGCGGGGGTGGGTAAGTGAGGAGGGCGAAAGTCCCATGAACGAACGAAGCTTAAATTGGTATGCTTTGTGATATAGTGGTGGTTTAAAGATGATGGGGTTTAAAGGGAGGGGTATGAGGGCTGGATGGGGTAGTGGTCTGAGGGGTGATTTAAGGAGATTTTTAAAGGAGGGGAGTGAACAGTAGAGGGGGGGAGGGTGTAACCCCTCTCCGTAAACCATCAACTACGCCCCTGTTAAAATCCAGAAACCTTATGCGAGTCTAAAAAAAATTTGGCCGGGATTAGGTTGACGTTTTTCAGAGTGATTGCATAACCTTTCTATATGAGAAAGGCAAAAATGTGCCAAAATCCAAAAAATTGAATTGTCGTCAAATTTTTTTTCGAGTTTGCATCAAATCTCGACGTTTCATGCACACATTTAGCATCAAAAATAAAAATTCTATTTTTAATTTTTCCTATAGTTTATATGAGAAATTTCTGTGTGGCCGCACTCTGAAACCAGTAATTCCGGAACTAGAATTCCGATCGATCCAAAATTCAATAGCAGCCGATGGGAAGGTTGCACCTTTCATTTGAGACTAAGTTTGGGCAAATCGGTCCAGCCATCTCTGAGAAAAATGAGTGACATTATTTGACACATACGCACATACATACACACACATACACACACACACATACAGACTTTTTCCGATCTCGACGAACTGAGTCGAATGGGATATGACACTCGGCCCTCCGGGCCGGGATTAGGTTGACGTTTTTCAGAGTGATTGCATAACCTTTCTATATGAGAAAGGCAAAAACTTATTAAAATGGGTTTAAAATTACTTTGATTTACAGTTCTAGACCAATGACCGAAGCCGCTTTGAACTGAAAAATGTTGATAGGGAGGAGTAAATGAAAAATATTTGTTTAGAGAACTTCGGTAGATACCGTAAAGATTACACTTAATTCTAATGCAATAGTATTTTAAAAAATGTTATTAAAAACTTATAACTAGATTTAGAGATTTAGTACAATGTTTAATAAACAGTCAATATTGTTCAACAACACATCGAATATGGTCATTATTTGTAGTGTGGGAAAGACTCCGAGCGAAAGACTCAAGCGTTGGCAAATTTATAGCGTGTTCTTTTTTTCTTGGTGCTAAACCGGTGTAGTGCAAAGAAAGAGATAGACTGATTACACCCAAGTTTGAAAGAGTGTAGCACCGACTACACCGATGTAGTGCACTGTCAAAAAAGAAAATGCCATTAGCAACATGTATCTATTATTATACGGCAGGAGACGGATAGGGTCGTTTCCAGACAGTCTTTCCTAGAGCGGAACGTTCAAAGTTTCTTTGAACGCGCTCCAACTTGTACCACATACTTCAAAATGCTTCAGACCAGTGCGCAGTATGTAGATTTTGGCGCGTAGAAATCCACAAAATCAACAATATTCCGTTTGAGAAAGCTCGATGTTGCAAAAGCCTTCATCGTTGTTACTGACCACCGAAGATGAAGGAATACTCTGGACTGCAGAGGAGTGAACGTTATACGAGAAGGATCACTATTCGGCCTCAGGTGAATGCAGCAAACATATAACGATAAACTTGGCACTAGAACACGCACGACAACTTGTTACAAACAAGCAGGCATTTTAGTATAGTTTTAGTTAAATGATTCCTTATCGCAATAAGAACACCACCTCCGCACTCGAAAAGAGTTGTGATCGCATCAATAAACTGCGTAGGTCGCCGCAAGCTCGAAGTTTAATATATAATCGCGTAGCCAAGTTTCAGCGAGAACAATAACGTTGCAGTCGCAGAAGGTGAGTGCAAGCAAGAAGGTCTGAGTTTTTGTTCGCATTCCACGGTCGTTGTGATAGTAGACAGACAGGAAACGATGTGGTGTACTCGGTGACTTGCTGCAAACCAGAAGGTTTTCGGGGAGCGAGTGATTCTTCAAAATAAAATACTCGCCTGACTAGGGAGCTCAGAAGACTCCCTTATGACCTTCAAACGTAAAGCCTGGTTTCTGGCTGGAAGCTCAGGGGATGGCCTGCAATATTCTAAGATTTTGACCTGTTCTCACACGTCTGTATAAGCTCACCTTCATCGATTTATATGAATTCACACTTACGAAAAACATTGTGACTTTATGTCTCGTGAGATGCACATAAAAGGAGCGCCAGGATTCACATGGATTAATATTTAAGATCATGTAAAAACATGCGTCTTTAGCAGTTCTCCAGTTTATTCAGCTGGGTTTTACATTGAAAGATTGGTTTGCTTTCCGTATTAAATTATGTAAAATTCCATTCTTAGACAGAGAAAAATGTCGCTATGTTGTTGTCGTCAAATGTAATATTATTTTTTTCTAAGAGTGGTATATTGAATCTTTCACAGAAACACATTATTCGATCTTGGCGAATGAAGTCGAATGGTATATGATACTCGAGTTTCGGGCTTCGGTTGGAGGGTCGATTTTCAAGGATTTGAAAAATATTTCCATATGAGAAAGCCAAAACCTTCACAGAAAAAAATATTTTGTAATTTTAAATTTATTTTCATGCACATATTTGGAGCATGAATATAAATGTAAAATTAAGTTCCAGCACAAATACACACAACTTGTCGTGCTTTTTTCAGCGATATTTATTGTAATTTTACACGTTGATTAGAAATTACAGTTTCATTAAACGGCAAACCAATGCTCTTGAATGTATTTTTAATCCCATGTTGCTGTAAAATAAATGACAAATAATATTACACGAACGGAAATGTAATATCATATGCTTTCTGAGGTTCTCATTGAGTGCATCGAATTCAACTTAATTTTCAATCTAATTTTAGATTCAAACTTTGTATGTTTACATTCGAATTGATTTACATGCCGTTTAATTTTCATTATTTTTTGGTGTATTTATTGTAGTATCTTTTTGAAATATTTTCAAAAAACTCTCAAGGATATACGTAACTACACATATAAAAAATCACGTAATATACATTCATCAAAAGTGACCTACACACCAAAAAAATCTGAATTTTATCGTTGACGTAATTGCAAATATGACACAATTCAACAAACCGTAATTTACGAAATGACAGAACATTACCGTGTTCCATTTAATTTTACATGAAACATATACTTTACATGCGCAATGACTTAAAATTACACTTTCTACCATTCAGAACAAACGCTGTATGTGGAGTAAAATTACATGATTTACGAAATTAAACGTCATGTAAAATTAAAATCAAGCGTAAAACTAAGTCATTTTTGATGCTCGTATATGTCATGGTTAGGAGACGTAAATTTACACTATTTTTTCTAGGTGTGTAGTTTTATATTTGATTTAAATTTTACACGATGTTACAAATCCCGAAATTTTACTCCATATGGGGCGTATGTTCTGACTGTTAATAAGTGTAATTTCATGTCATTGCGCACAGAAGGTACATTTTCATGAAAAAATAAACGAAACACGGTTATATTTCGTTATTAAATTGAGTCGTGTTTGATATTGCTTCAATCATAAAATCATTTATTTTCATAAATGCAACCGTTTTATCTTGTTGTTCGGATTTTGTTAAATTGTTGTTTGAAACAGCACTTTTGCGATAATCACGCATTCTAACAATATCTTAAATAGCAATAAGTATAAAATATTGTGGTTTGTTTTCACAAACAAAAAGCTTCAAAGTGCGTTGATCCGAAGCATAAATCTGATCCTAACTGGGAAACTTTCTGCTTCTCTTCAACGCAAACTTGCATGGCTCAAACATCATACGAAGAAAACAGAATCGTTAAACATAACGCAGAAACACAAGCATCCGTGGAACGAATTCGAAAGTTGACGGGGAAATCTTTCACTTTTCCAACCCCGGCTTCGAGTCAGACTTCCTCTATGAAGACCAATAACTGAAAGTCCTTACCGGAAAACTTACAGCAGAATCGCATCATCATATAGAAACGCAAACGAATGGAAAACTCAACAAAGGGAGAATCAAACCGATGTGTCGGATTGCTAGTGAGCAAGCTAGGGGGAGGTAAACATAAAAATCACAGCAGCGGAAATGAGTTCTTTGAGAAAGGAAAACAATTTTTAAGTCTTCAAATAGATTTACATCCGCTGTGAAATTTATTTTTATTATTATTATAAATAACATGAACTTCTTTTATGATTATGGGCCTTGTATGTTCATGCCGGAGATGCTGGGGGAAGGTGATCCTAGGCGTGGGACGAGGGTAATGGGCTTTCAAAACTAACAATCGATACACGAGGCACAGTAGAGTAAAACTGCTAAAATTTTTGTAGTAATTTGTTTAGGGCGATCCTCGGTGAAATCTATAAATTGGATATATCAGTTCATTTTTCGGTGAGAGCTGAGTACGTCTTTACGATTTGAAGAGTATATGGCACTGCACTTTTACCCACTGTGCAAGAGACTGTGAATCCGAGGGGTGAAAACATCCAACCGAATCGGGACTTAAGTTGCCAATGCCGATGAAGGACAACCACAGCAACGGTCATTGAGACGGCAACGGTAACGACGTCAGGAAAGATGACGGGGAAAGAGAGGAAAAACCCTCTATGACGGACTCGTTAGGCGATCCGTGACACACTCCGCTGCACGGCGGACACATAAATACCGTCGTTGTTGTCGTTGCCGTTTGTTGTAGCCATCGTCCTCATCCTTGTCGTTAAATATCAGCAATGGAGATTTGTGCTGGCTGTTGCTCCCGATTTTATGAAGTTTTTTCGAATTGGAAATCGTGTACGATTCACTGCGTTCGAAGAGTGTAAAGTTGCCAGGCATAAAGTTCAAATTCGGTGAACGACGCGCAAACGACATGGGCAAATGACGATAAGAAAGGTTCCTGCCGTCGTATAATAATTGAATATTGGATGGATTTGCGTGTGTGTGATCCTTTGTAGGTCGTTTTTGGTAAGGAATGGCCTCTTCTTCGAACAAGACGGGGTGGGATTGCGTCAATTTGGGAAATGTCCTTTCTGTTCTTGAAATATAAAATAATATTATCGAATTGATATTATATTTGTTTATATTGATAATGTAATAATATTTCAGACACAGCTGGATTTTCTTTCGTTATAGCAGTCTGTTTATCAATTTAGAATAATCAAAATTATCACTTTATCAATTTTTTTTGCGGTGCGGTTGCGGTGAAAGCTCTTTCTCGCACCGCATCTGCGGGAAAAAGTGTCTCACCGCGCCGCAGATTTTGGGGTGCGGGTGCGGTAGATACCGCAACCGCGACGAACCCTAGCAACAACCCATTCTGAATGAATCTTTTTCAAATCGTAACAACATTTGTGCTTAAAATTCTAAGAGAAAATATTCCGATTGCGATGAGTGGGGTATCTGCTGTCAAAACTACAGACACTTTATACACAGACTTGCGGAGACAAAAACAGTAAAACTAGGAACCATGGATGTAAATTGGGATCACGTAAAATGCCATAAGCTTTGCATGGGCTTCCTCCTCTACTTTCCCAAAACCATCATGTTTTTGACAGTCCGTTCGGATGAAATTTTTGACACTTCGCTAGTCTGTGTATAAAGTATCTGCAGTCAAAGCGAGTGAAACAGAGTTGTGAGAAAATGAAACTTTTCTCTTGATGGATACTAATGGGTAGAATGAATGTTTTTGGAGCCGCGTAAACAGATATACGTATAACGAAGACCACCAGATCAATATTAACCTCTGGCACAAAAGTACAATGTAGTATACAAATCTCCAATATAGGATACGTGGAAGATATTGGAAATGGTAACTAAATAAGTATGGTAGTATAATAGTTGAATTATAATGATGGAATGTTTCAGTAGTATTCCCTATATGGTGAGTATTATATGAATAGTTAGGAAATGATTCCGAAAGTATTACCTAATTGCTATCTGCTATTCAGTTTTGTATATACCACAATGTCGATCCATATCGTTATTTTAACAATATTCGTTGCGCTACCTGCCTAGTAAGAATCACTCATACAAATGTGGTGGACGTAGGTTCAATTAACACCCAACATTATTAGTGAATATTGATATCAAGCTTGCGTAAAAATATTATCAAAGTAAGGGCCGTTTCAATCTTACGGAGAAGACCGCTTTCATGGCTGGTAAAAAGTGTCGTCGTTGTTGACATCGTAGCAAACGGCAAAACTCAAGGCCGTGATAGTTATAAGTAGGGAAACGATGTGGAAGTTGCGAGCTCCTCATGAACTATCGAATCTACATACCTACTCGGGAAGTCGAGATTAAGGGCGCAGTCAACAATGAGATTCGTATGCTGAATAGCGGTGTGGATTATTTAAGAGATCCCTTACTTCTGCTGATAAACATTATCGTTTGTAAGCGTTTGCATTCGGTATTAATTATGACGGAAGGAAAGAAATACTACCACTCTCCCCTATTCTTATATCGTGACTTTCATTGGACCCGTTTTGTCGAGCTATGGCCTAGTTCAAAGTTCGTCTGTCTGTCCATCCGTTTGCACCACGGGTAAATAGCATCCTTAATTGTAAACTATTGGGCCCGATAGACGCGTTGTAGCAATAAGACTGGTAGTGAGAATCATGTTAATGATTCTTTGTATATTTATTTATACGTCTTCGGTATATGCGATACAGATTACACTTAATGCTATTGCTGTGTCAATGTTAAAATGTCTAATTGATAACTTATAACGAGATTTAGTGGTATGGATGTCATAAACTAAAGCAGATTCGTTGAATTTGCTACAGCATCTGTCTACCGGATTATTCTGGCTATATTCTGTACGGTGCCTCCTCGTGGTATAAGGAATCGTTAACTTCTGTGGATTCCCACACAGAAGCAGACGATTCCTTATACCACGAGGAGAAGAAAACCAAATTAATCCTTGACAGAATGAATGGACAGCCAATATTGTTCGAAAACATATCGAAAATGAACATTCTTTGCAAGAAAGTGCGGCGAGACTCCAGGGTTGGCAAATCTAGAAACATGCATCTATTATTATTCGGCGGAAGATGGATAGGGTCATTCCAACGCCATTTTATGAGAGCAAATCGTACAAAACTTCTCTGAATGTGCTCCAACTGATTACTTTGAACAGTTTTCTATGGCGCCCATACTTGTACAGCATACTCCAAGTTTCCCCGGACCAGTGCGCAGTAAGAAGATTTCAGTGCGTAGAAATTCACAAAATCGGCTGTGTTTCGTTTTAGAAAACCCAATGGTGCAAAAGCCTTCGCTGTTGTTGCAGTGATATGGTCCGCAGAACGAAGTTTTCTGTCGAATAACACTCTTAATGGGTATATTCGCAACGCCTTAGAGATGCAGATATGCTCTCTTGTCTTCTATCGAGGACGACTTTGATGACCCTCAAGAGAGAACATCTACTGGAGTACCCACAAATTATAGCAACACACAGAAAAAAATATTTTATAATTTTAAGTTTATTTTCATGCACATATTTGGAGCATAATTAAAAATGTAAAATTGAGTTCCACCACAAATCCACACGACTTGTCGTGCTTTCTTCAACGAATTTAATCATAATTTTACACGTTCATTGAAAACTACAGTTTCATTAACCGGAAAACCAATGCACTTCAGTGTATTTTACTCCAATATTGCTGTAAAATGAATGACATGTAATATTACACGCATGAAAGTGAAAAATCGTATGCTTTTTTATGTTCCAATTGAGTGCATTGATTTTAACGTAATTTTCAATCAAATTTTTGATTCAAACTTTGTATGTTTACATGTCGTTTAAGTTTCATTATTTGTGCAACAAGAACTTTTCTTCTCCTAAGCTTCTTTGTAATGGCTAGAAGGAGGAAGGAGGGGGGGAGGCTTGATGAGACATACGAGTTTTTTACCCTGTTTTCTAACTAACACCTTAGTCCTGAATAAACATTTTTAGTTGCATGCGAAACCCCCTTAATCACTTTTATCCGGCTCGTGGAAATTACCAATGCAAGAAATGGATGAAGTGTGGTACCATGGATTGGCGCTCGTACGCTCATCGGAAATGAATAACTCGAAAGGGCTGCTAAAGCATATTAAATTTTGTTTTTTTTTTCTTCAAAAAATCAAGCTATAAAAAAAATTGTGGGCATTCGAAGAAAAATTGCCGTTAATTATATCAAAAAATAAATTAATAAGATTTAAAATGAAAAAAAATAAGGCGATTGGTTTCAGGGAAGGACGATTTAAGCGTTCACGAGAATTTTAAATAAAATTTATTTATTTTTCCAACTTCCAACAGGAGCGAAGTCTAGATGGGACAATTTTAAAAATGTATTCCTAAAATGTCATCATTTCAATGTATGAAAACAGAAAGAAATTGATTTTTAACTCCTCTTACAGCAAAAATTTAAAAATATGCTCAAGGCAGTATTTGCTTGAATTTGAGTTGGTTCGTCTCCTAGAGCCCATCAAACGGAGTATCATATGAGGCTGACAATTTGTTCACAAAATTGACAAAATCATGGGTAAAAAAATCAGGGGTCGATAAAATCAGGCCTTCGTCTGTTGTATTACGACCTTTACATAAGTTAATTGGGTTTATCCATCTATAACTAGCTATCCTCCAGAGAGAGATATGCGGAGAGAAAAGCAGTCAAAATGGCAACCTTCAAATCCATTTTTAAAATCTAGCAGTGCTTCCAAAAAACCTCGGCTGGCTTATGAGTTTGACAGTTTCTCTGGCTCAATATGGCGTCTGTGCATATCTCTTACTGGAAGATAACTATTTAGAACAGTAGGTTTTTTAAAAAGCACATACAATTTCCAGTCATTAATACCTTGTATTTTCTTTCGATTGTCGTTATTGTCGCTAGTGTATGAGTATTCTGTAAACAAATAGGATAGGATAGGAAATCCTTTTCTTGACCTAAACCTAACCCAATAAATATATTGTACAGTTATAATAACGAAATCTGTCTAAATACTGTTGAAATAAATAGTAAACTGGTTAATTACGCAGAAAAGATTGGGATTTTAGCAATTTTCCCTCGGCAGGCTTTTTGAAGTTCCAGTTGTCTTTGTTCTAAAAACATAGGTTACTATCGGTAGCCGGCTGCCCAAAGTTAAACAACAATAACAAAACAAGATCTTTTCTCAAGTTACTGTGTACTCAAAGACTAACTAAACAGCTAGATACCAGACTATACTTTACAAGCCCGCATTTCGCGGGAGCAAATCCTAGACCTTTTTTTTATTTTGATTATAGAGGTTTTAGCCTTAAGATCATTCGCCTCTTCGGGTTAGAAAAATCTCTTATGAGAAATTTCTAACTCTAACTTTTAATAGTTACCTCTTTTAAGTTACACTTAGATTAAGTGTAAATATTTTAATATATAGCCGATTGGACAGTGCTAGGTTGGGATATATTAATCGAAATATTTCCCCGTCCACACCACGCACCGCACCGATATTCAACTTACAATTCGCCGAAGGAAAAATCGATTCCCACCGTGATTTTTCATTTAGCCTAATTGCAGCCGATTGGCCTACGTTTTAGCTTTTGCAATGGTGCTGTAAAATGGATCGGATGAACACAGTCACAATCTAGTTACTGCAAATGTGCATTCGGGAATGTCGAACGCTCCCGTTTCAACTGTGCTAGGAGTAGCTGCCGGCCATTTCCGGTTCTTTCCTCCCTACCAACATGTATTGCTGGCCAACCTGTCGCTGGGTTCTTTCGGGGTTGACAGCCAGGCCAAGCACGGCAGTGGAAAGGTATTTTTTTTTTTTTTTTCAATTTGTTTATTTGATAAGGCACGTATGCGTTAGCTTAAAGGTGCCATTTTTTCATTGTTTTACATTTTGAATTTCTTAAAACTAGGGGGATACACATTTCAATATTATTTTGTTTTATATAATAAAACTAAAAAAAAACTACAGCTAACTTATACATATAAAAGAGGGTATAATATAATATTCGTAAGATTTGGGGGACGGGTCATTTGTGTGTTCTTTGTATAGTAATTCACTTTATGATTTTTAGAAGGGAGATTGTAGAAAAAATAATTATTAACTAAGCGGAACATTTTACAAGCTTATTAACTAGAGATAACTAGAAAGAGTGGTTCAAGATTAAGGGGAATTAATTAGGACTATTTTAAAGTAGTGGTACTGTTGCGCATTTCTTAACGAGATTAAATATTGTTCAACTAAAACTAGAAGATAGGGGGGCACATAAATTTTGGGAGGATATTCAAGGGGAGAAGGGGGTGAGGTCATACATCTGTGTATCAGAGACATGGGAGGGTGGGTGGACAAGGCTGAAGGGGGGGGGGGTGAGATATAAACTTTCAGTTTCCGGCATCAGGAATTAACGGCCAGGATTACAGATTCGAACGGATGTATCAAGTATTGGGACGCCGGGCGGTTTTCCTCGAGCCGGCAGGGGTTCCTCCAGACGATTTCGTAGTACGGCTCAGATACGGATCGGGAACACACCGCGCTGCGCGTGTGATGTTGTACTGTAGATCTCGTGTTGTTGGTTCATTCGACAGATGTTTTGTCTCGTCTTGGAGTCGTATCAAACCATCGTTGGGGTACGGTAGGCGGAAGAGGGCACTTCTGGGAATGATAAGAGAAAAGATAGGGGCATTTAAATTTGGATATTGATGGTTTTGAGGAACGTGTATATAAGGGACATGTAGAGAATATCGCGGCTTGCTAGTACATCTCGAACCGGGACATTGGGTGATCTTCCTCGGGCCCGAAGGGAATCGAATAGTTGAGATCTGGCAGAACAGTACTCGGCGCATGCCCAGACAACATGTTCGATTTCGTGATAACCGTTGCCACAAGCGCAGATACCGCTATCCACGAGCCCAATACGCCGGAGATGTGCGTCCAGCGTGTAGTGATTGGACATGAGCCGAGACATCACGCGAATGAAATCCCGACCCACATCCATCCCTCTGAACCAAGGTTTCGTCGATACCTTAGGGATTATCGAATGTAGCCACCTTCCCAGTTCACCATTGCTCCATGATGTTTGCCAACTTTCGAGGGTTCTCTGATGAGTAATACTGAAAAATTCGCTGAAGCTAATTGGTCTTTCATATATGTCACCTTGCAAAGCGCCCGCCTTAGCTAAAGAGTCCGCTTCTTCATTACCTGGAATGGAGCAATGCGAGGGAACCCAAACTAAGGTAATCTTGTACGATCTTGCAGACAAAGCACGCAGGCGCTCCCAGATTTTCCCCAGAAAATATGGAATGTGCTTTCTAGGTTTCATTGAACGGAGAGCCTCGATTGAGCTGAGGCTATCCGAGACAATAAAATAATGATCGGTGGGCAAAGTATCAATGATCCCAAGGGTATACTGAATAGCAGCAAGTTCTGCGACGTAAACTGAAGCAGGATCATTGAGTTTGAATGAGGCGGTGAGGTTTTGATTGAATATACCGAAGCCAGTGGAGCCGTCGAGGCTTGACCCGTCGGTGTAAAACATCTTGTTGCAGTCGACTTCTCGAAATTTACTATGAAAGATGCTTGGGATCACTTGCGGGCGTATGTGATCCGGGATTCCACGAATCTCGTCTTTCATGGATGTGTCAAAGAAAACAGTTGAATCAGAAGCATGAAAGAGATTGACACGGTTGGGATAGTATGAAGAAGGATTGATATTTTGTGCCATGTAATCGAAGTACAAGGACATAAATCGGGTTTGAGAATTGAGCTCGATAAGCCTTTCGAAATTTGCAATTACTAACGGGTTCAAGATATCGCATCGGATGAGCAATCGATAGGAGAGTTCCCAAAATCGATTTTTCAGCGGAAGGACGCCCGCCAGCACTTCTAAACTCATCGTATGTGTCGAGTGCATACAACCCAAAGCAATACGCAAACAACAATATTGGATTCGCTCTAGTTTGATGAAATGTATGTTCGCAGCGGAGCGGAAACAGAAACTCCCGTACTCCATCACCGACAATATTGTTGTTTGGTACAGCCTGATCAGGTCTCCTGGGTGGGCACCCCACCATGTTCCGGTTATTGTACGGAGAAAGTTGATCCTTTGCTGGCACTTCTGTTTCAGATACCTAATGTGACATCCCCAGGTTCCTTTAGAGTCGAACCAGACCCCGAGATATTTGAAAGTTGAAACCTGAGCAATAGTTTGACCCATTAATTGAAGCTGTAGTTGCGCTGGTTCACGCTTTCTTGAAAATACGACTAGCTCAGTTTTCTCCGTGGAGAACTCGATACCTAGCTGGAGGGCCCAAGCAGACAAATTGTCCAAGGTATCTTGCAATGGTCCTTGCAGATCGACGGCTTTGGGACCTGTAATAGAGACCACACCGTCATCTGCAAGCTGCCTTAGCGTGCAGGAATTGACAAGACATTCGTCAATGTCATTCACGTAAAAGTTATAGAGTAGGGGGCTTAGACATGAGCCCTGGGGAAGACCCATGTAGCTAATTCGTGATGTCGATAAATCACCATGCGAAAAATGCATATGTTTTTCAGACAGCAAGTTTAGCAAAAAGTTGTTTAGAGTCGGTGAAAGACCATGCTGGTGCAGCTTCTCAGAAAGAATTTTGATAGAAACTGAATCAAAAGCCCCCTTTATATCTAGGAAAACTGATGCCATCTGCTCTTTGCTAGCATAAGCCATTTGAATTTCTGTTGAGAGCAACGCAAGACAATCGTTCGTCCCTTTGCCGTTGCGGAAACCAAATTGTGTATCTGACAGTAAGCCATTTGCTTCAACCCAATTATCGAGGCGAAACAAGATCATTTTCTCGAACAACTTTCGGATACAGGACAGCATCGCAATCGGTCGATACGAGTTGTGGTCGGAGGCTGGTTTTCCTGGTTTTTGAATGGCAATGACCTTCACTTGCCTCCAGTCATGAGGGACAATATTACCCTCAAGAAACTTATTAAATAAATTCAACAAGCGTCTCTTGGCAGAGTCTGGCAGATTCTTTAACAAGTTAAATTTGATTCTGTCTGGCCCTGGGGCTTTATTGTTACATGATAAGAGAGCAAGTGAGAACTCCACCATCGAAAACGGTGTTTCGTTCGCGTTATTGTGAGGGGACGCGGCGCGGTAGATCTTCTGTGCCGGGACGGAATCCGGACAAACCTTTTTGGCAAAATCGAATATCCAACGGTTTGAATATTCCACGCTCTCATTGGTACTGTTTCGGTTTCGTAAGCGCCGGGCCGTACTCCAAAGAGTGCTCATCGATGTTTCTCTCGTTAGTCCGTCGACGAACCGGCGCCAGTAGCTACGTTTTTTGGCTTTTATCAAACTCTTCATGCGCGTTTCCGCCATCGCGTACTGTCGGTAGCTAGCTGGCAGCCCGTCGTCCCGGAAGGTCTTATACGCAGCGGCCTTCTCCGCGTACACGTCTGAGCACTCTTTGTCCCACCATGGATTGGGAGGACGCCCGCGTGAATTCGCGTCTGGTACGCGTTTAGTCTGAGCTTGAATCGCGGTATCGAGAATCAAGCCAGCCAGGAACCCGTACTCTTCCTCCGGAGGAAGCTCTTGTGTCGATTCTACTTTTTCGGATATCGCGGACGCGTAGCTCTTCCAATCAATATTTCGTGTGAGGTCATACGAAACATTGATTGTATTCGGTGGCCCTGAACCGTTAGCAATATTAATTACGATTGGCAGATGGTCGCTGCCGTGGGGATCAGAGACTACCTTCCACATGCAATCTAACCGCAGCGATGTCGAGCAGAGGGACAGATCTAAGGCGCTCGGTCGCGCTGGAGGGACAGGAATCCGTGTCATTTCACCCGTATTCAAAATGGTCATATTGAAGTTGTCGCAAAGCTCATGGAGTAGGGTAGATCGATTATCGTCATGAAGGCAACCCCATGCCGTGCCGTGGGAGTTAAAGTCACCTAAAACTAGCCTCGGTGCGGGGAGGAGTTCCGCAATATCGCAAAGCCGTCGGTGGCTAACTGAGGCTCTAGGGGGGATGTAGGTGGAAGCAATGCAAAGTTCTTTGCCTTTAATTCTGGTTTGGCAAGCGACAACTTCAATGCCTGGTGTCGAGGGGAGGTCGATCCGATTGAAAGAATAGCACTTTTTGATCCCCAAAAGTACTCCTCCGTAAGAGTCTTCTCGATCCAAGCGAATAATATTAAAATCGTGGAAGTGTAGGGTTATTTCTGAAGTGAGCCATGTCTCGCATAGGGCAAATGCATCGCATTTCAAATTATTTAATAAGATTTTAAACGAATCGATTTTCGGGATAATGCTTCTGCAATTCCACTGTAGAACAGTGATTAAATCCTTGACCTCGTTCGATGAATTAGCCATCGAAGGATACAATCGCTGAAAGGAGGGGCCATTTCGCAGTAAACTGCATCAAGAATGTTTTTACTGCGGGGAGAAAGCTTATCAAGATACTTTTAAGGGGGTCAGAAATGTTTAACGCTGTAAGAATACGGTCCACAATGTCAGAGAAATTTATTAAGCCAGCACTGTTTTCTTTCTCTGGCTGAGATATGGGAACACTTGGGGTTTTTGATGTTCCTGGAAGTGCTGGGAACTCCTTTTCTGAGCTCAGGTTACTGAGACCGGGAGCGACTTGCTTCGGTTTTGCACCAGTACTTCCTTGAGTAGTTATTTTAGGGGGACCATGAAGAGACACCTTCTGGCCTTTACGACGAAGCTTGGAAGAGGAAATGTTCTTCCTTTTTCTACTACTTCTAGGCACAGCAGAAGATGTTCCCTCCTGGGGTTCATCACAGTCGCCTTCGTCAGTAGACAAGTTGGTAAAGATGTTCGTAGAGATAGGTGGCGTAGCTATCTTAAGCATTTCTGCAAAAGATCGCTTAGAGCGTCCCTGAAGGGAACGCTTAAGATTTTCCTCGCGCTGTTTGTACGCGGGACATGAAGGGAGATCATGTGGGTTTCCCCCACAGTAGAGGCACTTTTCGACATCTCTACCACAGGAATCATCCGCATGATTCCCACCGCATTTCCCACAGCGGGCTTTATTGCTACAATGGGAGGCTGTGTGTCCCAATTGTTTGCAATTAGTACAGTTCATGACCCGCGGCACAAAGAGGCGAACAGGTAGACGAACCTTGTCAAAAAGGAGGTAATTAGGCAGGGCAGAGCCGGCGAAGGTCACCCGATAAGAGTCTGAGTTGACGTATGTTTTCTTCCCGTCAGCTGCGACTGATGCTGAATGCAAACGTTTGCATTCCAGTATCTTCACTGGCTTAAGCATGGGGTCTTTGAAACAGCCAGTCCCATATTTTAGCAGGTCCTCGCAATTCAGACTCGAATCGGAAACGACCCCACTGACTTCAACCCTGCTAGCTGGAATATACACCCTGTACTCCCTCGTAAAGGGCTCGTAGCCAGCAATATCGTTTGCCTGAGTTGAACTGTTAACCACCACCCGAAGCTTATCAGGCCGAATTTTCGATATTTCTGTCACGGCCGAATACCGATCCGTCAGAACTCGAGAAATCTGCAACAAATTCAAACACTTTTTTTCTTTGGTCCGAAAGAAGATCACAAATGGCCCGGTGGCCGAGCTCGGATATACCTTGAGCCGGGGAGCCGATTTTATTTCGACGTCCATCTCACCTTGAGATGAACCGCCGTCAGGGGAAGTCATTTTTGCACGGGCCTATTGCCCAGTGCACGTTATTAAGACAACCAAGAAGGGGAAACGAAAACTAATACTTAGCTTGTGTATGTAACGGTATCCAGACGGCTTACTAGAAGAACACTGTTTCACTTCACTGACCGGCTAACGGTACTCAGAAACAGAAACACAAAAGAAGGGAAAAAATACTGAAACCTCAAATAGGCGCAGAGTGTGTAAATAACCTTGAACGCGGATTAACACTATTTGTCGCTATAGAGTGTACGGACCGATGACAAAAGTCTTCTATCTCGACTGAGTGCTCGATAACGAATGTGGAAAGGTATTGGCAAAAGGTGAAAAGTTAAATCCTCCCGTTTAGGCAGTAGGTACTAGTTCGCCCAGCAAGTGACTATTAGGCATTTCAGGAAAATTAATTTGCACGATGCATTTAGGATCGGAGAGTGAGCACCTATCTGGTTCGGTGTTCCGGAGGCAAATCGATGATTGCAATGTTGTTAAGTCTTTTGTAAGGTGCTGCAGGCGTTCTCGAGAAATGCATTCGATTTACTGGGGGGAAATGCACTTGGTCATAGAATTGCACCAGCTACGTGGTAAATCGAAATTATTGAAGCGTGATGTGAGACGGCATGTATCCTCAGTAGGATGGTCAATACACTGTATTGATGTTGATTGATCTTTTGATTGAATGGATACGGGATGCAGATCTGTCTGTCTTCAGGGCGTTTTTCATCGGATTTTCCATGTGTTGACAGACGATCGAAATGCGGAGATTGGTTGGCAATTGAAGAACCGACACATTTCCTTTTATGTTACGAAAAGCAACCTTACTATCGGACATCAAATACAATCTCTGGTTGCATTGTATCAAATCGAATATATCGCCGAATCGTAGAAGCTGAGAATCTTGGACCTCAGCTCGCAGTGCCACAGTGTTGTTTCATTTCTTTTTACTTTAGCAACTTTGGCGACATTATAGCCAATAAAACAACAAACAATGCTTCCAACCAGTTCAACGACCGTATCGGCAAATCACTCTGACAGACATCTGGCTGTTTGACAATAATGGTCGTTGCGAGTGCCCAATCTGTCGACCTGGACCATCCACATCCCATTGCAGCTGCCACCCCCTCGACCCTCGAAGCAAGGTATACAGCGCTCGCTAGCAAACATCGCAAGTACTGACTGCTCTGCCAACCATAAAAATCGTAAAAATAACGACCTTTGAGGAAAAACAAAAGCATGCTATCATCATGAAAAGATGTTCTACTCTGAGAGAAGCCTAGGGTACAGGAAAAACAAGACGAATTCACTCGTGTTCCAGCACAATCCCACTTGGGGCTAGAAGTTGGGCGAAAAGCAAAACCTATTCTTGGTGCCTGTTTTCGCTATTTTGGAAGATTTTTAATAATGTCATAAAAAGCCACAACAAGTGTATTTTCAAGGAATAAAATGCATAAAGTGGGTTGTTACTACGAAGAAGATATATTATTACGAATCGGTGCTGGCTCGAGCTTGTCTTATCGTCCGTTTCGGTGCCATATCGTTGGGCACTTGAGGCAAGATTTTTACGTTGACGCTGTATGCTGCCTAGGCTAACTGAATAACCCACTGTTCTTAATAGGGTGTTAGCACCTTGATTCTCGCTTTCAGAACACTTTGCTCTAATACGTCCGTGCATTCTGGCCGCACATGTCCAGATATTTTCAACGATGATTACGTTATATGATTATGGGGAACTCGTACCAGAAACAGAACCATGAGCGCTCTTTTAACGCCTCCACTCGTGTGTCTGGTTTTATTGGTGCTCTCCGCGATGACACGGATGGCTTATTATCACTCACGAATATGGCTATGATGGCTTAATTGTCTGAACTACGAAAAATATTAGAACAGATATAACTTCTAAATTGTTTCTGTTTTGGTTCATCACTCTTAGATACACCTGGATCCATGCATCGTACCACATACGGTTAGAAATTTGTGGGGGTAATAAGAACATGCTTCCAAATTTTGTACAGTTAAAATAAGAACGTATTCTGAATACTTACATTCTATGCATATCATTCACAATTTCAGTTTATGTCATATTGAATGGTTATGAAAGATAAAAAAGGTGAAAATACAATGTGGTTACGATTTTGGCATTGTCCTGTTTTGGAAACAAAGAGAAGCCTATTTGAACATAATAATTTTTAATAAGGACTGGGAACGACCACTTTATTCTATAGATTTAAAAATGGCTTTTTGGTCTCGGATTACAATCACAAAACATTTATTTAAAATAAAAATATAAAAAAAATAAATAAAATGTTTTGTGATTGAAATCCGCGACCAAAAAGCCATCTTTAAATCTATAATATTTTTTTATCGTAGAAGTACGTTTTCCTTTTCTACATGGTGGTACACTTTTAAAATTCCATAAAGATTATGTGTAACAAAAAATTGGGTTGCGTTTTGACTGGACGCCGGATCCGACTGTAGTCTAACGTGGAAACTATCTCAGTCGAGCGTTTTCAGCTTTGGGGAACACTTTGAAACTTGCAGACTTGTATCCTAACGACTGATTTTACTCCCGCTTGCTGTGTTTGGTAAATGATTTATCTACTCGATCCTCTTAAAAGATCGACAATTAAATCACGGTCGTTGGATTTATATTCCCCGAAAATGTTGAGCACTAGTTTGCGTGATTCTTAACCATTTGAGGCTGTTGTCTAAAACGGTGTGTGCTATTTATGTTGAACTCAATTAGTTATATGGTATCAGATTTTGTCGATTATTTCTGTATGACCTCAAATTAATTGCTCAAATACAGAGAATACACGATTCTTATAAACGGTTAACAGTTAACACTTCGTACAACCCCATTAGACTCTCCCTTGTAGTTTTTTCAATGCAAAGTGAATTTCTAACAAATAACTTTACTCTTAGTTTTTTGCCAGGCATCATTCCTAATAAGGTCACGGCCTATGTATTTTCGCTCAATTGTTTCTCATTTCATAAATTTGGAGAATCCATTACGTAAAAACACTATTTACGAAATCCATGAGAACGACTTAGATCTTTTACATACAAGTTCTATAAAGAGAATTAAGGGCAAGTTTACAAAACCCGATATAAAAAAGTCATACATAAAACAAAGTTCGAATGAATCATATAAAATGTACACATAACAATTATAGTACATTCATATAAAATTGATTTTAAAAAATGCTGTAATATTTATGTCTGAACTTCAAGGAATGATTTTCCATATTTCAAATGAGACTTTATGACGCACCAGGTTGCGTCATAACACCCGAAACGGATGTGTATCATAATGTCCCGGACATTATGACGCACATTCGATTTCGGAGCTTATGCAACAGTTGATATTCTGGACACTATGACGCACCTCTAGTATTGTGACGCATGAAAATTGCGTCAGGCTGCATCATAATATCCGAAAGCAGATGTGCGTCATAAGGTCCCGGACTTTGTGATGCACAATTGTTTTCGGATCTTATGACGCACTTCATGTGCGTCACAATGTCTCGGACATTATGCCCACGTTCGTTTTCGGATCTTATGTCGCAGTCGGTTTCGTGAACACGGTGACGCACTTTTTTTTGGATGTTGGACACATAAGAACGGCGTTAAGTTTGGGAGTGGGCGTAGCGTATTGGTAAATCGATTGCCTTGTACGCAGCGCACCTGGGTTCGAGTCCCGATCCCGCACATAGGGTTAGAAATTTTTCCTAAGAGATTTTTCTAACCCGAAGAGGCGAATGACCTTAAGGTTAAAACCTCTATAATTGAAATAAAAAAGGCGTCAAAATGTCCCAATGCTGTATGACCAGGGACGTTATGACGCAGTACCTATGCGTCAAAATATCCGAACAATGAGTGTGTCATATAATCCTGGATTTTATAACAGAACACCTCTGCGTCATAACATCC